>NC_045638.1:6196519-6520091 GCF_009829145.1 Chiroxiphia lanceolata | reverse complement strand
CTACTATAGAGAATATAGTTGAAAGGTCTATTTTAAACTGTAAAAAAGCTTTTGATAACTGCATCTAATACTTACATCAATGTGTTTTTATTTCTAACATTTATATGATTGTTTTCTTATAGAAGAAAGACTTCTTAGATAGGGACATAATACCAGTATATGTCAGATAAATTTGTTGCTTCAAAACATGTATCTTTTTAGTGGGGTTTAAGGCTTAATTTCTGTAAAGGAGCTTGGATACAGCTCATATAAAAGGAAAATACATTGTTTGGGTTTTTTTCTTTTACTTGTTATATAGATGTAGTTTATAGGTGCAGTACAAGCACTTCTGCTTAGATGAGGAACAGCAGCAACAATGTTGAAAATTATGAATGTTAAAAAAAATCATTCATGTTCAGTGCTGGTATTAAGCTCTTAAAAATACTTTTCTTGATACAACTAAGTCATACAGATTTAGTCTGTCATTACAAATCAGTGTTCTCATTGCAAAACTTATAAATAATCGCAGAAGGTTGAGGTGGGAGGTCCAGCAAGGGACGTCTGGAGATCATCTCATCCAGCCTCCCAGCTCACAGCAGGGCCAGCTAGAGCAGGTTGCTCAGGACCATGTCCAGCCAGGTTTTGAATACTTCCAGGGATGGAGACTCCACAGCCTGCCTGTGGACAAGCTGTTCCAGTATTGGGTCACCCCTAGAGTTAAAAAAGTCTTTGTTTTCTTATGTACCAGTGCATGGGGTTATTCTTCCCCTGCTGCAGGACTTACAATCATATAATATGCTGAGTTAGAAGGCACACATAGGATCACCAAGTCCAACTCCTGGACCTGCACAGGACACCCCAAGAATCCCACCATTTGTCTCGGAGCATTGTCCAAACTCGGCATTTCCCTTTGCTGAAATTCCTGTGATTCCTGTTGGCCCATTTCTCCTGCCTGTTGGTGTCCCTCTGAGTGGTCCCACGGCCATCTGGTGTATCAGCTTGTCCCTCAGTTCTGTACCAGAGATGGCTTTTTTTGGTAGTGATGGTTTCAGCATCTCCACCTCGAGCACAGGAGCTCTTTGTGTGGTGGTTTGTGCTTTAGAAACCGAGTCCTGCAGCGAGTTGTGAGTCTGTCACGTTGCAGTGCAGACAGTTTTGACTCTTGGGGGGTGTAAGTCTTGGTCCATCTTATGTTCCACTTGATTAGCAGGTGTGTTGCTGTTGGTTTTTGTCTTCAGTCAGTAACACTGAACCTTTTTGGATGAGATGCATAATAGATAAGGGCAAAAAGTGGGGCCAGCCACTAGAAGAGCTGGCAGTGACTGCAGTGTGGTTGTACAGATTGATTACACGGTGTTTTCCCAGGTGTCTTCATTGCTGATGATGTTGGATGGCACAGAGCATGGAAGGCTGGGTTGTAGAAATTCAGATAATATTTCTTAGCAATGACTTCTGGCAAAGATATTGTTGCACTGTAAGCTATAGTGGTGTAGAAACGCAGCAAATTCAGCCACCTTTGCAGTAGCCAGTGGCCTGTGGCAGAGGAGGAGAGTGGGCTGAGGGCAATAATATCTTAAACTGCTGCAGCTAAATCTCTGGTCATGTGCTAGCAGGGTGCCTGGAAGACAGTAATTAGCTTTTCAAGTTCACATTTAGTGCTTACTGCTTGCGGCCTCCTCTGTGTAAACTATCTCAAAGTCCTTAGATTTTCTAGGTAGTCTTTTGAGAGATTTACCTGCTTTCTCAAAAAAAAAAAAATTATTATTTTGAAATCCAGAGAAATTGAAATGACCATTTGGAGCATGGTACTTCTTAGCCACGTCTTAGAGTTGTCGCCCTTTGTGAAAATGTTGCCCAAGATGCTTTAAAGTTCACTGAAGTCCCTTTAATCACAAGCACGTGTTATTTTGGCTTGTACTCTGCTGTTTTCCCTGCTGAACTGGTGTTACAGTTCTTTTAGTTGAAATATTATCTGTATTTTTCTGTGTGGTATTCTTGTGGAGTTTTCCCATCTCAGTATATTTTACTCCAAAATATTTGATTTGGGATATATATATATACTGTGTTCGCTATATTTTATATAGCAGGTGTGGTGGTTTTGAGCATAACTCTTTTGATGTAAACATGATATAAAAGCATGTTTATACCATTCTACAAAAAAACCTGCATCTGTTACGCGACTGAGAGTTACTAGTTTCTAATGTTGGGGATTGATGACTAATACTGATCCATGTTATAGCAGTCTGTAGCCATGTGTTACAAAGATAAATTTCCTAAAAGAGAGAAAAAAATCAATAGGGAGCTACTTGGTCCATCTTTCAAATATTACAGTTCTAATTGTAAGTTCGTTTCCAGGTGACACTTCTACACATATTACATTCATAAAAATTAACAGCTTAACAGCTTTTTTTTTTGTTTAATTTTTTAATTGGGACCATGTATTTGTTCTTGCTGGTAGAAGTATAAAAATAGCTTCAGTGTGTGATGTTAGGATGAGTGCATTGCAAGGAGGCATAAAATAACTGTTACAGGCTTTAATAAAACAAACTGTTACAGACTTTAAATTCTCTCTTGAAGTTTAAGCTGATCTGTCTTCAAAATTGGCACATAGCTTTTTTGGAGAGTAATGGGAAATGTAACCTCTATTCAAATGTTGCGTTTTTGATGGGTTTAGTGCACTAGTCTTCAAGCTTTTTATAGGTGAGATCTGAAGTTTGGGTAAGTTGGAAAACATAGAGCATTTTTACTACAAAAATCTTAATCCAGCTTTTAATACGAGTCGTTGCTTTTGTGCTCATTGATGGAGGTGATACCTAATTTCCAAGATAAAGGGAAGCTCATAAAGGTGTTTCACTTGGGTTCATAGTCCTTATTTTCTACCAGGCTCACATAACCATAATTTTTCAACGGAGGTAAACTATATTTGCCCTGTGTAGTTTGCAGACAGCTCAGAAAGTGTTAGATGTGCCTTTTTTCCTTTGTTTCTTTCTTACTGAGTAGAGATTGAGAGCTCCCTCTTCAGCCTGTCTGCACCTTCATTCAGCAAGGCAGAGGACTTTAGAAGGTGGATAATAAGGAAGGGTGAGCAGTGGTAAAAGTGGAGGAAAGATTTGTGGTTTTTTAGCAACTCTAAGGTCAAGAAATGCTTCAGTCTGCACTGGGACTACTTTTGCAGATTTAGAGACAGGACCTCTCCTATTCAAATGATGCTTTCTGGAAAGTCTCTGCATGTGTTTGCTGATAATAACAAGAGATTCTGAGAAATTTTGTGGGACTAACAACAAGGATAATTTTAGTGTAAGCTTGAAGTGTAAAGGCAGCCAGCTAGTTTCCCATATGTGAAAATTCTGTTGGGCTCACTATTGCTGTAACTCACCTGTGCTGGGGCTGGTTACCTGTTAGAGGAAAGCTTCTGTCTACATGCTTTTTTCACACAAATAAAAATAATAACTATATAACACAAACACTATATACTATATTAATAGTGTGGGTTTTTCCCCCTACCAGTCTTATATGGCTGACAGTTTATATACAGGAATTTGAGGGTAAGGCTGTTCCAGCCATGTTCTGATTAGCCCTTGCTTTGTTTTAATATTTGTAGAGTCTGAGTATGTACAGGCATGCACATGACAGCTCTGGAGCAGCAGAGTTGTCATAGGTGTTGTGTGCATGATTCACATAGGGAAAAATGTCAGGGAGAATATTGAAAGATAATCTGCTGAAAGCCCTGTTAATTTGCAAAATAAGTCAACATTTATGCATAGTAGAACAGAAGTAGTTTATATACTGATATATCAGATAGTATGAACTTCAATACTGCATGTTAACCTTTCTTTTAACACAGAGTAAGGTAGTGCAAAAGCAAAGAATTGAAAGTAGTTCCCATAGTACTGGGTACATTTGGGTACTGTCTCTGTAAGTGGTATCTTGAGGCTTTAAAGTGAATGTGTGACCAGAAGTGTTGATTTTTAGAATTACTGTAAAAATTAAAGAAAAGCTATCCAGAGCAGAAAACCTGAAAAATAATTATTTGATTTCTTTTTTCCTTTAAAGGAAAAAAAAAGAAAGACAATTCCCCCCAAACACCTGTACTAGAATAAACTTCATGCACGAGGAAAGGGGAGTTGTCCTAAGTATTAGTTTTTATATTGGAGCTACACTGTATTATGTACAGTGTACATAATACAGTACAATATCCATAATTATGTACAGCTACACTGTATATGTGTTGGTATATGTCAGTTGTTACATACACACCCTTTTTATTTGATATGTTCAGAAAGACGCTCTGGCTTCATCTCCTATGTGGTTAATTATATTCTGTTATCTTCTGTCTTATTCTTCTTGCTGTCTGACAATAGTTACTTGGTACAGTGTGTTGCGCTGTTGATGGTATTCTCTAGGGAAAAATAGACATTTTGACAGGTAGGAACAGGTGGATGGGACTTGGTTTTTTTATAACTGGAGCACTAGATTAATCATTTTTGTTTTCCTCCTCATTATTCTGCATTTGGCTCTGTTTACTGTATGCTTACTTGAAAACCAAAGTGTTTATGGTACTTTTAAGTCGCCTCTTCAGAAATCTACTTGGTAAATAATCTTTTTCATCAAGTGCTTACGAGTTTAAAAAAAGTCTTGTCTAAGAGAAGCCATTTTTTGCATCTTTCAGACCCATCAGGTTTATTTGTGCTTAGAGCACAAAAGGCCTGGAATTAGCAGCAGTTTGGGATTAAGTAATGCACAAAAGTCGATTGACTACAATTGACCTACTGCAGGATAGTGAAGTGCAGGATAATGAAGTTCCTCATCTCACAGGAGGGATTTTATCGGGAAGCAACATGGTAATGCTCCACCAAAAACTGACCTCTTAATGTTGCTTGGATTTTGTGTGTTGCTTAAGAACAAAGAAGCATCAGAGATAGGGAAGTATAAAATTAAAATGGAATTAGGCAAAAATAAATGCTGGGAGACCGTAATTTTGCTTTATGTAAACAAGTGTTGTCTTAATAAAAGCTGCTCAAGTGAAGCCATTAGGTGAAACGAGATGCTTTGTATCATAAAATGCAAAACACGTGCCAAATAGAAAACTCCATTTCGTTGTCCTTTTATTAGGTGTGAATGGGTTGTCTGGTCTGTGGAAAGACACTTGGTAAATTTTGTTTTGCCAAAGACTAAAGTGAGCACTTAAGTAGGGCAAGATAATTGCAGAGGCTGAAAAGTTTCTTTATATCCGTCTTCCTCGGCGAGAATGGGAGATATTTAACAGAGCCGTGTTCTGTTCCCGGGGTGAAATGAGGTTGTTCAGGAGGCTGAGAAGGGGTCAGACGTAGGGTGCTGCTGTAGCAATTGATACTTCTACAAGGAGCTTCCCTTGAAGGGCCAGACAATGTCAGTGAAAAGCCACAAGGAATTGAGAAATGCAGGAGCTGAGCTGCATTCACTCGAATATGCAAATCTCATTAAGATGCTGTTTTGGAGAACAGTAGGGTGGCAAATGTGCTCATCTTGTTAAACTGCTGTTGGAGTGTAAGGATGAAAAGGAATTGAGGAGGTGATTCTGGGAAGTGTAAGTGTGATTTGGTTAGTCTTTCCTACCAATAAAACTGATTGCAACAGTAAATTTTAAGGTGGTTATAAAACAACTAAATTACTATGTTTGGTAAACTGTTTACATAGTAAACTAAATATCTTTAAGCCTCTGAGCAAATTAACAGATAAAAGAGTGTACTATTAAATTAATTATCCTTCCAGAGATTCCTAGAGAAAAATCTCCTATTGACGTCATTACAAAAAAAAAAAAAAAGAAACCAACACAACCCCAAGTAATTTTTGAGAATAAGTGAAAACCGTGAAATTAAAATAAAAAATACGCTAAGAATAATTGCTCTGAGTTTGTTATTATGAAAGCTGATGGTTAATACATGGGGAAAAGAAGAAGAGTGTGCTGCTTTGTCTGGTTGTGTATCAAGTTTCCTTAAAGAGACTGTTATCAAGGGCTCTTTTCTGTGCTCTTAGAAATGTAAGTATCTTTTCCCTGTGAGCAATCCTTCTGAAAGGAGAATTAATGAAACATTATCACAAGACTTGAGATTTAACACTTGAGCTGTTTATTTCTACTGAAGTGAAACCAGCTGATTTCTTGCTCAGTGTTTCATCTAATTACCATGCTGGAGGAGGGATAAAAATCCAGTATCCATCTCGGTTAGGAGAGTCTGCCAGTTATCCTTTCTAAAACCAAGCTGAGGTCAAGGCCTTCCTTCAAGCAAATAGAGAAGTTCCTGAGTTGACTTGTTTCATTTCTTATAAAAGACATAACAAATATCTTTGTTATTATTTTTTTTCTCGCAATTTATTAATTTATTTCACAGCCTCGAAAGAACAGGCAAAGCCCCAAAGAAAACTTCTCTTTGATAAGGATGTAGAGAAGTCTGTGCAGGAGGTCCTTTGTCAGTTCTGAAGAGCCCAGCTGGGGAACGGGGCAACTTGGTGTCAGCTGGAAGTTGCTGTTGTCACTTTTATGGTGATATTTGGAAAGTCTGATGTGAAAACTCTGAAGCATTTTTGAACTTGAAAGCTTTAATTTGGCTTAATTGGGGGAAGCAAAGGAGAGGTGTAGGTTAGATGGTAGCGGGTATTAAAAGAGGCTACTAAGCTCAGGGAAGTCAGTTCAGGACTCACTGGTTTGAGAACTCTTTGGTCCAGAGGAAAAGAGCCAGAGTCTGTTTGAGGGAAGTGTTTTGTGGATAAGGAGCTGGATTAAGTTTATGTTTTGTTCTTAAGAACAAGGAAAGCAGTTCTTGTTTTATTGAGAATTCTCTTTACAAGCAAAAGATTCTTTGGCTTCAGGACAGAATTGCTCAGTTGCTCCAAAGGCACAGTTACTTCTGGCACATGAACTTTACTGTAGCAAATGTTTTAAGAAAAAAATTTGAAATACTGTGATTTCACAAGCTAAACCCTGCTTAGAATAAGAGATTATTTTTGTTCAAGAGGCAAATACAGAAATCTGCAGATGGAAGCGGAATTATCTTGGGAGTGAAAAACCATAGGAAGATTTAGTTTAGGGGGGAAGGCAAGTGTATGAAAATGTTTGGTGCCGCTTGTTATAATACTTTTCTTGCATAAGTCATTAATGTGATTCTGTTTGTCTTACAGGCTAAGAGCAAGGTGATTAGCAAATGAAATAGAAAGATGTAAAAAGGCATTAAGCAAAGAAAAAAAAGGAACATTACTTCTTACATAACATATAATTAACCTATGAAATTCACTGCCAACCTGTGCTATTGAGGTCAAAACCAGACAGAATTCAAAACAATTAGAAATACATTTGCATAATGAGAAAATCCACAATTCTATTGTAGGGGTTTCTGTAGGTTTAAAACAAAGATCTCCGGAGTATTGCCAGCTTTAGTACCTGGTTGTGAAAGGCTGGGGTAGAGAACTGCATGATAAACAGGTTGTATAATTAATTATCTGTATTACTTTGCATTTAAGCATAATGTAAGCTTGACTTGAGTTCTGTATTCCCCTTAGGAGAGCTCCTCTGTCTCTCTCTCCTGGCTACAAAAGGACCCTTGGGGAGGTTGAGCCTTGGAGAGCCCAAGTTGGTGTGTGTGTGTAACCACCTCCTTCCAGAGAGACGGGGTTGATGGTTTCTCTGTGGTTTGTGATAACTCATGGTATGAAAGCAACTGATTGTATCTGTTAATTGTGGCTCAAACTGCCACAGGTGGGTATTTCAGTGTTGAGTCAGGACTGGGTTAAGTAAGTGCTGTGCATCCCAGTGCTACAGCTGATTCCTTCTACAGGCACATTTTAAAAATGTCTTGTTCGTTCTTATTTGTAGATTAATTTATTCTGATAGAATTGAGATAGAGCATCAATAAATCCACAGTTCCTTGTATTCATTTAAATGTGATTTTTATTGGGAGAAGAGAGGGTATTAATTTTGTTCTTCAGAATAACTATAATCTCTTGAGCGGTAAAGCCTTGTAATTCTCATACAGCTACTCCTCAAATAATAATTCACTTAAACTGCCTTCACAACAAAAATAACTGCTTAAGCGCAAATAATGTAACGTAGTCTGTTTTGACCTGTAAATTACACCTAAAATCGAATGTATGGATAACTGGAAATTGTTCAGGAGCTTTTCATTATAATGAAAAAGTCATAATCCTCCCAATGGAAAACAAAACAGGGCGAATATTTTCAGAAGTACTGAAGCTAATAGTTCTAGAAAACACAGAAATTACATTTGGAAGAGGAAAAACTGTAGACAAGAATGAAAAAGAAGAAACACAAAAAATTACCAACCTTAATGACTGCACAGAACTTTTAGAACTGTCTGTAGAGGGAAGAGGGTTCAGTAAAACATTTTTGTTCTGTGCTTGGGAAAAGGCAGATAAAACATCACATCATGGGATGTACCTATAACACACTCCCTGTTTTCACGATATTCAAGGAGAAGCTTAAACAGTAGTTATACTTAAATCTGGCATTCTTAAGGCAGAGGCCCAGATAACATACATCCAAGAGCTCTGAAAGGGTAAGACCAGAGGATTGTTTATCCTTCATAATGATTTTTTTTTTAATACAGTTCTTGGAAAACAGGAAAGGTTCCAGAGGACTTGAAGAGCACTATGGAACTACTTTCTGAGAAACAGACATAATTTTCTCAGTTTGACATTAGGCTTGAGTGAAATAATAAAACTATTGAGGTAATTAATTTAATAAATTAAAGGATGTTATAATTTAAAGGATGGAATAATGATAATTATCTTGGTTCTCAGAAGATAGGTTTGATCATATAAACTTGAATTATTCTTGATGTAGTTGAGAGTTTTGGTAATAAAATAGAGTTAAAATCTGTTCAGCTTTGTAACACAAGTGGCTTTAAAGTTGCATTATTCATTTTTTTTAGTCAACTGGGATGACACAAAGCCGATACAGCACCTAAGAAGTGTTTAGCAACTACCTGATAAGCTTCATGTAATTGTAATGGTTCAGTGATACTGCCTTGAGATCATATTTTGTCTTGTTTATGTAGTTTTTAATAGTGATGTAGAGTTCCAGCAGGGGAGTCTCTAAGGCTGGAGCTGGCGTTTACTTTCCTGTGGGGCAGGGACATCCTGCCTGCATAACAAGCTGCTGTGACAATAGTAAACTCGAGGGAAGAAGTGTGGTAGGTGGATGAAGGCTTCGTCTCAGGTTAAGCCATCAGCCTCCATTTGTCAGGATATCCCTAGATATTGTTAAGTTATTTGTGCTGCTCTTTGCTAAAAGCACAGGCTGGGGAGTGGGTGCTGTGTAACGAAGGGGACAGGTGACTGTTGTGAAACAAACTGTGTCACACTGTTCTCCTGGTCGCCTGTGTGTCTTGGTACAGCCAGAGGGGAAGTTTTTCTCTGAGATTGAAGGATGTAATCTGGTTTTTATAGAAGGTGTGGGAATGTATCCTAAAAAACAGTAGAACAGGAAAAAAAGGGGTGTGTTAATGAATGTGATGATTGATCATTCAAGAGATCCCATGATGACATGAAATAATCCCAAGCAACCAGCGACAGGAAAAGAGGACATAGTCTTAAACTGTACCAGGGAGCTTAAATTGGACATTAGGAAGAATTTCTTCACAGAGAGGATGATTAGACATTGGAGTGGGCTGCCCGGGGAGGTGGTGGAGTCACTGTCCCCGGAGGGGTTTAAGGACGGACTGGATGTGGCACTCAGTGCCATGGTTTGGTTTACAAGGTTCGGTCACAGGTTGGACTGGATGATCTCAGAGGTCTTTTCCAGCCTAATTGATTCTGTGAAATCGAGGTACCTGTTTCATCCATGGTGGTTGATGTTGCTCCTAAGTGTGGGCAGTGTGAGTTTGATCCTCAGGATGAAGCCCTTGAGCTGTTGTTGCTTTCGCCCATCAAGTAACTTGCCCTGGACTGAGTAACTGCAGCTGTGGCTCAGGACAGGCTGCACTTCTGAGCCTGACAGCTGCTCCTGCCTTCTCTTCCCACTGTGGGAGTGAAGGGTTTCTCCTGCCCTCATTGTCCATGACAAGCCAGTTCCTGTGGGAAGTCATTAAAATGAATGAAACCTGTCCTTCTCTTCATTCCTCCATCACGGTGTTGTAGGTGACTGGGTATCCAGTTTCTTTATGGGGCCTGTTTTGTCTCGAGCGGTGCATCTGCTGCCTCTTTCAGCCAGTCTGAAAATCCTCTCACCACTATTGAAATCCTCCGAACTACATTCTCGAAACTGAGATTTGTGAGATTTTCATCACAGTCTCTGTGGTCAAAAAAGGGTCTTTTCACTTTCCTTGCACTGGCCATAGTTCTATATTTCCAGAGGTGGAGGCTGGCAGTGGTTACTCACGTTTCAGATGCTGGTAGCAAATATTTTAGTACTTCTGTAGTGGTTTTTATAATTCTGTTGCTCTGTTTGGCATACTATCAGTTACAGGATTATTCTTTAATAGCTCTCTTGTATTGTTATTAATAGTAAGTTATTCTGATTCATAGTTAAAAAAAAAAGATGATAGAGTGAAACTGGTCTGTTAAAGACAACTTTAAATATTCTGCCCATCTGTTTCCTGTGTCACTTGAATTATGAATGTTTTGGCTATCTCAGCTTTGCTTTTCTTTGTCCTCTTTTCCTCTCTTAAAATTTCTACAGAGGGGTTTTAATAACTTAATAGGAAATTATAGCGTGGAATTGGTAATATCAGCTTGAGATGCTGGATTTATGAGATAACTTTTTTCATCTGATCTTTTCCTCTGTATTGTTCTCTATCTCCTTTGCCTTTTCAGATGTGGTTTCTCTAAGTGTATAGAAGATTCTCCTCTCTCTGTTGCCCCCCTTCCCTGAAGACCCCACTGTGGCTTTACTGAGCTTTTGCTGTGACTTCAGCAGCTGAAGTCACACTAGTTCTGAGCAATGTATCTTTTTCTTCAAGTTCCGTATTTCTCATCTTCACTGCCTGAGAAATTGCCAGTGAACTGTTTATCAATGCAAACTGAATTTTGTCCAAGTTCTCTTCTATTTTTAAACTATGCATTTGCTTTTTTTTTAATTTTACTTTTTTCAGTTTGGTAATGCAGAGGTTATAGTAACTTCTAATATCTGCTATTTAGATTATAATTTCACTTTGTATAGATGGTCTGAATCTCAGTTATGCAGCTGTGGTCAAAAAATTTCTGTGCGGTAGTGATTTTATATTACCATGTTACTTTAGGGTTGTGTTTTGGTTTTGGTTTGTTGGAGGGTATTTGTGTGTTTGGGGACAATGGGGTGTTTGCAATAACTCCATCAGACATTAAGCACTGGTCAGTGATTTTTTTTTGCCATGTTTGGATGGTGCCTAATCAAAGCTTCTGCATCGTTCTTTTACTCTCTTTGAAATTCCAATCTATTCTGGCTTTAGACTCACCTGTCACAAGGAGTAAACTGTGTGGTATTTTGGCAGATGTGCTTTGGAGAAGTTGTTAATTATGTCTCTGTATTGCTCTGACCTTCTGTCAGAGGTACAAAGCTGGCACATGTTCTGAACTGAATGGCTGGCTTGGTTTGTCACGATGGCCACCAGTTTTTCAGGATACTTTGCTGCAGCCTGGGGTACAGGAGATGTTTTCCCGTATTCTTTAAAGTGTTTGTCATAACAATCAGTCTGATCTGATCTCAGCCCTCAAGTCCACCTTACTTGTGGTTTGTGGTATAACTTAATTTTAAGCTCTCGTATGCCAGCATCCAGCTCTGCAGTGTTTCTCAGTGCAGCATCACAGGTTCTGTTTTACAGACAAACTCCATTGCTGGGAGTTCTGTCTAATAGAAGTCCAGCTGTGTTTTCTGCTGAAGACTGTTGTTACCAGAACAACTTTCTTCTTGTAGCCAGTGAGTTTTATAAAAACGTGATCAAATTATGCATTGGAAACATCCCATTTTGTGGGATGTAGCAACAGTTAGTGAATCAGGTGAGGTTGGAAGAAGGATTTGGATAGTATTTTGTTGGAAGAGTTTTGAAGTAGTTGAGTCATTTTTAACAAAAATGTAAGGGGTGGTTTTATCAAAAAATACTTTCCTGGTGATGGTAACTGGGTATTGACTATAGGCTAAACTTAGAATGAGATTTTTCGGGTCATCTGTTCTAGAAAAAGTTAAACATACAGTGGGTTATTCACACTTGGAAATATCCAGTGAAAGACTGGAAATACAAGCAGTGAGGTTCTCACTGAAGTTACACACAGGGGTGTTGACAAACAAACTCGCTCAGGATGGGGCATTTCCTCTGTTGCTCAAAAAAAAATGGATTATGCAGCGATGGCTCCTTTTGGCTCCAAGACCTGTAAATCAGGGAGGGGTAGGTGATGGTTCATTCAGCATCTGTAGTTGTAGTTGGGGTTTGTGACTCAGCAGGTTTTTTTTTGGCCTGAGACATTGTCATTTCTGACTTTTTGCTCTGCCACAGTGCTCAGCACCGGACTGCGCTTCCTCAGCTCCTGTGAAATGATCATCCACCTGATAAGGTTCTTCTCCATTTCTAGTTGAAACCTGCTTTTTCTGTTAAATTTTGTCACTTGCTTGTATTTAAAATGGCTGTATTTCTAACTAATAGTGGCACTGTCGTAGATTTGGCAGGCAAAGTGGGAATAATTTTGAATAATAGCAAATTATACACTGAAAATTCTTGATTAAAATATATGGGCTTTATTTGCATCTTAAGTTACAGTTTCTCCTGATACAACGTTATTTTGCATAGGAGATTACACCAGTATGTATTTATTTTATTTGTCAAGCATTGACAGAGGCAGCTCTTCTTTCCTTTTAGGAATCTGGGTAAAAATGGCTTATCTAACAGTAGTATTCTATTGGATAAATGCCCACCTCCACGACCACCGCCTCCACCATACCCTCCCTTGCCAAAGGACAAGCTGAATCCACCTACACCTAGTATTTATGTAAGTAAATCAAGTGGCAGAAGTGTGTTGCTGCCTGTCTTTTGTAATTGTTTTGGATATCTGAATTATGTAATATAATTATTTAAAGATGCACTATTCATCATTGGGTTCTAATTACAGTGCTCTCCAGACTAGTATATAAGCAGGAAAAATGCTAACCTAAAGAAAATTTTGAGACATAGTTTGACTCTTAAAGTGCTTGTAAAAGTAAGAATTTCAGTTAAACAAGGAACCAAAACGCTTCAGACTTTTTTTTATTTATTTTAATACTCAAAATGTTGGCCAGAATAAGCAGAACAGTTCATTAGATACAATGCACAGTATTTCAAATATGTATGCACAGTTTTTTGCAAGTGACAGCTTATGTATAAATGAGCAAGTAACTCAACTAAACTCTCATAACAATCTGCTCCAAAATACAGTGAAGAAAAAAGTAATAAAAGACGAAGTGATGCTAAGAACAGAATGTCATTAGGAAAGGCAGGGTTTGGTCGGGTAGTATTTCCTTAGGTATCCATTAAACTTCTGTTCTGGGAAATAAAGTTTCATAATAGCTTTATTGAGGCTAACTTCCTAGTGATAGAAGAATAAATTATAGGATATCCATTTCCTCGATAAGAGAAGAATAAATTACAGGCAGTGTAAAAAGCTCAGGTCAGCTTTGGTCAGCTCAATTTGGGGGCCAGAAAGAGGTGGTATTTCAATTTATACTACAGGAATTTGCCTGAGAGCCAGGTTAAGTTGGATGGGATAGTTGGATGGGTGTTGCACCTGAATTCATCTACCTTAATAAAAGTCTGTCACAGCGTTGTCCATCCAAAGCTGGACATCCAAAGTACACCATGAGAGTAGCCTTTTAATTGTACCATTTCTTGTATACATTATGTGTAGGATTAGCTTTTTTCAACCTCTGAAAAGAAACTGTATTACCTTACTCTTCAGGGAGTTCTGTAGATTTTAGGGAATGTACAAGGCTGCTGTCAGATAAAGAAATTAAGTGCAGGAAACCCGAGTTTGCAAAAGCCAAAGCAGCCTGGGAATAATTCATGCCAAGAAACAAATTACATAACAAATTAATTTCAGGAGTGAACCCAGCATTAACCATAGAAAGATTGTAGGATGTAGCTCTTCATTGCCCACAGTGAGGGGAAATGGAGAAAATTCCTGCTTTCTTTCTGTTGTTTCTCTTTTTACCTCTTTTTTTTTTTTTATTCTTTCTTATTTTACAAATAAGGAATCTAAATTGATCTGACATCTAATATTCCATTACAATTTTGCAGTTGGAAAATAAACGAGATGCTTTCTTTCCACCTTTACATCAATTTTGTACAAATCCAAACAACCCTGTTACTGTAATACGTGGCCTTGCTGGAGCGCTTAAATTAGGTAAATTTACTTTATTTTTTTTTTTACCCTTGGGGAAAAAAAGTATGGTTTTTTTAAAGAGAAATCTCTCAGTTCTTAAAAGTGGATGTTTTATTTCTGTAATACTCTGTTACTTGTATATTTCAAATCATTAGGGTAATGTGTCATTTCTCAATTTGCTGTTTTTCTAATCTTGATCGTGTCAAAAAAAAACCACCACAAATAGAGCAGATTTTGTTGAGCACAGAGAGGAGCTGAGCTGTGGATGTGGAAATTTACAGCGAGATGTTTTTCCCATAAAAACTGGATGCATGTCTCTGTGTTTAGATTTAATGATCTAAAATCTGACTCCAGACACGTTTTGGAGTCTGTAGACAAATAAACTATCAGTGCTGGTAGTAATATGTTATATGATGGAAGTGCATTTATAATTCTGGTCTGAAAAATACTTTCTTGGTAATAGATTTTAAACATTGTTTGCAGATTTGTTTACCCAAGGTATGTAAAATGGTTCTTGGAATATAATTCACAGAGTAGCTGCTCTGAAAAATACTTAATTGGTAATAGATTTAAACATTGTTTACAGATTTTTTTTACCCAAGGCATGTAAAATATTTCTTGGAATATAATCCACAGAGTAGCTGCCAAGTTTATTCTGAGCTTCTACTGTTGTGTGGAGAAAAGTTGTTTGAGTGTTAATCACCAGTGTTAATAATTAATGTACAGGTGTGCAGTGTTGGGAAGGCTGAGGGAGAAAAGTGCTTTAGGGTAAAACTTTAGATTAAACTCCAAGTATTTTCCCGAAACTTTTTTATTATATTTTAACTGTCATTCATTAATTTTGTTCCTGTTTATTAGATCTAGGACTCTTCTCTACTAAGACGTTGGTAGAAGCCAATAATGAACACATAGTAGAAGTAAGGACACAACTACTGCAGCCAGCAGATGAAAACTGGGACCCCACTGGAACAAAGAAAATCTGGCGTTGTGAAAGCAGTAGATCTCACACAACAATTGCTAAATATGCACAGTACCAGGCCTCCTCATTCCAGGAGTCTTTAAGGGTAAGTTCATTGTTATTATTGGTTATAGTTCACAAACTGTACGTTGACTCTGGAACCAGTTAATAATGGCTGTTGAAAACAAACAGAAGCTGCTAAGGAAAGGAGACATTTCCTTAAGCGTGAAGAATACAGGTAAATTTACAAAATCTGTTTTGAATAGAGGGTCAAATAATGTTATTGTCCCTCTGGAATGTTTGGTGTAAACTTAAGTTTCATAACGTAAAGCTCACAGTTATTGCATATTTTAAAAGCTTGTTAGTTTAAGCTTTCATATAGTAATGTCAAAATTCATATTAAAACATTTGGAATGTAATAGGTTTTTTTTTTTAAATTTGGGTTGCTTCTAATTTCACATATAATTTGAAATCAGATTTCTTCATTCTACTGAATTAATTTGGATGTGGCTTAGTAGAAGTTTACACTAATATTTGTCTTTCGTTGCTTTCCAAACATAAGAGTTTCATTTCGAAAATTTCAGATGTGTGACAGAGTGAAATGTTGGAAATAATATTTCCCCTGCCTGCCTTGGCAGTGGGCTTGGACTTCATGGTCTCCAAAGGTCTCTTCCAACTCTGACTATTCTGTTGCTCTGTGATTCTGTGAAATGTGGTTTTATTGTTATTGGTTTTTAATACTTTCACTGAAGTAGTGAGCACATTGTCTGTGGGCACTCCTCGAAGGCTTATGTTATCTGGTGTTGCAAAGATTAGTCTGAGGTGGAACTAAGACAAGAAGATATTCTTGACCAGTTGTTTGTTAGAAAATAGGTAAAATGCCAACGTGGGGAATTGACTATTGTTGTTTTCACTGCCATTACACAGAAACAGTAATAATTTTAGTAAGAAAGAGAAAATCCAAATCTAAACTTTGTGCTTTAGAGGAAAGGATTAGAAACAAAGAACTTAATTGGTAGTTGAAGAGAACAGAAGGGAATCTAGACAGCAAGACTGACACAGGATGAAGAAAAGAGACAGGGAAACCTTTGGGAAGTGTGGGGCATGGATGTCATCAAGAGCTTGTAACATAAATGGGATTTTTCTTCCTCTGCAGTGGTAATAAATGTAGGTAGGATATTGACTGAACTTTTTGGTGCCCCTTGAACAGTCACACCAGCATTGTGTTCTTGCACATTATGCCAGAGGTGCTGGAAAACATTACAACACTGAACATTAAATATATATATATACATATATATATATATATATAATATATATACACACATGTTTAAATCTTTGATCACTTACCAACGGAAAGCCTCACCTTTGGATTTGCACCAATATATGAACTGCAGGATTTTCTGCAGTTTTACAAATTGGTTGTAAAAATGCAATACACAAAATAATTTTCAGAGTGATGATTTTCATTTTTCCTCTGGAAATTAGAAAGACAGTGTACATGTGTCCTTTGCCTAACACTGCTTTGACCTGTCCTTAGGTGACTTTTCAGTGTTCAAATGAAAGCTTTATTTCTTCTTTCTACAGCCACAATCCTCTTGGCTTGCCCTAAGTGATCTTTTTTTTCTTTATTCCTCTCACAGCTATTACATTGCTTTCCTAACATGTCTTGCAGTATTTGATAAATCCATCATCACGAGGTTCCTTTTTGTTTCTCTTTGTCCTTCATTCAAAGGATGAATAAGACTTTCTCAGGTACATAGGGCACTTTGAGGTTTAACAACAATCCCATTCAAAGCCAGAGATCTTTGGATAGACTCCAGACAGTTCATTCCTCCTTTTTGTCTCTTCCTTTTTCCTTCTGTGTCTGTATACTTGCCAAAATAGAAGTCTTTAGAATAGGAGTTTGAGTGTGCTCTGCTAAAAAGATCAAATTGCATCATTTAATATTGGATGGCTTTTTTCCACTAGTCATGGTCCCAGCCACTGCGGTGCTAAAATAGCATATGGCTATGAAAAATTCAAGAGATTTATGTAATGGATTTTATAAAATTAGTTTTATAATATTAGTCATCCTAGTTTCATCTCAGGATACCTACCTGACTTTGAAGGAAGGTGGATGTTCTAGTCTGAAAAAGTTAACAGTGTTCCTTAAGATTGGATTCACCTGCATAAGGAAGCAAAACAACAGACTCATTTGCACCTAGTCTAATGCAGGCCAGAAATGTTTACAGTGTAGGCATTTTCTCTTGTCCTGGCCTGAGTTTCACTGAATCTGCAATCATGAAGAATTGGTTTTCTAACTTTTTTTATTTTCTTGACGGAAATATCGACACAAAATCTCGGATATTTCAAAGATTGTTTCAGCATCTCAAAACAAATGTGCTGCTGTCTATGCCCTCGTTATCACTTTATACCTATATATTTTTCATATGTTCTTTTATGGATGTGTGTGTGTGTGTGTATATATATATATATAAACATTTTAAAATTGCATTTTATAGGAGGAAAATGAGAAGAAGAGTCACCACAAGGACCACTCAGATAATGAATCCACATCTTCTGATAAGTAAGTGTGGTATAACTGTGTTAATTCTGTAGTTGGTTTTATGTGGTATTTTACATTTCCATTTTTTACATTCTCTTGTTTATATTTTTTACATTTGTAGCTCTGGGAGGAGGAGAAGAGGACCTTTTAAAACAATCAAGTTTGGGACCAACATTGACCTGTCAGATGACAAGAAGTAAGTTGATTACAGTTTCTGCTGCTCACAGTGGTATTCTACAGTATGACACCCCTGGAAATCCAGTGTATTCTTCTCAGACATCAGTCAGTCTGTTGATAAACCAAATTCCAGTTGCACACCCCATTTCCACAATGAAATGGGTCTTGAAGCTGTTGTTACGAGTCCTTCTCACACTAAAATATCTTTTCAAACTTTTCTTTCCAGGATTTTTGTTTTTCCAGAAATGAATTTAAACATCCATCAAAAACTGTTCTTTCTAGTCCTCCTTCTAATCCATTCCCTTTGTTTCATTATGAGGCTTTAAATCATTTGCTTACAACTTTAATTGCTTCTGACAATACCAAGTTTTTAGTCTTTGCATAGAAATTGTAAGGTTGAAGTTTTTTTCTTCTTCGTTTGTCTCAATTTTTGTTATTCAGGATGAGATTTTTTTCTTTTCATTCATACTGTCATCTTTTCTGTTTCCACTTTTTCATAACTTTTGCTTCTTTATCCAGGAACAAAATCAAAATATGTAGTAAAGACCAGACCAGTGCTTGCCTGTGGACAAGCCATGATACCTCTCCCAGAGCCTCAAAAAATAGGGAATAAATGAGTATTCTTTATATATCCTTCTGTGAGTAGATGAAAGTAGCTTAGAAAAACATCAGAAAATACTAGAAATACTCTGAAAACATGGTTTTGTTGTCCAGTAATAATTATTTCCTTGGCTCAGTTTCCAGTTAGTACATATTTCCATAAAAGATCCAGCATGTCTAGACTGTCAGTCCTACCAGCTGGAGGGCAAAACTTGTGGTCTTCCTCAATCATGAGAACAGAAGAAAAGTTAAGGGTGTCTGGGGAATAAGGATTGCTTAAGATGATGAGGACTTTTGTGGTATAATCACTGAAAGATCAGTGTGTGTATCCACTTATGTGATTAGAAGCAGTTATAAAATTTCAAATATCAACACTATTTTCTTCTAAAGGAAATTCCATCTGTAGGATCAAAACAGTTGCTACTAAACTATCACTCTGAATAAACTGTTGGGAGAGAGACTTTACATTAACCTAAGCATAACTAACCCGAGGCTCTTAGGGAATTGGATTTTGATATTTTGAATTGTTCTTGTAGGATCCCAGTAGATGCCATATCATCTGATCTGTATTTTTAGCTTTTGCTGCAGAACTCTCTTTCCCCTCAACTTGCCCGTCAGATCTGTGGCTGTGTTTGGAAATACTTCAAAATGGAAAGAGTAATGCAGATACCTGTGCTAACGATTTTTTGAAAATGTTTGTATTTCCCAAACTCTTCTGAGAGTTTTAGGGATTCACAGTTTGTCAATTTGCTATTTTGCTGCAGGTGGAAGTTGCAACTCCATGAACTGACAAAACTTCCTGCTTTTGTACGTGTGGTATCAGCAGGAAATCTTCTAAGCCATGTTGGTCATACCATCCTGGGCATGAACACAGTGCAGCTGTACATGAAGGTTCCAGGAAGCAGGACACCAGGTGAGTATAATTTCTGCATGAAAAAAATCAGGTTCTACTGCTGAGGTATTGATTTAACTGCCCTGCAGATTTTTTATGTCTCACAGCATGCCTAAACATAATAAAATTGTACCTATTGAGTATTTATTTTATTACTTGTTTCACTGAGCTTTATGTGTATGAAGTACTGAGTTCCCTTATAGTGGAAATTTCTGGATTTCTGCAGTGCTGGATAATTGCCATACTGACCTCTTGCATGCAGTGTTGGATTCTTTAAGGAGAAAAATAGGATAGGTTTGGACAGTGTTTGTATTGTACATACCTTGAAAGTATTTATAGGCTCCCCAAGTAGGTCTTGTGCAATCAGAAAAATCAGTTTGTTTTTTACTATTTTGGATTCTTTATTGTCTGAACCCTCCATGATGAATAGTGCTGTGTTAGGGGCCTGGACTGAGACTTGAGGAATCTGGACTAAATTTCGGGATCTGGTTTTTTCTGAAGTACAACTTCAGAAAATTCCATTAGGGATTATGGCTCAGTTTTCCAGCTGTCAAAGGAAGATAAAATGCTGGCATTTCTACATTGATTTTGAAAGCTCTTTCGGAAGGGTTTTCTTAGTACTTGTCTTTTCAGTGCCTGAAATGATGAAGTTTTGCACCTGACTGGGACTGTCAAGAGATATCACGAAACAGAAAATCTGAGCTTTTGAAGCATTTATTTCTACAGGGAGGGAACTGCTGAAATATTGGTCAGATTCACAAGACTGATAGTTCCAACTTTTCGTTTTCCACAAACTAACAAAGGAGGATTCTCTTGTCACTGGTAGCTTAATTGTGTGAAGCAGTGTTATGTGTCCTATAAAAAATACAATTACCTAAACTGTGGTGTAAGTTGTTTTAGTAATTGTATCTTTGCATTTTCATGGCATTATTTTGATAGAACAGTCTTATATAAAGTGTGTTTATTTTTCTCTATCAGGTCATCAAGAAAATAACAACTTCTGTTCAGTAAATATAAATATTGGTCCAGGTGACTGTGAATGGTTTGTTGTCCCTGAGAGCTATTGGGGTGTCATGAATGACTTCTGTGAAAAGTAAGCTGGCCATGCTGTTTTTCTCTGTATTTTTATCAAGTTCTCTGTGCCTTTCTGAGACCTGAGGGGGGAAATTACCGAGGGTGTTGTATGGGGATGTTATTTTATGGGTTTTCCACGTGGTCAGAAAAGTCTTTTAAAGTAAGTCAAAATGAAAAATCTAGAATTTATACAAAATATGACATTTGTACAATGTACAGAAGCTTGGATTGCCTGTGGTAGGTTTGCTCTCAAAAATTGACATTAGGTCCATTACTTGGTTTTTTTTTTTTTCCAAAATAGAAATGAAGGAAATACAAGAAATGAGAGATTGGTAGTAGTAAATGTTCATCTAGGTTCAAGATTCACAATTATACTACATTAAGGGGGCTCAGAAGTTTAGTAGCTGCCTGCTACCAGTGTGGACTATATGGCATCATTCCAGTTTTCATAGCAGTAATTTTTCCACATCAGAAAATCCATCATAGCCCTGCTGTTTATCCAGACACCCTGTCCTGCATGTTAAAGTTGACCTCTGCTATTGCTATTGTACTTCACTGGAAAAACTGAGGTACCCTGAGCACTGGGGAGCTGCTCAGCCAGCTCTTAAGATTAGGGTTTCTGTGTTGTGCCCTGTGTAGAGTGGTTGCTTGAAAAACAAACAAAACAATACATGTTTGCACATGCACTCCAAAAAAAAAATGGTGTGGGAGCAGCAGTCGTGTCCCCTAATCATGCTGGTGTTCAAGGAGTAGCCTCTGAAGTTGATTTTGTGGGAGAATTTTTTTTTTCTTGTCTTACCCAGTTAAAACTGGATTAAGCTTTTGACTTCAGGACTTTTCCAGAGCTCTGCAAATAAATCTCAGTGTCTCTGTAGTCTGTATTTTCTGCCTGTCTACTGACAACTGTTCTTATTCCATCCACCTTTCCAAAGATTGGCCATCTCAAAAATGTAATTCCACTGATACAATTCCAATGTCTCTGGCACAAAATGCCTTTTACTCTCATGACACTGTCTTTCTGAGGGTGACAGAGAAACTGAGATCTTGGTAACCTCACAAAAGGTCTGCAGTGCCTGGTAAGAGGCACTGAATTGTCTTTGAAAACTGTGCATTGCAAGTAATCTCTCATGGTGCACAGTAAAATGACTTTATTTTGCATTACCTTAGTGGAAGAGTCCATACTTGGGAAATCCATATGGAGGTGTTTTTCCAGGATTCTCAGGAGAGTTGACATTCTTTGGCTGAACATAGCATAGACCTGTGGATCACAGTTGAAATTTTGCCAAGAGGTTGCTAGTTGTGTGGACAAGTGTCACATTCACACACAGACAGTGTGAGTACGTGTTCAGAACTGAACATCCTTAGGAGCTGGTATGGTCTGTATGGAAAATCAAGCACTGGTTAAAAAAGCAGCATCCAGCACCTGTGTCACACTAGATCTGACCAAGGGTTTCTCTGCCTTAGCATTAATGAAGTAAGGAAACTTAAAGGAAAATAGGTCATAACCTGAAGCCATAAACTGACTTCACATGGGCAGTTGGATGGTTAGGTGTTCTGTTACTGCAGGATGTGAAATGTGGAATTATAATCAGGAATTTTATATGTGAAACTTTTCCTTTTGACTAGTCTTCCTGGGTCACTGATTAGCTGCAGAAAGCATTTATGGTGATGATGAGTTTTCACAGGTAATTTCACTGAAGTATCTGCTGCTAAACATGTCCGTTGGTAAATGCTGAAGACTTTTTTTTTTCCCCTGTTGTTTCAGAAACAATATGAATTTCCTAATGGGATCTTGGTGGCCAAACTTGGAAGATTTGTATGAAGCCAATGTCCCAGTTTATAGATTTATTCAGAGACCGGGGGATTTGGTGTGGATAAATGCTGGCACTGTTCACTGGGTTCAGGCTATCGGTTGGTGCAACAACATCGCGTGGAACGTTGGCCCTCTTACAGGTATGTTTGAGCAGTGCCTGGGCTGAACTGCTTTATTAGGTGACATTGTACTGCCTGTGTCACAGAACCTGCCATTTCTGGCTAATTTACCGTGCCTTAGTAGATTAAAATATAATCAATGTGCTGCATTTTTAAAACATGACGTGTTCAAGGCTGTAAATAATTCCATTGTAAGAGGAAGGGAAAGCAGCAAGAATGCAGCCTTGGCACTTGTGCTTTGAATGGGCTTATAAGAATAAAATGTTTATATTAATTGATACATTGTTTTGCTAGGCCATTTCTTAACTTTTTCTCCCAAAATTTGTTCTCTGAGCAAACTGCACTCTACCTTGTATAAGAGTTTCTCTAACTTTGGTGGGGGTACTTGATAGCTCTTTGGTGAAAGCATCAGGAAATGCAAACACTTGTAAAATTTTGTTCATGAAAGAACACTAGATTTCTCAGACCTACTGTTGTAGAAGTCTTTAGTTTTGAACTGTAGTCTTGAAAGGTTTTTAGGTTTGAGCACAGGAAGAAATTTCGGTTAAAACGAGATTCTGTCAAGCATTTGAAGAGAATGTACTTCCAAAAAACTTCTGGGTTTTTTAGGTAGTTTAAAGTATGTCTTTATATGGTGCAATAACAGTATATCTCTAGGATTGTATGATTGACTGATATAGAGCTCACATGTTCAGTCACAGTAAATTTTGTAAAACATTTTTAAAAGAAGGGTGGGATGAGTAGGCTGCTTAATGAAAAGTCTGACTCACTGCAACAAATCTCTCAAGGAGAGATTATATACCATAGCAGTGTAAAATTATGATAAAGAGTGAATAGAGTGAGATGCAGACATTTCAGATCTAGATTTTTTTTTTTTCATTGTGGAATATTTGAAAGTTTAGTAATTAACTCTTTTTGAAATATTGCACTCTGTTCACCTTAGAAATGGAACACTTGTCAGTAACTTGTTTTCACAGGTATTTGTTGCTACTGTGGTATTTGTTCTTTTAGCATCATAAATACACTTTTTTAAAAGACACTTTATAGAATTGAAGTGTAGTTGCAACGAGTGGGTCATTGCAAATGAAGTTGAGCTATAAAACACATAATTTTTTATTATAACCAAATTATCTTGGTTGATAATTGTTTCTAAACTTGATTCATTGCTACTATGATTTTGTTTTTGTGTAGCCTGTCAATACAAATTGGCAGTGGAACGGTACGAGTGGAATAAGCTGCAGAGCGTGAAGTCCATAGTACCCATGGTTCATCTCTCATGGAACATGGCTCGAAATATCAAGGTCTCAGATCCAAAGCTTTTTGAAATGATAAAGTAAGTTTTACTTATTTGAACATCTGTTGTATGCTTTTCATACATAAACCAGTAGTCGATTCGTAAGTAATTCTTTGTAAGACCATTCCTGAGAACCAAACCAAAATTATTTTAGATCCTGTTTTATCCATTTATAGATATCCTTAATTTTGTTATGTGATGTTATTGTGGCATAGCTTTAGAATCATCTAAGTAACTTTTTAGTTAAGTGTGCCATAGACTTAATTCAGCACTTTACAGAAACAGCTGGCTTAGATCACAACAGCTACTCAGGGTACATACAATCAGAAATAAGAAAATTAGGTCATCAACCCAAATATTAGAATATTTATCCATTTTTACAGCAAAGTTAAACTTAATTTTACATTTCTAGAACGTCTAGTTAGTGTTCTCACTCTGTCACTTGGAGATCCAGTATAAATCTTTTAAATAGAGGCAAATAGGAATTTGAAAGCCTCCTTCCCTTTGCTCTTTCTTTTGAACAATGAATTGATTGATGTGCAAAATGATAATTGAGTTTAGTGACATTTCTCATACGCATATTCCAAAATGCAGGAATATTCCAGGCTTTAAGCGTCTTTAGTGATTTTCTTTGAAGAGTGCAACTTCAAGAAAATATAAATCATATTGCAGCATTCCTAGGCTGAGGAATGAATGACCATTTTGGGATATAACGTAGGTTTGTCTTAAGGAAAGTGGGGGAATGAATTCCAAAGGAAATTACTCATCATGAGAATCCTCTGGTAGCAGCACTCTCTATTTTGCCTAAGTACCAAAGCACTTCTGAGCATTTCTTAGTCTTAACAACATCCTGGATCCACAAGCGTTGAATCCTTTTATTACGTGCCTTGAAATGGATCTTTAAAAAAACAGGTGAATTAACCTGCAAAAAAGGGCAAAGGAAAGGAATTTCAGTTTTTTCCCCCAGTAGGATTTATTGGTGACTTCTGAGTGAGACACCTTTTTACAGTAGGAATTTAATTCAGGCTTGAACATCTGTTACAGAATGGTGGAAGTGGTGAAATGTTAAATTTATAAGGACCAAGAATGTTGGAAGTAAGACGGGGAGGATTGTAGCGGCTGCAAAACTTGATTATGGGTTAGCATGTACATGTGAATAATTGCTTAAAATCTAATAACTAATATCTAGGGTAAAGAAAATATTTGCTGAAGGCCTGACAGTCCTGCCCCTTCAATTATGCAATTAGTGCTCATATTCCAAATGCCAGCTGTCATAAAAGGGAGAATAAAAACTAAATAGTTATAAATGAGAAAGAGGGGGAAAAGAGACAGGGTGTGGGAGGGAGGAAGCCAGAAAGTCCATTAAAAAAAAAAAAAAACAAATCCACAAGCTTTACTTCACTTTAATCTTCATATATATGTATATGTCTTCCCAAGCCCAGCAGGCATCTACTGTAAAACTCAAAGCAGTTCTGGAATGTTTTTGCCAAAACACGATTTTGATATTTTTGCCACCTGTATTTTGCATTTGCACAAGTTTTTTGCCACAATTTAGACTTAAAAGGAGAAAAACATGACTGAGCACAGCATCCTCCTCCCAGAGAATCTTTTAAAACGTTGTGAAGAGACACAGAAGACAAACTGGTAGTTTCCCATTGTCTTGCTGGCTGACAGCAGCTCAGCTTTTTCTAGCAAATTTTAGGTGTACATTACAAATAAACAGAGATGTGAGGAGCAGATAGAAACCTTGGTCGTGCATGCCTTCACTTTATCCAGTCCACTGAACCCATTTCCAGTTTGCTTGGATTTAAGCCCTCCTTCCAGGTTAGTTGGCCAGATCCCAAGATCCATGATGTGTGTGCAGAGGGGAAGAAGATGGGATGATCAGCTCTGGTTTGTGGCATCCAGTAGCAGAAGCCTGAGAGAACTCTTCATGGTAGTCACTCCTGTAGTTATGGTTTAGCTTTTACTAGAAATGGGTGTCACCACAGTCTGGCGTCTGGCTTTGGCTTTGTAATCATACTGGAAATGCAGAAACCTTCATAGATTTTCTTAAGTTACAAGAAAAATTCCCTAATTTTCCTATGGACAGCTTGTCTGCAGGAAAACACCAGCTAGGAAGTAGCTGTTGTCCACTGTACCTGTATTTTCTTATGTACAGAGTATAGACATTTGTGTGTTATATATATGTGAGTGTGTGTGTATGCCTGTGCATAGAAATGCCTGAAAAATAGTGATTTTTGATAGACCTGATTGAATTTCTTCTTGGGTAGCTGACTTCATTTGTCATCAGGAAATAAAAATAAGTGACACAGCTGTCATCTTTTTGCCAAGCACAGTTCTATCTAAAATTGCACATCGAAGGTACATAAAGTGTTTAGGTAGCTTTGACTTCTGTCTCTGGGGCTTCTTAGGTATCAGAGTAGTATGAAAGAATAACTCTTGGAAAATGATAAAAAGTAGTTTTTAATTCAGTTTGAAAGATAAATACAAATATATCTTAGTGGGTTATGTGAGAGTAACCACTGCAGAGGCAATAAACTAAAATTTGAGCATACATCTAAATTAGATGTATCAACAGATTAGCAATGAAAAGAAACAGAATAGCAGAAGGGAAAAAGTAATAGAAGGAAACTTTGCTTTTGGAAGAAATCTGAAGCCTTATTATATTTTTAGTTAATGTGCAGTTCAGTGCTGTCTTGATAGATAAAAGGCAAAGGGCAAAACCTGAAACTTTCTCATGAGATGTTTTTGAAGGATTTGCTTTTAACAGTAGAACTGTGAGCAGGAACACAGCAGACAAAATGATTTAAGACTTGGCTGAGGGAGGACAACCCTCAAAAAGAAAAATTAACTGCAAACCTCTTCTTAGATGGAAGCCAGAGGACTTTTAGAAATGCATCTGAGGAAGAGAAGAATTTTAGAGGTAGTGCGAACATAGTAATAAAGGCTTAAAAAATTAATTCCAAAGTCACTGAAATACTAAGTTCTTTTACAAAAATAGTTTCAGAAATGTAAAAGAACATGACATGGGAGAAGTTATTTTGCACAAAACCATGAAGCAGATAAAATACATTTTAAGTATCAGGGAAGATGTATTACTGAAAGGTACTAAGAGGTCAGTTCTGGATTGCCATTGGGATGATCTCCACACTTTGAGAAGTTTTACTCCATATCTAAATATTCAAACACTTTTCTCACTGCCCTTCTAGAATAAATCAGGGTGATGTCCATTTTTAAATCTTCTGTTAAATATTTGAATTCGACTGGACATGATTTACTCATATCTTCATGCCATACCTGTAAAGAATTTGAGAGACAGAAATGGTGTAGATTTTCTTATAACTGAATTCTCACTGAACAAGAATAAAAGCAAGTCTACAGTACTAAAAGCTGACCCCATTTAACTTGCACATTGTGACTCTGCTAGGCACCTTTTTGGCTTTCTTTAGGCTTCTCAAACTTCAGGAAATAGTGCATTTTCAAAGGGATAGTTTGTATGCTTTCTCTCATACTTGACAGTATGAAACAGTTAACATTTATATTTTCAAGTACCATTACTAGGACCTGAATTTTATCCAAGGAGAGGAATTTCACCATCTAGCTGTTGTTTTCTGTTTTGGTTGCAAATTTGGCAGATGTTGCAGTGATACTGTAAGTGGGTTACATTTTGGGCACTACTTTTTTCACATCAGTAACGCTAGAAAGCTCTTCCAGAATTACACTTGGAAAATTCTTGGAAGTCAGGAGTGGAGAACAATGGTGGCAAGTGTGCAGGTGTGCTTCCAATTGCTCTTTGGCATCCCCAAAGACTCTTGCAGATAACAGCAGAAGAATGGTAGCTCCTAAGTTTATTTGACATAGGGCTGCACTGCACAAAATAATGCCTTTCCAAAATTCCTGAGCTTGTCAGGAGCACGATGGCCCAACACTCAAGTGAGTCAATACATCATCCACCACATATGCTTGGCCTTGACGTCGTGAGTCCCACTCACATCAAACTTCAAAAGTGTTGAAGGAGTCACAGCTTAATTAGCTGTATAATTTTCTTGAAATTTGGTATGCAAAAATCAGATGTTTCAGAGAGAAACACACTTTCAGTTTTGGGTTGCCCTTACAGTGAGGGTGTTAATGAAGCCATAGATTTGTTTTTAGTGAGGATGAACAGTATGAGTGTAAAACAAGAGGGGAGAGTATCTCAAAGGTAAGCCCAAGATTCTGTTAACTACTTGGGAACACATGAAAGAAGCTTAAAAAAAAAATACAGCATGTATATATTACATGTTTAAGGCTTTAAAATGGGAGGATCGAGTTGAAAACATTTGATAGAACTCTTGAGCACTTTGTTTTCTGTCCAATGTTTGTTTTTCCCCTTAATTTTTTTCAATCTTCCTTCTGCATCTAATGAGCATGTAACGTAACCACCCTGTGGAGGAGAAAATTAAAGGCTGCAAAGGCTGCAGCTCAAATAAATAGCATAGCTGAGAGCTAAAATTATTGTAAATAACATTGTAATTTAGAAATCTGGTGACCTATTTTGCCAGCTTTTTTTTAGAAAATGTCTGTAGCTCATAAAGTGCTAGAGAACAAGTTATATTTTCTTGTACAGAAGAGAGCTGTAGAGAATTGTGTCAGTAAAATTATTTATTTGTTTGTTTGTTTGTTTGTTTTTATGAAAGTATGACAGGGAATTGTGGATTTTAATTTGACATTTGAGTGGTTCTTTTCTTCATTCATAAAATTAGTGTTAGATTTATTTTTTTCTGTGAATCTTTTTCTTTTTCTCCTTGCGAAAGGACTTACTTCTCTAGGACCAACCTGTGTGTTCGTTTTCCTTTTTCATGGAACAAGATACATGTTGACAGAATCTGTTTCCATTGTGTGTAGAATGACTCCTGGCAGAACTTGGGGTTTCAGATTTGGGATCGTTGAAATTAGTGGTGCTCAGGAAGTACCAGGGTTTTTAGGATGTTAAAACAGTTCTTTGGACTAGGCTGTCGTCACACAAAATGTAAACAGGTGTGTTGAACTTGGCAGTTCAAGCTCACTTTGTGCTGAGAAAGTTGTAGTTCAAAATAAAATACGTGGATCGCTCTTGAAAACACATTGTTTTATTGTGCTTAAAAGGGCATTCCTGCGTTTCAGTCCAAAAAAGAAAGGTACAAAAAAGAAAGGTGCAGTCTGTTTGCAGGGCAAGGGGCAGTACTGAAATGGAACAAAACTACACAGAGGTCCATGAATGAGCACATGGTTTGACTTCTCCCCAAGCTGTGAGTCCAGTGAGTCTTACTAGGCAACTGGTTTTGAAATCCCAGAGTAAGAGCAACCTCCAGGTACAGGGGAAGAAATTTAAGCCTGTTTGAGTCTTGCTGTAAAGTTGAATGTTGAACTGAACACACAACTGGTTTTGGTTGCAGGTACTGCCTGTTAAGAACTCTCAAACAGTGTCAGACACTGCGGGAAGCTCTGATTGCTGCAGGAAAGGAGATAGTCTGGCATGGGCGAGCGAAGGACGAGCCAGCTCATTACTGTAGCATTTGTGAGGTCAGTAAAAATATGTCTTGGGCTTGTCCACTACTACAGTATTGATTTAAATTTTGCCCTGTCTTTTGTTGTTGTTGCTGTTTAAATTTTGCTTTTAAGTTGCAGCATCTTTTCTATGCTGTGAGCACATATATGTGATGCAGCACTGACTTCAGAGAACTTATCCAGAAGTTTTTCTGGACACAGCCTGTGTTTTGCTGCAGTCTCTCCCACAGTACTTCCACAACATTGTTTTTCACTAGGTCGATTTCCAATTCTCAGTTATTATATCCCTTCCTGCATGTAATTTGATCTGCTGGGCTTCATTTTAAAGGTGTATCTGTTTTCATTTCAGAAGTGAACAACACTCCCAGAAGAGAGAGAATTTTAAGTGTATTTTTTTCACAGGACATACCTTTTTGCTGAAATTTTTTTATACTACTTTCTGTTAATAGTTGCTTTAAACTATGGGATTATAATTTTCAAGCTTAAAAGAACATAAAATTTTCCTACCCCCTGAAAATCAGTTTCTAGTTAATCTTCTGACTGAGCCTCTTGGGCAGGATGAGCACGTGACTCAGTAGTAAGGAAATAAATCACGAACTTCTTTTGCAGACGAATTTTAAAAAGGAAAATTAGGTATAATTGTTATAAATCCCCACCTTACTGAGTAAGCCCTACTCAGCATATGAATCCTGCTTTGTCAATATTGACCCAAAGCTTTCCCGTAGCGCTGTTCATGCAGACATCCTAAGTGCAATATTAGTGGTTTTACAATATTTCACCTCTCTGCCTGAGCCTTAGGAGAATAGATTTTTTTTCCCTGAACAAATCTCATTTTTTCTCTTCGCACGCGCGGGGTAAGGTTGTAAATCTTGAAGAAAATATAGTTTTTCATGGTTAAACTTTTTAAAAATTGAAATTGTAACGCTTGGCTTCGTGTTTCCCTTCTCACAGGTGGAAGTCTTTGATCTGCTTTTTGTCACTAGTGAGAGCAATTCTCGAAAGACCTACGTTGTACATTGCCAAGACTGTGCACGAAAGATAAGCACGAACCTGGAAAACTTTGTGGTGCTAGAACAGTACAAAATGGAGGACTTGATGCAAGTCTATGATCAATTTACATTAGTAAGTCAAATTAATAAGTGGGTGCATAAATACATTATTTATAAAGCAGTTGTAGACTGTCTTGGTGCTCCACTGTACGAGTACCGTGGACTTTCTGATGCAAATGGAGGTATGGGTTGTGTGTGATATTTACAGAACAAAACGCTGAAGAGTCAGAATTGTGTGAAATACTTCAGTAACTTACTGCAGAACGTAACCACTGAGTTTTCAGGAAAAGTATGATGTTACAATTCATAAAGTTGTGGCTTTAAAAATCCAATAGAGATCACCTGAAGACCATAACTGGATCAGATGGAGATGGGAAGAATCAGGACAGTGAAGCTTGGAGAAACTAGCACCAGGTTCAAGAGCATCTCTAATACATTGGTTGTGGTATGAAGTCAGTATAGCAGCAGAGCATCCTATGCACTCAGACCCCTTCCTTCCCCTTCCCCACCCATCCCTATTCCCGAATCGGCACTGTCCTTCTGCTTAGCAAGTGGATGCTCTCAAACAGTTCTGTCTTTTGGCTTGGGGCCTCCTTTGCGTTTCAATTTAAAGCAAAAAGCCTCTTTGCCATTATAGCTTTGTGCTATACATGGCAGCCTCCTGCTTTGAACTGTGTCAGCACAACAGTCCTAACGTTTCACCCAGGTTTCATTGTTTCAGGCAAAGATGGCTTTTTTGTAACCACGATGAAAGCGATGCTGGATGTATTTATAAGCCTTGCCTTTCTGTCAGAGGAGACAAACATTGGACTAAGTGTTATGAGAATTTCATATTGAATTTATTACAGCAGCCCAGTAAGGGGCTGTGCCTTTTGGTTCATTTCCAGGTGCTGCAGAAAATGTGTGTTTAGTTATTTCATGTATTGTTAGCATGCTAAGTTGTGATCTTTTGAGTTAAGGCCTCAAGGTTCAGCAGTAGAGGCTCGTGAGAGTGTGGGACCATGTCCTCTGAATTTAATTCTCTTCGTTAGTCCTACAGAGCCTGAGATGGTTGAACTTCAGGTTATACTTCTAGGAGGTCACTGTCATTATAGTTTGTGGAATACTGCAATTTCAAAGTGATGATCTGTTATAGAAAAGCATATAAATAAACACCTGTTCTCAGATACTTCATCCACTTGAGTGGAAATGGGGAATAATGTTTGTGTGTGGGAGAAGAGAAGGGGAGGGAGGAGCATTTTGTTGTCTGTGTTTATAACACTATATAGGTAACAGCAGTGATGTTGTCCCTAGAACAAGGGTTCTCAACCTGTGAGTAGCTCCTTTCCCCACCAAAACCTGAGGCTGCGGCCCTGGAGGACAGTAGTGATTGTTCTCATGTGAAATTGGTGTGCTCATTCATTTCCTTTAAAGGGAATACAGTCTCAGTTGGGAAGAGTCATAGCCTAAAAGTGACATCTCTCAGATGTAGGAAGAGAATTAAGCTTTGTTGGGAGAATAATCTCAGAGAGCAAAGGTACGATAGGCCAGAGAAACTCTTTGGGGTAAAGTACACGGAGCAAACGTGGGGATAAGCCAGTGTTAGTGTTTCATAAGTGGGTGCTGTGATGTGGTCTGGAGTGTCTTTAGAGACTGTGAGCAGCTTCTTGAAGGGATTCCACTGAGGAGCAGGAAAAGAGAATAAAACACCATCAGAATCTGTATTTTGAAGTGCAATACTGGGGGGCAGAAAGGTGTCTCCTAGACCTCGTCTCCTGAAAGCAGGCAGGAAGAAGACACGTGGCTTCACTCTTGAGGCTCTTTGTCCCCATGTCAGAGAATCTGAGACCCTTTCCACTGATACCCTCACTTCGGGGGTGTATGTTATTGTTCAGGTGGAAGAGGGGAAAAAAATGAAGGCATTTGGAGAGCCACAAATGGACCATGCCCCTCCCCACTGGTAAACAGGTTGAGAATCCCTGTTTTAGAATATATAAAGTTATATCTATACTGAGCCCATGTGGAACTCTTTGCTGCCACAATGGGACTTGTTTTGTCAGCTCACATCATATTAACACAGATATCCCCACAGCACACTCCAGTCCACAGTATAGACAAAATCCTGATGCAAAGTATTCATAAAATACATGTTGTATTTGAGTAAGTTGGAAAAAAATGCCAGTATCTACTTGAAAGAGTCTCGAAGTGTAAAAAGAGTAGTGTGTGTGACTTTAAACGCTCATGGTTGCAGTTTGTGCAGGTCTTGGTTAAACACGGAGTTTTGCACCCTTGTAGAAAAGGTAATTTAATGTTTTCTCTTTCAGGCTCCTCCATTGCCATCCTCCTCATCTTGACATTTTTTCATGGACATTAAATGAAAACTTTTCTGATATTCAGGAAGTGACCCAGTTCTGCACCACTGATTTTTGTAGCTATCCCGTAAGGCTGCTGGCTGAAAGCTGTGTCTATGCAACCTTCCAAGTGCGGAGTGTCAACCAACTGGACAGGAGAGAGCACTGCCTCCTACTCCAGAACTCAAAACAAATAAAGCTCATCCAGCTGTACTTCAAAAAAAAATAATTCCATGTTTTGTATATATCTGACAAAACTGGCAACATTATACAGACTACTGACTTGAAGACCACCTCTTTTGTATTTCTCTGTTTCTGGGCTGATGAGTTGGTTTCATCCATTTTTCCCCCTTCAGAATTTCCCTTGGAAAAAGTACTAGCTTAGCTGGTCATTTCTTTGTAAGGTAGTTAGAAATTTTAAGTCTTTCTTTGGGCAACTTTTTTTTTTTTTTTTTAATGTGAAGAGTTAGGTGATATAAATTTTTTACTGCTTTTATGTTTTTCTGTCTTGTTTTGAAACCATGACGGTTACACTTTTGGTTCCTAAATAAAATTTAAAACAATTAACAGCCAAGTCACAAAGATAAATGGGTTGCACATAGACTAAGGAATAAACTTCAGATTTGTGATTTTTGTTTCTAATCTTGATGTAAATTTACACTATTTATAAATACATATTTATTGCTTGAAAATATTTGTGAATGGAATGCTGTTATTTTTTCCAGATTACCTGCCATTGAAATTTTAAGGAGTTCTGTAATTTCAAACACTACTCCTATTACATTTTCTATATGTAAATAAAACTGCTTAGCATTGTACAGAAACTTTTATTAAAATTGTTTAATGTTTAAAGTTTTTCTATTGTTTGAGTTTTAAAAAGATTTTATGTACAGTGCCCAGTTTTTGTTCTTTTTTGAATCTGATTATATATATTTTATATATACTCTTGTGCTTGTGTATATATATAATATATATAGAAACTCGAATATAAATATGTGTATAAAGATTTAGAGACTAAATTTTTCTCGTTTTAAGTTTTACATCTATGGTAGATTTGAGGTGTCTACTGTAAAGTATTGCTTACAAAAGTATGATTATTTTTAAAGAAATATATGGTATGTATCCTCAAGACATAGAATGACCTTCAGACTGGTTTATTGTTAAATTGCACTTTTTGCAATAACAGACCAATAAATAGTTGCTGCCAAAATGTAGTAGTAGAAAGTACGTAACAGCTAAATTTTAAAGCTCTTCAAGAAAATACCGGCTTTGACAGGAAGTTTGGCACTAGTTTTAGAGGAGGAATGAAGAAGATGAATTGGTGGGGATGTTCTCTAGATTTCAACCAAATTGCAACTTATATAATACAATATGTTCTATTAACGATTTTAAAAGTGAAGACTGAATCATCTTGGCGTCATTGTTGACCCCAAAAAAAGGACGTTGTTTTGTGGTATTCTATTGTATTTTCACATATTTTGTAATACGAATTCACTGGTAAATTTTTGAAGCACTAGGTTTATTTAGGACAAGTTTATAATATATCATTGTAACAGTTTGCAGTTTTAATGATGGTATTTATTTTAAGTTGCTCCTTTCTCATTAGCTTCTTGGAAATGCATTAAATCTAAATTTCAAAATTGATAGCTTTCTTATCGATCAGAGTTGACTGATGCAGAGGGTTCTGCATCGAGCAGTATCTCATAATTTCTCATTAGTGGGGTATGTTAGTGATTGCATTGTTAAAATTTTTGTAATCAATGTGAAGTGTTAAAGGCACAGAGCATGTGAGTAGTTTCTTTTGAACAAAAAGAATCGCCTCTTACGTTGTAGCTTCAAACGAAGGGTGTTTTAATGAAGAATCAGTACGGCTTATCTAACGCTGTTACAGCAGTTGAACCATAGTTATTACTGACTTTCTTGCTAGTTCTTACAACACTTGGACAAAAGGGTGTAGAGATTAAAGGAAAGAGTTAACAAATGCTCTTGCCAGCGAAATTATCAACTAGCAGTTAGGAAGCCAGTATTTGCAGTTCTGTGAAGATGTAAGTCTCAGCTCTTGATAACAAACTCTACAGATCATAATTTTTTTTTTTACTTATGTATTTTATGCAGTCATAAATATTGTAATCTTGACAAACCATGCTGCAACTGAAAAGCTACTCCTTTTACAGTAGTCTTAAACCCAAATAAAAGCAAGATACACTTACCTCAACTAATGGTAAACAAAAAGTCCTCATTTCTCAGTGCTGTAAAAGAACATTGCTAATTAGGGAAAGAGCTACTGTGCGCTAATCAAAAGGGCTTTGTACCTTTCCTCCCCTTTGCAAAAGAGGATATGGCATTTCTGCCAAGGAAGAAAATCCATATTTTGCCCATGAACAAAGTAGACCAAACCAGTAGAGCATCAGGCAGCATTGCTTGTTCTGTGGGAAGGTGGTGTCACGAATTTGAATTGCTGCAGGGCTTTAATATTTTGCCGTTTTCATACTTCTTAATCACACTATGCTCCCAAGCCATGGACAGTTTGGATCTATAAGCTGCTATGATTTAGATTGCTTTTGTTTCATTTTATTAAAAAAGCACAAGTTAATATTTTACCAGTTGTACTTATTGAGAAGCACTTCTGCTTCTTCAGTGACGAAGCTCAAGATGCAAGTGAAACATTTGTAAAACATTTGTAATCTCTGGGTGTTTCCAAGCATTAGGAGTTGGGTAGGGTGGGGGGAGGCTGGAATCCAAGGCTGAGTGGAGAGGACTGGCTTGTTTTCCAAGGAATCTCAGTCTTGGGGCCCTTGAGCTCCACAGTTGAGCTGCAGTCACTGCAAGTGATTCTGATTTGCTTGTGGCTACAAATTATAGTAGCAGGCAAATGAAAGAGCAAAATGTAAAAGGATGAAAATGGCCAAAGTTGTGACATTTGTTGCAAGAATTTTCAAAAGATTACAGGTTAATTAAAAAATTATATTATTAGGGGATGGATAAAACCAGAGACAAATGGATGTTTAAAAAAAAAAAAAACACACATTAAAAAGTTGAATTAAAGATAAGAAGGAATTAGAAATAAATAGCAACATTTGTTGCTGAACTGTGGATCTGAGAACTGTCCTGGAGGATCTTGACAACAAAGGGATTCCATAAAAGTGGAGAAGGAAGTGGAGAATCATGTGCTGCTGAGCCTTATTAAGTTCTTCCATAAATATATTCAACAAACTGTTTGATTTTAAAGCTTTCCTTCAGGTGCATAACTTGGGAGCAGTAGATCTGCCTTTTTTGGGGAAGTCCTACCAGTGGTTACAGTTTAGAAGTAGTGATGTTGGTATCTATGCAAGAAGTATTTAGATAAAAGTCACTAGAAAGTGAGAAGTATCTACTTACAGAAAATTTCCAAAGCTTCCTGAATTTCTATGTCAGATAACTTGATCCTAAAGACAAAGTGTCCTGAATCCCCTCCTCTCTAGTTGGAAGGACTTTCAAAGTAGCATTACAATGATGATGCTTTCCTTAAATGAGACCAGCTTGGCTCAGTTCAGCAGAGTATTTTTGGATCAAAGATGGGCAGGGCCCAGGTACTCCACAGCTGGTGATATCCTGGCCACAAATACATTTATTGATTAGGAGAAGGAATTTGCAGGGACTCAGCCAAGATGATAAGGAAGGGGATGCTCATCCTTGGTTGCTGCACTGATCCTAGAAGGGGGCTTGAGTGAACATGTTACTTGGTGTAGGGAATTAGGAGGAGAGTGTTTAAGCCTGAGCTTCCCTAGGTCAGAGCCTGGGTCCATTGCAGAGAGCCACAGTGGGGCCAGAAGACAGGGATGGTAGGGAAGCTTCATGTCCATAAGAAGGACATGGAACTGTTGGAGCAGGCCCAGAGGAAGCCCCAAAGTTGATAAGAGGACTGGAGTACCTCCCCTATGAACACAGGCTGAGAAAGTTGGTGCTGCTCAGCCTGGAGGAGGGCAGGTTGTGTGGAGACCTCACAGCAGCTTCCAGTATCTGAAGGGGCCTGCAAGGAAGGTGGAGATGGACTCTCAGTCAGGAACTGGAGTGACAGGATGAGGGAATGTGTACAAATTGAAGGGGGGGAAATTTAGATTAGATTAGTATTTAGATTAGGAAGAAATTTTTTACTGTGAAGGTGATGAGACACTGGAATAGGTTGCCCAGGGAGGTTGTGGATGCCCCAGCCCTGGCAGTGTTCAAAGCCAGGATGGATGAGGCTTGGAGCAACCTGGTCTAGTGGGAGATATCCCTACCCACGGGACCTACCTGGTCCCAGGACAGCTTCATTCCAGGAAAACAATGGCATTCCTCCAGAAAGAGGGAACAGCAGGACATTTGGGGGAGGTGGAACATGACTTTTCTTTGTTGGTGCCAGAAACTCTGCAAGGCTGAAGATCATACAGAGGAGGAGAGGGAGAGGAGCCTCCGGTGACAGGTTGTGTGGGGTGGGGGTGCAGCACAGCTGCGTGTCTGGGCTGGGAACAGGGACAATCCCTGAGCCCCACAGGAGCTGTCACCCTGTCACCACAGGTGGGAAGAGCTGGAGTGTCGCTGCTGTGCCCGGCAGTGGTGCTGGGCTCTCCCACTGCTTCCAGCAGCAGCGCTGGGCACGAGGGAGCAGGGCTGGGTTGTGGAGGTGAGCACTCATTAAAAGATTCAAAAGATAGGTATGGGGTGAGGTGCATTTATCCTTATTTAGTGCAGGAAGCCATAGAAACATGGAAGGGATGGAAGAAAAGAGGCTTCTCACAGTGGCAGGGAGGGCTCAGCTTCCAGCCTCGCCCCTGGGGCAGTAGTGTCAGGGTTTTACAGGTCACAGTCAGCTCCTGCTGCCATGGGCCTTGTTACAGCATTAAAAACCAAAAATACACTTGCTGCTGCCCCTGCCTGGGGAACAGTGGGGCAGTGGATATATGCAGCAGTTAGGACACACATGTGGAGCTGAGATGGAAATGGATTTATCATTAGAGCCCACTGACTGCCTCCTGTCCTGCCCCTGAGCTCCTGACAAGCACTAGTTCCTCTCTCGCAGAGGGCAGCATTCTCCAGTTTCTAGCAGGATGGAGCACCACTCAAATCATATCCTTTCTGATAGAAGGTATTTTCAGGCCTCGTTTAAATATGTGCTGCTGCCCAGGGTATAGGGAGTGACACATGGTTTGGGACTGAAGCTGCTGAAAAGGGAAACCAAGCCAGAATGGTTGTAGGAGAGAGCAATTTTAGCAAGGCCCGGGAAATGATTAATGTATGGGCTAATGGTTAAACAAATGGGCTAAAGCACTGAATCCTTTAGTTCATGGAGCTGGGAGGTTCTTGAAATAGTCACACTTGAAGCCAAGGTGTAAAACTCAGCCACTGCCAGAGTCCGTAGGAGCATTGAAATGTGGTATGAGAGAGCTGGCTGTGAAGTACCTGCAAAAAATACTTCCCTTTGGAAGGATCAGGAAGAGACACCACAAGAGGAGTTTGAGAGAAGTAGTGTAAGATGTGTCCAGTGACATGTGGCTGGGCTATCATTTATATCAGCCTTCCAGGCACAGGGAAAGATGAACAGGAATAAAGAATGTTTTCCTCCCTTTCCTCCTCTGTACTTTTCAGCACCAAACCAGGGGAAACTGAGTAGTCCTTTGAGGAAAACTGGGCTTTTCTTGTGACAGTGGTCGGTTATCTGTAGCTGTCAATGCCATATTCTGAGTGCAGTTCATGTCCTAGGTGCTGCTGGAGCTTTAATCTGTAAAATGAAGGGGCTTGAGGTGTTTTTTTCCCCCCAGAACATCATTGCCAGTGGGCTGTCCCCAGGCTGGCTGACCTTCACAGCAGGAACTTGAGGGACTTTTCCAGCACCTGGAGAAGGATGAGAGGTGGGCAGTGAGTGCAAACAGGGTTTGGTCACTCAACATTCAGGTGGGTGGAAAAATGACCTGTTTAAGAACCAAAGTGGACCTCATATAGGAGCAGACATTGGCTGCTGGAGGATAAGTGAGCCACCAGGAATAGCCTCATTTGGGCTTGGAAGAAAAATCTGAGGAGAATAACTAGCAGATAGTCACAGTTGCCACGGGATTGGTTTTTTTTTTGGGGGGGGGGGGGGGGGAGGACATGTGGAGGGGGTTTTGAGGGTAGTAGCACTGGGCAGGGTGTGCAGTGCAATGTGATAAGAGCATCTGCTGTGCTTCGGATCTAGTACTCAAAGGCCTCCTCAAAGGGCAAATGTCTTCATGAGGGAAGATCTGAAAACGTATTCCAGGGGCTCAGGAACTGCTGGCAAGCTCATGACAGACTTATGGCTCTGTATTTATGTGCAGGACCTTGTCTTGCCTGAGGTGCCAGTGTTATCTCTGGTGTCCTGGATTAAATGCTAATGATTTAGGGATGTATTCATTGCAAACAGGGCAGCTCTGCCAGCTCCTGTGCTGGGCATCAGAAGGAAGGAAGGGCAGGGGGGAGCTGGCTCTGCTGGGCAGGAGAGAGCAAATTACACCAGCCCTGCCAGAGCACAGCAGCTCCTTCTGTCCCCTGGAGCTTATGAGCCTTTTAGTAGCACAACAGCTACTCAAAGGTTTCCTGGAGTCCTGCTGGGGGAAAGCCCAGGGCAGGGCTGGGTGCTCACCCACATCCCCTGGGGATAGATCTGCCTGGGCAGACAGTGGGAGGCAGCTGGGAATGTGTTGGAGGGGATTTAGGGCTGCTGCTCCTTAATATTCTGCCCAGCCTTTTGTCTGCTGATGTTTCCAAGGCTGTGCAACCCTGGGAGCCTTGTGAGAGTGCCCAGGAAGGTGTGATTTGAGGTGGCAAAAGTGGTCGTAGTTACACTTGAGGCAGAAGTGCTTGGGCAGCTTAGGGATGCTGATATGCAGCCATCAGATAAGGGTGAGGACACCGGATACCTGGCTGGGAGATTTAAAAATAAAAACTGGGTTTCAGTGACAGGTTGGCTGAGTATAATGTTACTGAGAAATAGCAGTATGGGCTCAGCCCATTGGTGCCCCATGGGGAGCTGTCCCAAGCACTCATGTGGCATGATGCTGAGATGTTTTGCAGCAAAACTGGACTCAGTGATCTCAGAGGTCTTTTCCAACCAAACTGATTCTGTGAAAATACTGTCCTTTCGCCAGGAACTAGCCTACAACTGATTATGGACAGGTGGACATCTTAGGAGAAAAAGGCCTCATTTTCATATGGATTAGGTTTCCTTCATCATTAACCATCACTGCACCCAGATACAACAAGAGATTTTGGTATTAATAAGCATGGAGGAGGGAAATTGCTGTGTCTGTGTGCACTGAACTGTGTGTTGTAACCGTGTGATTCTAAGTAAAGTTGCAGCCTCACATTAAAGTCTTACATCAGCATCTTCATTCTCAGGAAGAATTTCTTCACTGAAGGGGTTGTCAAGCATTGGAATGGGCTGCCCAGGGAGGTGGTGGGGTCACCATACCTGTAATTGTTCAAGAAATGACTGGACATAGCACTTAGTGCTGTGGTTTAGTTGACAAGGTGGTGATCAGTCAAAGGTTGGACTCGATGATCTCGGAGGTCTTTTCCAACCTAAATCATTCAATGATTCTATGATCCTTCAGCTTTCACCTGTGTGCTCCAATCACAAGCTCCACAGGATTGTCTCTGAGATAGATACAGCAGAAAACATTCCCCTTGTAAAAGAAAAATTGAAAGATCAGCAGGAATAAAAGTCACAGTTTTCATGAGAAGTGTCTTAGAGGTGCAAGTGTACAATTCTTTAAAGGGAGCAAATGAATACAAAAAGGAACAAAGACTGGCAAGGCAAAAGTCTGGCTAGGCAAAAAATGGTTTAACCAAGTGCTTAGTGATCCACCCTCCGTCCTGGTTAACAGAGGAAAAATACGTGTGTCAGTAGTTGATGATACCTTTGAAAAGCCACTTCAGCAGCTACAAAGTAAAAAGCAAGGGTGGAATGAGTTTTCCAGCACTGAACAAAATGAGTTGGCAATTACCATAAGTGCAACTTCAGTTCCTAATTTTTAAAATCAGTGCAAAATGGTGTTTACAGAGCTCGATGGAGCCTTTAGCAATTATGGCTGTGTTGTGAAGAATAGCATGGCTAATGCTCTCTATGGCTTATTTACACAACTACAAGATGGGAGAGCGTAAGACAGGGCATGAGTGAAGTGCTGCTGTGTTTGAATAGGTATTTGATTGCCCTGTGTGTGCCAGGAGTTGGCTTTTTCAGCTCTGTCTGATGTTTCTCCAGCCGCTGGTCCCGCTGGCACCTGCTGGGTAAGAGCCTGAGGACCTGCCAGCACAACCCGTGGCTTCCTTCCCTCCAGGTCATAGCCATGAGGTGTTTGGGGTGTGATGCTGGACAGTACTAAGCTGTGCATTAATGTGGAAACTGCACTAGAAAAATCAATTTGGCCTTCAGCTCGGAAACGTTCCCAGTCCCTGAGTTCTCAGTACGTTTGGTCTCCTCCCCACCACCCACCTCCCCTCCCTCAGGAATTCATCCTGGGGGTGCTGGGGGTACCAGGGGCAGACACAGCAGAGGTGCTGGCTGCTGAAGGAAGGTGCTGGGGCAGCTCACCACCTTCTCCTCTTGCTGCTCACCAGGTTGATGGGTGCTGCCAGGCAAATGAGGAACAGCAGCGTTTTTCTTCACAGGTCTCCAAGTTCTGCTGGGAAAGGGTCTTGGGAAAGAATGAGGAGGTTTATGCTGGCAGGTTTTGGTACCTGGAGAGGGGATTGAGGGGTGGAGCATCTTGCTTCAGTGTTTCCTTTCCTCCCTGCCAGTGATTTACCCACATTTGGCATTTCTGCCTTAGAGCAAAACGCCGGGGACTTCCCACACTGCAGGGATGGTGGATGCAGGGCAGCACTGGATATACTGTAAAGAAAGTGGGGGTTTCTGCAGCTGAGGAGAAGGGACGTGCATTTCTTCTCATCTTCCAGAAGCTGGGTGTTGTGTCTGCTTTCAAAAACTTGAAAACACAGAAAAAAATCTCACATAGGGAGGAAGAGCTGCTCGCTGCTCTGTCTTTTTTTTTTTTTTTTGCACTTCCTTCCTCTTCAAATTACTTTGGCAAGCTATCTTGCTTGAGATCTGCCAAAGAAGAAACACTCTTTCTCTCTATTCTGGCAAATCTCTTCACTTCTCTAATGTCTTGTATGCTTTATGTGCTCATTTTGGTGCTTTTCAGTGGTTGTGCTCATCTCTCCCCCTCAAAATACCTTCACTTTCTCTTAACATTTATCTCCATGCTGTCACTGCCAAGCATCCTTAATGTAGCCTTCCTGTGCATTGACACACTCCTTGTGTCTCAGCCATGCTTATCACCTTCTCTTGATGTATTTAATGCTCAAAGGGGAGGAAGAATTTGGCTTTAAAGAGCAGGTTGGCATTAGGAGAAACTTCCAGACCAGAGGATATCATAAAGCAGATAGCTCAATACTGTACATAGACCTGTGCCTGTCACTGATAATGGCAAATCCACCAGGATACAAGAGAAAACAGTTGTTTTTAAAATGGGCTTTTTATTTGTCTGATTGCAAGGTGATTCATTTGTTTGGGCTGCCTGAGAAAGCACTAAATGTCTTCAAAACTTTTAAAAACTATGAAGGCGTAATGTCCCTCCAACACTTCTCCACCTTCGTCCCCATTACTGAAATGTTGTTTTAAACATTGGTTGAACTTGAATTACTTTGTGGTTCTTGATTTGGTTTTGTGTTTTGGTTTTTTTTTCACATTTGCCTCTTGCCATGTTAAAATGCCCTGACTGGAGTCATTGCTTCCCTGCCACAGGGGTCATACCTTTCCCCAGTTAATAGGAAATGAACATTTTTTGCTCTGAAACTTCCCTCACTGTTTCTGCTTTCCTTAATGTATTTATGTACCTGTTTGGATGGCAGGTTCCTCCGAGCAGAATTCATCTCCTCTGACGTGGGGCAGAAGCACAGAACCTCATGCCATGGGATCCTTTCCCATGCTCCCTTAATTAAGTTTAATTGGAGGACCCAGTGGGGGTTTGGGTGATAATGACCTTTTCTTAATTATTGTCTTTGCAATCACCTTTCGCCTTCCCTGGCATGCACCAAGAGGAAGTTTTTACCCTGGTGCCCCTCCAGCTGTGGTAACTTCTAGGAAATAGTTTCTTTTCCCCCTCCTAGGCAGCCAAAGCACCCCGTGGGTGCTCACCAAAGCCCTCCTTCATTTCAGTTCAGAAAACACAACGCTCTCCAAAATGAGTAATTGCCTCTCAGGAAGGAATCTGGAGTCTCTTCGGTCCTCTGGGAGAAATGGCTAAACTTCAGCAAACATAAAGGAGTGAGGATGATTAGAAGGAAAAACAGCCTTGCAGGCACAGATGAAGCTATTTTGGGTAAGGTATCAAAAGAGCTTCATGCAGGGAGTTAATCTCTCAAAAAAACCAAGAACACGAGGAGATGGGAGGAGGGACAGGTTCCTGAGCTACCAGTTTTCACTTGAGAGGAAAGCAAATTCTCTGAGCCCAAGGTTTCCAGACTCTAAAAGCAAACAAAGAGCAGATCAACTCTTTTGGACCATTTTGAATCTATGAAAGGAGAGAAACTTGTATTAATCCATGTACAGCCACTGGAAGTTGTTTCAGATGTTGAAATAAAAAGTCTCTCAAGGGCACCTGCCCTCAACAATTAAACCAGGTACATTTTTGCCTGATAACTCATTTTGATTATGACAAAGGTTTGTTCTGAGTGAACATTTCCACATGTGCAAAGTGGCTAATCTGGCAAATCAGAGCTTTAATAGATCTGGGATCTCAAAGCTCCCATGTGCCATTACACAGCTCTCTCTCCCTCCCACTCACAACTCTGATGTCGAGATGGTTTCTCTGGATCGGGATAAGCTTACTTCCTTCAAGTTGGGTTTGTTTGTTGGGTTTTTTTTTCTGAAAAAGGAGTTATTAGTGGAAAATTAGGGTGTTTCCTTGAGAAGACAGTGAGTCATGAGTGGCTATGTTGCAATAGCTTTATTCATAAATATTGTAAAATTATTCACATCTTTCATTTCGTAGACATTGCAAAGCTAAAAACTCCTTTTCAACTAAGAAAGACGTTTTCTTGGTCATCAGAAGTGGGCACTTACTGAAGTGGGAGGTCACCCCAGGAGCCCCAGCCCTTGTTCCGGCCATTCCTGTGACATTTGGAAATCACTTGGGCTGGCACATTGGGCCAAATCTGTGATTTTGTCTTTGGGGAGGAACGTAAGAAACAAGACAAAAAAGGATCCCTGTCCTGTCGTGCCCTCCCGCTACCCCACAACCCCTGATGAGCGGATTTCCTCCGCAGTCACCTCTCTTCAGGCTCGTGACATCTTGCCAGGCTGACCTCCCTCGGGAAAACCCTCCCACGCCTGTGCCTGTCTGGTTATCCTGTTTTCCTCCGTGCTGCACTGAAACCCCAACTCTTTCCAGGCGCCCTTGGCAGGCTGAGCTCCCACGAGTCCCTTCTCTGCTCCTGGTTTTCTCCCCATGATGAGCATCTGCCTTTGAGAGAGTCACACACACCCTGAGCAGGATTCCTCATTTGCACCCGCTGGGTCCTATTTCCACCAGACCCATTATTCCCCAACTGTCCTACAGAGCAGCATCAAACTCTTAGTGGGCATGAGGTGCACAACCCCCACCCTCCCTCATGTGCTCCTTGCCCTGACAGATGGGGAGTCTGAGGTGGGTTTTACCTGATTTTGGTCTTGACAGTCACTTAAGCTATTACTCCTGTTTCTTCTTTGAGACGCTGCCTGTGAGTATCATTGCAAAACACTGATTTCTTCATTCCTTGGGCTGCCTTGCACCGAGATTTCATGCTGTCCACAGCAGCTCTCCTGGCAGGCTTTCTGCCTCTGATGTGCCTGAGAAAGGGTTTATTGTCGGCCTCCACGCTGTTAGCAAGTCGCTCCTTGGATTTCTCTTCTGGGGCTGCCTTATTGTAGTCTTGCATCTGATTTGCCTAATTCCTGCATCTGATTTCTCCTTTTTGAAGGGTGCCTGTTTGGTTTGAATCGCTCCCTTGTGCTGCTGTTTAGTCACCTGGGGTGTATGTGTGTGTGTATTTTGTATTTATTGTCAGTACACATTTACTCTGAACTCTTATGTGGTGCCTTTAAACAGATCCCACTGTTGCAGGGCTCTTCAAGAAAAACTTGGGCAGACATCATAGCAGATCCCACTTTCCTGTTGGGCTCCATATATGGCTTAAGACAGTCATGAAGCAGCTCACAGCTGTCCCTGCAACCTGCAAATCCAGCCTCTAAAAGTTTCTCTCTGGATGAGTTCACTCCTCTGCCACATAGCATCCCTCCATCCTTTTCCAGCAGCAGGAGGTGATTTAGGGAACTGCTCTGAGGGCCTTTGCTCCCACCTGCTCCAGAAGTTGACCCATGTCTCAGAGCAGGAATGGGTGTGCTCACAGATCTGGGTCTGCAGAGGGACTTTGTAGTCACAGCTTTTCCACTAATTCTTAATTTTTACCTCTGTAGTACTGAGAGTCCTCTGTCCTTCAGTTCAGTCTGTGTTTCTGTCAAATTTATGAACAACCCCTCTCATAAAATCCCACAAATACAGACATCCCTGGGAATGACAGTCTTTTGAAGACTCTGGTCTGGTTAGAAGAGGCCTGGTTGTTCACACAACTTGTAGCCTTTTATGCTTCCTCTCTGATCTGCCAGTGCTGAGGGGTTAGACTTTTTTTTTGATAAATGCATATATCTTTTGATGGAACCTCAAGGTCATAATTTTACTCATGTCCTCCATTCAGAAGCTACCCTCTTCTGCCTTTCTTCCCTGGTAACTTTATATTGCTGTACATGCAGTCCTTCAGTCATGCAAAAGTTGTATTTTTAGAAAGCTCTGCTTGGCTCCTACCTAGGGACGTGCAACCATAAAGTTCACCACTGCTTGGCCAGCCCTTCCCTGCTCTCCCTGCAGCCAGATGGATGTTCCCTCTCATTAAGTGAAATACTCAGAGGGTTGGTAACCCCAGAACTACTGTTGGAATAAAAGTCAAACAGCTTAACTTTGGAGAGCCTGTCCCTGAGCACGTTGACAAAACAAGTCAATAGCTGTTTGTTAGATTCTTTTTTTTTCTGGCCATTTTGCTCACAGAATTCAACAAAACCACTTCCTACACAGCTTTTTTTCTTTCATACCCTTGTAGATACAAAGAGTCAATATTTGTCCCCAGGCAATGCAGCCATTAGAGGGAAACCCCCTTGACAGTGGGTATCACCCCTGGCCTTGCTCATCAGGTGATTGCTGTGGTCCTTTGGCATCTGGGGGGTTTGATCCTGTCCAGCCTTCGTGAAGCAAAGGGGCCCCGTGGGGTCCTCTCTCTGGTGGAAGGGGACAGGCAGAGCAAGCAGTGCCATGAGTGGAAATGGGAAGGGATAAATAATTAATTTCCTGAAATCTGGACAACTGTTCCCATCCCTTGTCCACCTGCTGAAGGGATTTCCATTTTGAAACACCAACACTGACACAGTGGCTCCCTTCAGGGACATCTGAAATGGTGACAGGTACCCTGACTGGGAAGAGAGGTGTTTAATCCCAGCATTTGTCCCCAGCAGCACCCTTGTTCCAGCACCTTTCTCCTCTTGTCCTTCAGCAGTATCTGAACTGTAACACAAATCCCTGCTTTGTTTTTCTTGTAGAAATAATGCAAACACATAAAGGCTCTTTCTTTTATCCATCTTCATCTTGAGGTTATGGAGAAAAAAAAGTGAGTAAATGTTTACAGCTGTTCCAGCCAGAGCACAGCAAAAACCGAGAGGTGATCTTCTCTCTTACTCTTCCTGTACCGAGAATATGAATAGAGGGAGGTTTCAATCCCTGTGAAAAGTCTCTGATTATTCCTAGTGCCTTGATTATTTTTTTTTTCAAGGCAAGAAAAACCACTATTTTAAGGCATCACTAGAGGAATGAATTTGACAAGCCTTTATCCAAATGAATGTTTAAATTCTGAAAGGGGAAAGAAATCCAGCGTGACTGACAAGGTCCTTTTCAAGTACATAATATGCTGAACCTTACATGACATTTCTGTGGGTGTTAGTCTAAAGAGCTATCTTTGCATGCAATGTAGCAAATGAACTGTGTAAGGCGAGGGCTGGAGCTATATGCATCCTTGCTGAGTAGTACTATAGGATTGTAAAACCTGACAGGCTTGTTCTTTTAAAGCTCCATGTCCCCAGGGAAAAGGCTGTGTGTTCTTGTTCTTCAAACACCTGAAAAGTTTGTTCTAGACTAACTATTGCCATTTATAGTCTATGTTGCAAGGAATAGATCTTGGGTTTTGTTTTTTTTAAAAAAGCTAAACCCAGACAGTTGATCTCTAAAGAAGTGAGGGGCTCAGGGTGGAAGAGGTGCTGTGGGAGAAGCTGATAGAGGTGAAGGAAATGCTGCTCAGGCTCTCACCAGATCTCATTGTCCTTTTCCCACTGAGGAAATGTTTGCCTGCTCTTTCCCCTCGAAGGTTAGGAAAGGGGTTGGGGTCTTGTAGCCAGTCCCATCCCAGCCTCCTGGTAGAGAGAGATGAGAAACTCAGTGGTGGGGTTTGGATGGCCCTTTGGTCAGGAATGAGGAATGTCAACAGCAGCTGGGGATACTTTATAATGCAGGCAGCACCCTCCAGCTCCAACTGGAGACCTGTGGAAAAAGGGACACTTCCCGTTGCTCCAGAAGAGCAAAACAGTAGAATGCTGCAAGTAAAGTTTTGGCAGAAACAGAGGGTTGGGTTTTTTTCAATGAGAAACTTACCTTATTGGTGCTGCCTCATTTCCTTCTGGTGGTCTCACCTTATCCCCATCCTTTAATTGCCTTTTTTTTTAATTGTTTGAAGATCTTTATCATATGTACCTCCCCAGTTTTCCATCTATCTTTTCTTCTCCTTTCACATTTTTATGGACTTTTGGGTCATCCTCACTCTCCCCTAGGGTTCTCTTGTCAGTTGTTCAGGTGATCCTTGAGGGGCAGTGCTGAAACCCCACTGATCCCCCTCTAGCTGAGACCATCCCCCTGAGGGGAAGAGCAGATAAGTCTGGCCAGATTTTTCTAATTTGTAAGGTAGAAAATCCCCCAACCCCACAATGGCCTTACCACGAGTAGCTGTTTGCATTTAATTTTCCTTTCCCTGAATTTCACGTTTGTTTCTTTTTACTTTCAGGATGGCTACCAAGCTCCTTTCAGCGCTGAATTATGGAAACAGAGGATACAGTAGCAGCCAAGCTCACCTACTAATCAAATTAATATGTCTTGGTGAACCAATTCAGAGCACCGTGGTGCTGGCTATGGTGATTTCATAACATCTCATGACATTCAATATTTTTGTTAAAGCTCTGCTTTTCAGATTCATGTGATGATGGGAGAAGCTGAGGAGGAATTAGCAGTAAAGTATCCAGAGCACCTGGCTGTGGAGAGTAATTGGCAAATGGGACCCAAGTGCACCCTAAAGCCTCAGAAAACCAGAAGGCAAATAAAAAGCACCTGCAAACAACTGTTGTTGGCTGAGCTTGCTGGAAAGATGCATGAAATGTGCTTGACTGACTGCTCCTGCAGACAGGAGCTGTTGAGTGTTGATCCCAAGTTCTCCAAGATGCCACATTGTTTTTCTGGGTAGCCCCTTGTGGAAAGCTGGGAGCCAGCAGGGGGTGGAGGCGTGGGGGTGGGTGCAAAGTGGGGTGAGAAATTATCCCAGAATCCCAGAATGTGCTGAGTTGGAAGAGACCCATAAGGATCATCGAGTCCAGCCCTTAGCCCTGCACAGAACCATCCCCAAGTCACACCATGTGCCTGAGAGCGTTGTCCAAGTGCTTCTTGAACCCTGTCAGGCACCCACAAAAGCTATGGAGCGGGAAATCTGGATCTCTAAGCCCTCAGGACAGGTTGTAATGAAACCTGATAGAATTAGATACCCCTGACAGAGGATTTTGAGGTACTCTACATGTTACCAGGCACTTTGACTTCAAATACCCGTGTGGGTTTTCCCAGCAATACAGAGAACACACTCCCCTTTCTCTTTGGATGTGCAGCAGCTGGGAGGTGCCAAGATGAGTCAGAACAGCTCAGACTCAGGGGGCACAAACGTTCCTGTGAAGTTTGGGAGCATGAGGCCACTTCAGAGGCTCTGTCTTGGTGCCGTTTTCCCCTGTGCATCAGCCACATCTGAGTAAGTGGGTGGCTGAACACACACAAGGGTGCAGTGAATAGGCACTGGGTGCATTGCTCATGGAAGGGAACCAGATTTTACCAATCTTTGCTTTCTCTGGTGAGGATCTGTTTCAGCCAATGCTGCTTTGGTGGGAGCAGTGCATGAAAAATCTCAGAATCATAGAAAGGCATAGGTTGGAAGGGACCTTGAAGATACCTAGTTCCAATGCCCAACCAAGGGCAGGGATGCCACCCACTAGATAAACTACTGGCTGCCATTCCTTCCCAAAGGGTTGTGCTGGGCAGGGGCAGCAGCGTGAGCACCACAAATGTGTGAAGGTGCTGACTTAGAGGAGCAGTGAATTTGTGCTGGGAGAAACTGGGACTGTCATTTGCTATGGGCTGCCCATACACAGCCCCCACCTCCTGAGAAATTACTGTGTTAAGACATGCTGCTAGTCAAAATATGGTGGAAAATACAGTTTTACAAACCCCATTGACAGGAAAACTTCAAAAATACGTGGGATATGGGGCAGTAAGACAGATGACTGATAAACAGCTGGTCATAAAGGCAAACTACCCACAGACAAAGGAGGTGACTGTGGGACTGGTGGAAGACCTCTCCTGCCATTCCTGTTCTGCTGTGGAAATGGCTTAAGCTGTTACCAGGAACAGTTTGCAAAGGCTCACACAAAGCCACTGTCAGAAATAACTTGAATGCAGAGAGGAAAAAATTGCTCGAGAGTTCTTTTGGGAAGGATTAGGTTTTAAATAATTGCCATTTATAAGTTAATTTCACATCCTTTTGGAGCTTGGCCTACTAGGATTTGAAGGCTTGACTGGAGCTGGCAGACAGGGTGGGCACTGATTCCAGGGCCTGACTGCCAAGAAAGAGGAAAATATTAAGAGTAAAAATTGGCGATGCAAAAAAAACCCAAAAAAAAGGCCAGAGAAATATAGGGAAATGAGATTTAGTTTAGGAAAATTATTGTCCTCTGAGCCATGGACTGATTTTATGGTTGGCATATTAGTCACAGTCTTACATGAGCTTGGCCCCTGTAATCAATGTCTGAAGGGAAACTGGTGGTGAACACAACTCCCAACGCTTTAATAATTTGCAAATCCATGATTTCGTTATTTTTAATCATGGATTTTTTTTAATTTAAATTCGTATCAAGGTCTATTTAAAGCGGTGGGGAGACTCCTCTCAGCTTTAACAACTTTGAATCAAGCCCTGTAAAAATAGATGCTACGTGCCTCGAGGCTTCTGCTGCAGCCTTGCCAGCTGAGTCCAAGCAGCAAAGCAAAAACCACGACTCTTTTATTTCTTAGTCCCAACTCTTTTGGATCATGAGTTACTTGGGCCCAGCAAAGCCCATGTGACACCTCTCAGTCCTTTTTCCCAGTGCTGGACTAGGCCTGAGGGATCTGAGCTTGCTCCTGCCATTCTCTAAGGTGCTGAGCACACACATCCCCTCTGTGTTTGCCTGGGTTGGTGTGGTAGCAGAGAGGTGTTCTCTTGCCCAAGAGACACTTTGCACAGAGCCACACAGCAGATGAACAGCTCATTCCCAACAGGAAAATGTGTGTGGTGAAAAGAAAAATACCCAGGACACACGGGAGAGCAGTGAACACAGAGTGGAGCCCTGTTGCAAGGGCTTCTCCTCCTTACAGGGCAAGTCAAGCCACTGCTAAACCAGAGAGCACTGAATCAGAGGACAGCCTGAGCCATGGAGCAGCCTGAAAGACATCTCTGCAGACCCATAGTTTGCCAATCACCTCTGCTGGTACATGGGTGGACCAGGCCAGATCTTCACCTGATCACCAGCTATCAGGTAAAACCACACACCAAGAGACTGGAGATGCAGACAGATTCAAGAAAAACTGATGAAAACAGATTGTTAGACAGCCTTATGGATCTCAGTGAAGGACATGTTTTTCTTTCTGGAAGAGAGCCATGATGTAGAAATAGACTGAAACCAAGAAAGAGGGCTGCAGCCGTAGCTGAGGCTGTATATTTAAACATTTTTGCTGTCTGACCATCTGGGCCTGCAGCTAAATTTACCTACAAATTATTTTCAATGTTTCTACATCTCAAGAGGTAAAAGGTGCACTTGATACTTTATGCCAGGAGGAAAGGCAAAACAAATGTCCTGGGCCAGATTTCCACAGTATCAGGCTTGTGCATGTGGTTTAGACTGTCCAAACTTTCTTGTCAGCCTTCAGCCACCCCTGACTTGAACCCTAGGCTGGATGCTTTGGATCCACAGCCAACACATAATCTTGACTTGCATTCTTGCTCTGTATAACACAACTCAGTACAACGACTGGCAATGCAAATGGCTCACATCTTTTCCTGCATTTATGCTGTTGCTGATTTCTTTCTCAAACCATAGCTAGAGGAAGGCTCTTTCCATGATGAAAATACTTACGGGTGATCCAGAAAGCCCAGTTTCTTACCCAGCTCAGTCAAATTTCCTTGGTGACTCCAGCACACCTGGATCCCAGCAGGAAGCCCCAAAACCAGGTGAGGTCTGGCAGACCCCTAGACATCAGGGAAGGTTTTGTGTGGGCCTCTGACACCCCACAGGGAGCTCACGTGGGGGGGACTGGCAGATTCTGGGTGAGAATGTTGTGTTTTGCCACTTTTGCAACCTTCTACCACAAAACGAGGCACCTGTATCTAGCCCTGGGTTGGCCACTGCTGTGAAAGAAGTCCACCACTCTAAAATTTAAGTGCCTGACTCACTCCTTTAGTGACTGGTTTACCAGTTTCTCCTTTGAAAGGCAAATGAATGAGGATGGTTGTACTTACTGGTCAGAATTTAGACCCCCCCGAGCTCTTGAGGGGTCCCCAGTCATGTACACTGGAATACTGAGTGTTCAGCAAGTCTCGTTGGACTCCGTGTAAACCAATGTCTCATCCTCTGCCTGTGTTGTTTCTCCTCTTAAGGCAATTTTCCCATCTGAATGGTTTTGTGCAAATGGCGCCTCCACTTTTCTTCAGGGAGAAAAATGTGAAAGTATCTGCTGAACAATCATATTCCAGAGCGTTTTTTTTTTTTTCAGATCTTAAACCAAAACCCCATATTAGTCTCCAATTACTGCCCATCAACTTGGGAAAGACTAGAAGTAATTATATTTGGGGATTAGAGAAATTAAATCTCAAGAGACATGGGAGGACCGTTCAGCTTTTTAGTGCTGTTGATTGCGTCTTTCTGTTCTGTGTGCCATAAAAGAAATAAAATTTAAATATTTTATGAAAGTAATCTGTGATGGGTGATGGTACAGAACTGATCCCATGGTTCAGTTTATCTATGATTTTTAGCAAATTAAAAATAGCCATAGGGAAAGTCTTAAATGCTTCCATCCATCCCACATTACATATAAAGCATTTCAATCAGAAAGGCTTCCTTGGTAATAGAGCTCCTCTGTCTAGATAGTTGTGAGCATCCTGCCTTCAGAGGGATGGAAAACTCTTCCAAGGCCAAAATACACGAATGAGATTTATTAATCCCGTAGCCCCTGTCACTCATGATAATGCTAATAATCCATAAACCATACATCATGCCTAATATCCTATGTTAACAAATGCATCTCTGGGAGATGAACAATAAATCCTGTGCGCTCTGCTCCCTCCTCCTCCATCTGGATGAGAAAGCCCCAGATTTGGTGCAGCTCTTTGCATCTACCCTAGTTCCTCCTCGCTTCCCTCGCTGGCGGGGGGCTGACACTGCCCCAGTCCTTCCCGGGGGCTCCCACTCCATCAGTACTTGTCACTGTACTTGCAGTCAGGGTAGCGGTAGGCGAAACGGGAATCGCAGGACCGCAGAGGTTTCAGGATCTCCGCCAGCTTGGCAATGGCCTCGTTGACACCCTGGTCGTCGGTGAGGCCACTGGCACAGTGCTGGAGGAAGCTGTCTATCTTCTCCTGCACGGGCTGCAGGAATTTCCCCTTCAGGAGCTTAGGCAAAAGCTCTTGACACACCATGACGAGGCTGTGCTTCTCCCTGATGGAGTCACAGGACACGAACGCAGACTGGCAGTCCACAGTCAAACAGCTAAATATATCTTTGTGCTCCTGCTGGCCATCGATCAGCTGGCTCCCTGCTGGAGACAATTAAACCAGTTGTTAGAAACATGGTAGTGAGCTCCTGGATAATCACAGATGTTCGTTCCCCTGTACTAACACAGGGTTTGTTATTATCTAAAGGATGTGGGCACCTTTCACCACAAATTACTCTGTGCTGTAGCTGTATATGGGCCGACTTTCTCACTCCTGAAATATGTATATTTTTCTGAATGACAGAGCTCTGCAGAACTGCCTGACAGAGGAATTGGAGAGGAGTCTGTCAAGTCAAACTGATGCAGAAAAAATGAGAACTGGAGTACAAACCTGAAATGTGGAGTTCCTACAAAAACTGCCACAAATAAGCAGACCCATAATTTTTTCCATGTTACCCAAATCATTAGCTTGCAACAACACCTCATCCAGCTGGAATCGAGTTAACAGTAATAGCTGTTGGGACAAGAATAGGAAACCCAGTGGAAAATTTTCTGACAGCTGCTTCTGAATATTTGAGACCAGCTCAGCTGAATGTGTGAGCTGAGGAAAGGCCTTTTGAAAAATTGAACATTCAAAATTAAACTGTTAAATTATTGGAAGAATTGTCTTTGACTAGCTCTACTTTGTGGATTAGACCAACATAACCTGTGAACAATGAATAGTAATGCTTAGTAACCCTTGATTTTATGTAAAAATGATAAAAAGGGGATTTTGCTATTATAATAATAATAATAATAACCATTATTAATGTGATAAATGCACATTAAAGGGGTCCAGTTGGACCCAATACTTAAAAAAAATGAAATAATGAAATTTCTACTTGCAAATACTGACATTTGTGTGGCAAAAGTTTTAAAAGGGGTGATTTAGGAAAAATTCAAATGAAAGTGTTGAGCACTGCGTGCACTGAAAGCTGCTGCCAGCTACAGGGAGGGCCGGTCACCAAATCACTGACTGCACAAACGAAATACCTGTCACCTTCCTGACTCAGAGCCAGGATGGCAGGATCTGCTGTTGGTAAACTTTTCATTATTTAAGTTATTAAAAAAACCCCAACCCAGAAGCGGAGTTGAACGTAGCAGGTGACAGATTTGCTCGCTAAGCCCTCCGGCGACAGACGCGCGGCCACGGCGCCTGCTGAGTACCTTCCTCCTTGTCGATGATCCCCAGCGTGCTGGCATCCCGGATGAACAGATGCCCGTTGCTGAACACGCCGAAGGTGCCAGCGTCCACGTGGGTGAAGTAGAAGAAGTAGTTGAGGTCGTTGGTGCCCATGGAGCGGAGCACGGCGAGGAGCTGCAGGGCCAGGTCGGCGGCCACCTCGGGGGCCGCGCTGTAGAAGTCGCGCAGGGGTTGGGTGCTGGCGCTGACCACCAGCCTCCCGCAGGAGCCCAGGTACCGTGGGAAGGGCCACCCCTCCACGTCGGGGAAGATCTGCCAGGGAGAGAAGGAATGCAGGGATTATCCCTGCCTTCCGGCCGCTGTGCTCTGCCCATGGACCCACCTCCCTCCAGTGCTTTGGCCTCTAAACCAGCCTGAAACCCTTCCTCACCCCATCCTGCCCCAGCATCTGGAAAAGGTGCTGCTCCGTCCTGGAGCAGCTATAATGCCTTTATTTCCCTTTTCTTTTTGGTCCTTTTTTGTAATGAAGGAAGAATCTGACATTTCAAGACTTATTCTGCAAGGGAAAATAAATGGAAAGTCCAAGATAATAATGGGCTTCAAAATCATTAAAATTTTAGCCACAGAACATCTAATTTTAGGTGTCTTTTATGGGTCCCTCAGGAACACTGTGTAGCTGAAGTCGTGGCTCGGAGGTGAGGTGGGGCTAAAGCAGTTTTTCCTAATTTGTAAGAACTGCCTGGCTCTTTTGCAGGAGGCTTTGCAGTCTCAGGAACAGAAATGCTGGGTGTTTGCTATGGTGGGGACACCTGGGCTGGGCTCCCTGCCTCCCTGCAGCTCATGCAGTTATCCCTGGTGGAAACTAAACCCTATGACTGCTGAGCTGTGCCAACACAAAGCTTTCTGTCATTTACATTATGACTTATCCATCTACCCAGTGCCCGGGGCTCTGCCAAGGCATTATGAACTTGTCCAGTTTCATGTTTAAGGTTGCTTTTCCCTTCTGCTGCGAAGGTATTTTGGGCACCCATGTAAAATCAAGCCAGTCTTTGGCGTAGTTTTTTCATCTCTTTAAGCTGCATTCCCATATCTTTAGAGTGCTAAGAGCCACAGCCTCAGGTCCCAGTGAGCCATGGCTGGGGTGGCTGAATGATCCCCAGGAGTCTCCTGGAACATGAGCACCATTTCCCCTCCCTGGGAGAGGGTAGAGCTGCATGTGCTGCTGAGGGCAGTGATGACCTGGGGCCAGAGATGGATGATGCTGCCACTGCCTCTGCTCTTCATGAAGTTGTAAAGGGTTGCAAGAAAACAACAATGAGGACTAAAGGTGTGCTGGTGTGGGAAAGATGAGGATACACCCTCGGAGATATAAGGAAAGAGAGGAACCACTTGCCAGGCACGTCAGCCAGGGAACAGGAGAGGAGTGTGAAATGTCCCAGACCACTGCCTTCACATCCAGAGTTCAGTTGTATTTGGGATTCCACCCAACGCTTCTGCAAAGCTGCACTTTGCCATGGAGCTAGTCATCAGGGGCATGCAAATGGAAAACACAGCACTGGCACACGGAACATGGGAAGTCAGTGCTCCCCAAGTCCATGTTCAACATCTATGCTGCATCTCGATCCTCCCACTCTAAAGCATGCTCTTTCCCTTTCATAAACGGACTGTAATTTTAAGTAATACATTAGCAATGCAAGCTTAACACTGTGAAGTATCGAGGATGTGTAAACCCTGGCTTTCACAGTCGCTACTGCAACACCTGCCTGGGTCCCGATTTATTTAAGGACTTGGGCATTCCCATCTCTCCACAGCTTCATGGGCTGATGCAAGGAACACTGCAGGAGCCTGCTTGGCTTCAGGCATCCAACCCCATAGAAGAAACACACGTTGTGGAGACCAGAGAGTGTCCCACAGGCTAGGGCTGAGACTCCTCTGCAACTGGGGGCTGGCGCACATCTCGTGGGAGGATTTGATTGTGAGGGGTTGTGGAGTGGTTTTCCAAGCTGGGGCAGGGTGGTACATACCTGTAACAATATGGGGTGTGAATTCACTGCCAGGGTGTACAACAGGCGTAGCTTGTCCCGGTCAGTGAGATGGTCCATGTAGATGCTGCCAGCGTCCGGCACCTCGGCGTAGCGCCGCACGATCCTGTCCAGGAGTCGCTGGGATGGGCAGCGCAGCATTGGGCTGGACAGGCCCTGGTGAGAGGGGAAAACATGGCAAAGATGTCTATTTTCCAGCCTGAGATGTTGCAATGTGCTTGGACCATGCCGGGGCTACAGGCGCCTCTGTGCTCTGCCCGCTGCGGCACAACTCGGAAGGGTGTGGGCACACGGGGGGATCTCAACAGCAAACTCCTCCTGGGAAAAGACCCGTGCCATCCAAAAATGCCTGTTCACAGCTCAGGTTTCCAGAATGGCTCCCAGTCTTCACGGCACAGCCATGGACACTGCAAACCTCGTATTCCCCCGACTGAAAGCACCACGTGTGTCCACACCGCAGGCCTCCTCCCTCCGCCCGGCTTTCCAGCCCTGGCATCCCAGCTCCCTGGTGGAGGCCCTCCTGCTGTTAAAACAGTGAGTCACTTCCCTCATTAAATAATCTTCAGATCGCTTCACTATTTGCTTAACCTGTGAGCAGCTTTCTTGGAAATACTATTAGCTAAGGTCAGTAAACATACTTCAAAAGTGTAAATAAACACTCTGTGAGTACAAGCACAGGATATATTCTCTCTCTGACAAACCCACACGTTAACTAGCAAAACCAAATTTGAATAGACTGTGTGTATTTTTTGTAAATACCAGCAACAAATAGAGAACCATTGGGCTAATGGACTCAATTATCACTGTATTTCACCGTTCAGAATTGGAGGTTTGGCTTGTAAAATTGCACAAGCAATCAATGGCTGGGATAAATGGTATGGAAATTCATACTTTCATAGTCAAAAATTACTTTTTTTTTTTTTAAGCTGGTCTTCCTTAATAACCAAGTGGAGTGGACGTATGGAGGCAGTGGCACAGAAGCACTGCCCTGCCATGCCTCTGCTAGGGAAAGGAATCAGGTTTTTTTAAGCCCTTTTATTAAAAATGATCCCAGTAGTCAAATATACTCTTTTGGATTTTCTTTACGATTTGATGGCTGGGAGATGTTTTTCAGATGAAAGGGCACTGGAGCTCACATTGCTCCCTGCCATCCCTCGTGCTGAGAGCAAAGATTTGACTCAGCATCTCCCCGAGTCATTTGGTATCTCTGAGGTAGGTCCCTCTCAGCCCTTCCTGTGCGAGCTGTTCATTTGGCATAAACCACTTTATTATCCAGCCACAACAAAGAAATAAAGAAACATGGAAAGAAGGACCGTGACGTTTTCCCAGTTGGAGGTGGAAAGGGGGACTGGATGTCCTGTGTCTTCTCCTCTGTATCCCTGCTGGCTTCAGTGAGTTCCAACCATGCCTTCCTTGGCCATCAGTTGCACAGAACAAGCCCTGAATGCCAATAGCTGGTCAAAAATACCTGAGAAACTCAACCCCAACTGAAGTGTGGTTGTTTCACATCAACGAAAGAACCCTTTTTCCTCCAAAAAGAATAGAACATTCGTCAAAAATAATTCTCCCCAGTTCTAGTTACACCCCTCTCCTCTGGTGTGGCCTTACCAAGGAAATAGTTTCTCAATTAATTGTCTAAAACCACAGAAGGGGGGTGGGTTGGTTATGGGTTTCTGTCTTGCAGCACTTGCAGGAAGATTGTGGCTGACTCTGTCTCTTTCCCTTTGGAGGAGAAGTGAGAAAAAACGAGCAGAACAGAACTGTGTTAAGTAAGAGACAAATGGTGGAGAAAGTCTCTTGCAGCTCGGCATGTATGCAAATATTTGCAGCCAAAGTTAGAAAGCCTTGCTGCCTCCAGGAGCTTGTAATGCAAAAGCCGAGACCCTGAAGATTACAGAGTAGGAACAGAAATCACAGTGACAGGGAAGGCATGAAAGGTGTAGTTAGGATTTTTCCAGGGTCAGAGCTCATCCTCTTAACAGAGGTGTGGACACACGCTGCACACAGTGCTCATGGCTGCTGGTTTCCTGAGGAATTATTTCAGGCACACCAGTGGCCGTGTGGGAGCAGAAGAGCAGGGCTGGGTGCTGCCACCTTTTATCAACCCTTGGTGCAGCTTTCTATAGTTCAACAAAGTCCTGATTCACAAAAACTGGACAACAGGGCCTTTTGATTTGGGCTGAGACAGTCAGCAATGTAAAGCTCAGCACCTCCTCGATTTCTTCAGTGGAGTGGGGTCTCCCCTTCCTGCAGACTGATGGAAACATCCCTACAGCAGAAAAGGAGCTGGAGTTGTAAAATTGTCAGACAAAAATTGTCAGTGGAAGAAAAATATGAAGAACACGTACTGGAAGCACTGGAGATACGGATTTATCTGAGAATATCTTCAGTCCTTTGCAGTGTCTTATCATGCCAGAAAATAAGACCTGACAGACAGCCTGATGTATTGTTTGTGATTGATTTAGAAAGCTTCTTATTTACTTTGACTAAATACCTACATTTCTATATCTGATAATGAGCAGTTTCTGCAAAGCCTGCCTGCAGTCAGCTGTGATTTTCTTTCCCCTACTGCACAGTACATGATGCAATTTAAACCCAGTGTGTGCATACATATGCATATGTGGGGCAGACGCACCCAGAATTCACTCTGACACAAAGACAACCTCTGGAAGACAATATCTCCTGGCTCTGTTTTCTCTTCAGCCAGGCCAAGGAGGGATGGCACAGACCAGGAGCACAGCTGCCTCCTGTCCCGTGTGCTGCCACCTGGGTGCAGCTTCACCAAATGATCATCTTTAGGGTGGGCTCCACAAGGGAACACTTGGAGGTAGGAATCAAAGCTCTCAGAGATCCTGGCCATGTGAATCCAAGGGTCTCCTTCACTCCCAAAAGAAAGTAAGGATGCCCTGAGAAGCTACGGGGCTCATCCCCACTGCCAGCAGGTTTAACAGAACATGTCTGATGATGAGGCACCAGGTCAAAGAGGGCGGTAGGTCTGGGAGGCAGCTCTGGGAGCCCCATAGAGCCCATTCTTCTCCAGGATGGACTAGCTGACAGAGGAGTGAGCTGCTGCCCATGTGCAGCAAGCAAAGCAACATGTATGGCACTCAGAGGCCAAATAACCAGAGTGCTGGCACATCTGCTGAGGACAGGCAGAGATGCTGGTCAGTAGTTTCAAACAGTCTGGAGAGAGGGATTCCAAACGATGGCTTTTCACCTCAGTATTGCTTTCCTCTGTCTGCCTTCAGCATTTTCCAGGCTGTGCTTTTTAGACAGGGTTGTAAATTTGCCCAGTGGGCGATCTGTGCTGAAACTAACCTGCTTTGCGGTTGCTCTTCCCCTCCAACAGGAAAAGCATGCAGCACAGTTTGAGGTGATGAGCTCCTGGGAGAAGCAGTGGGTGGCTGGGTTTGCCATACAGGCTGAGCCCCTGCTAAATCCTGCTCATCTCTGAAGCAGGCTGGATTTTAAGACTGAAGACTTTGCTGCATCCACTAGAGATTTTCATTGTGGCGGGTGAAATAATCACCGTGGCAGGCAGCTCGGCTCATGGCTGGGTCAGGCAGGGCAGGCAGTGTAAAGTGGGGAAACATTACTTCATGGTCTGTCATTTTGATTCAAGCACGTTATGGTCTGTCACAATTCTGTGTCTATAAGACAAAATTGCCTGAACCCATCAGCTTTCCTCAGTGACTGCTATATAAGATAAACTGCGGGGAGGGGAGTGCAGACACCACTGGGTGACTGTGGCTTTGTGAGACAGAGTGGGCATCGTGTCAGGCATCGAGATCCACGCACTGTTAACATCTCTGAAAAGGGGGAGGGGAGGAAATAAAGCCATAAGAGCAAGTCTGAAGGTAAGCACTTGCAGTGACATATGGCACCCCCCAAGAAACACCCCTCTGATGGCTCATGCTGGGTTACCAACCAGGGTTTGCCCAGCAAACACTGCAGAGGGGCAGTGGTGCCGGGCTGGGGTGAAAGCAGAGGTGCTCCTGCGGTTTTTGGATGGGAGGAGGACAGGAGATGTGGCCAGAGAGGAAGGGAATCCCCATCTCTATGGGGCCAGATAGCTTGGGGAGGTCATACTGCAACCTGTGGTGGCTGGGGGGCATCTTGGGTACAAACTCACTAAGGCAGTGTGACTGCAATTTTGTTGCCGCTGGCTGCTTTTCAATTTAGACCACTGTGAGACCAGAAGCCATTTTGCAGAGTACATGCCTGATCTTAAAAAGTGATTTGCTGCTGAAATTTGGAGGTGGGGGAGAAGGTCCCGGGTCCTCTGGATCACAGTGTTTCTCCATGTATTCAAACCTGCACTCTGTTAGAAGGGATTTATATTCTAATTTAGGTTTCTCTGACTGATTAACAGAAACAAAGGACGACGAAAACATGAGCAGAGCAATCCTGAGGCTGATTTGCAAAGGTCTAGGCCTCCCTGCAGCCTCCCGTGTCCTCTCCAACTAAAAAGCTGCAGGGGTTGCTGAAATGTCCCAGGGAGTTTGTCCCTGGGCGTGTCCCCAGCAGCTGGCCCCGAGCTCACTTCAGAGGGACGCTGGAGCCAGCTCAGCTTCCCACTGCTGCTGCGCAGGGAAATTCAAGCTCCTGGGAGAAACCGGATACGTGCAAGGTCAGGGCTCCCCAGCCAGAGTCTCCATGTGAGCATATGTGTGTGTGTCCATGTGTGTATGGACATGTGCATCCATATGTGTGTGTGTGTTTACAGTCCAGCCAGCTCAGCTAGGAGTTCAAACTTGGAAAGGACAGGGTAGGGAAAACTGTATAGCACACGAAGAGCCTTTTAAGGAGAAGGATTTGGGCTCAGCTAATGATTTAACTTTGCAGCAGATCTGAGATACCACAGAGCCACATTTCTCCAGTTACTTTTTCACCCAGCTCAGCAAATGGAAGTTTTAATCTCTTCTTCCCTTTCATACAGCGCTGCTGGGGGAGGCAGGCCAGTTTTGCACAAACATATTGGACACTCCAGCGAGGCTGGAGGACCTGGCAGCCCAACTTGCCCTCCTGCAGCCCCCTGTAGTGCTGCCTGGGGGCACAGTGATGGCCAGCAGGTGCATGGAAAGTTGCTGCCTGCTGCCCTAAGGAGTTGTCCCTTCCCATGGCCCACAAGCTCAGGTGAGGGATGCTCTGAGTGGGAGTGATAGGAATCTGTCCACTACTGATTACCTGAGTTTACCTCAGCATGTTCATTCTCTCCCCTAGAGATTAAAACAGATTTTACCCCCCAATTTTCCCTACCCGTGCACTACTAATTGCCTCAGTTTACCTCATGATGTTCATTCCCTCTGCTACAGATCACCTCAGATTTTACCTAAAAAATTTTCCCAGCATTCCCACTAAATTAACTCATTTTTACCTCAAAATGTTCATTCTCTGCCCTATAGACTACCTTAAGTTTACTCCCAAAATTTTCCTGCCTATCCACTACTCATTACCTCAAATTGTTCTTTTTTTCTCTTTTGCAGATTAACTCAGATTTTACCCCCCAAACTTTCCCTACCCGTCCACTACTGATTACCTAATTTTTACCTCAAAACGTTCTTTGCTTTCCTGTACAGATTACCTCAGATTTTACCACAAAATCTTCCCTACCTGTCCACTACTGATTACCACAGTTTGCCCCAAAATGCTCATTCACTCTGCTAGAGATTATCACAGATTTTTACCAAGATTTTCTCCCTAGTGCCTCTTCCAAGGTTACTAGACAAAGCAGAGTGTAGCTTTTAGCAAAAAAGATGTTTCCCTGTCAGGCATGTGCCACTCAGGATGGTACTGGCTTCAGGGGGACCTGCTGTGCCTGACTGTCAGTGATTTGGGTGAGTCCATCTCTGTGCAGCCCAGGCACCATCCCTGGCTGCTGAATGGGATCTCACTCTCCCTTCTCAAGTGTGGTGCTCCACAGGGCAACAGAAGAGGGAAAACTAAAGCAGCAACTACAACTAAAATTAAGTCCCTTTCTCACAGCCACTTTTCTCTTGGAAGGGGAAGAAGTACTGGAATAATCCTTCTTTACCTCTCAGGGTCTTGTTTAGTGTATATCAAACCTCCTCCCTGTCCCTCTCCAGTGGTTATTGAAATGTTTTGCTCTTGTTTTGATGCCATCTACCTGGTGGCAGCAACCCCCCAACACAGTGTGCCTGTCCTGGCTTCACCTGTGACACCCCAGGACTGTGACAGAAAGGGCAGTGTGCTTCTTTGTGCCTGAGATCATTTGCTGTGGATGGCAGGAGGATGAGTAATCGAGGCTCTGGCTCTGACTGCCTGTGCTGCTGCGAGAGGCCCACGCTGGCTTGGTGTCCAGCCCAAAGCAAAATCCCTTTCAAGGCATGGGCTACCCTTTTGGGTGCAACTTTATGACCAAAAAAAAAAAAAAAACCAAAAACAAAACCAAAATAATGAGACATCATCAAAATTCAGAAAATAAAAGAAAAGTGGCAGGAATTTCCTCACCAGAGTCATTGCCATGTTTGTGTGCACGGCCTTATATTATCCCTGTACCCAAAGCCAGCGGGTGCTACGGCTTTCCATGGACCTTCAGCCTCAGCCTGCACAAGGAAGCTGATGCTCTCCTTGCTGGGTCCAAGCCCACCCAAGCCCTGGCCAGGCAGTACCATGGCTTTACCTGTGCCTGGGTGTGGTTTCCCCGGGCTGTGACACTTTTCTTCCCATCAGGGCCTCATTTTGCTTCTCCCCTGTGGCATGGGGAACACAGGGCTGCCCCATCCCCATCAGCTGAGCAGGAAAGAGAGTGCCATCCATCACCCAAACTCGCCCTCCACCCAACAAGCTGCAGCCATGCCTCCTTCAGACCCTTTTTCGCGCCCCCCAGACTGCATGGCAACCCCCGCTCCCCCCAGCTGGTGTGGGGGGGGCAGGAGCTGTGGGGCACAGACCTGGACCAGGTCGGGGGTGAGGCGCTTGGCCCGCAGCCACTTCTGGAAGCGCTGTGTGCGGCGCAGGGCGCGCTCCAGGCTGCAGGTCTTGGTCTTGAGCAGGGAGGTGCAGATGCGCTTGTCGGCCCGGTCGTGCTGGTACTTGGAGGTCAGCCGGGTGATGTCGACCAGCCGCCAGCTCTTGGCATCGTCGGTGTAGTTGCCCGAGTAGCTGAGCAGGTAGCTGGGGGGCAGCTTTAAATGAGAAGAAAGCCAGGTGTCAAACCTGCCAAACCAAAACGAGAGCCCCACGGAGAGCGGGTTAACAAGCCACACGGACACCCGCGCAGCGCCCGCCCCGCTGAGTTTCTCCACCTCGTGCCGACCCCAGGGGCTTTCTGCCATCACAGAATCAGAGAACATTCCTAGTTGGAGGGACCCACAAAGTTCATCGAGTCCAGCTCCTAGAGAGAATAGCCCATACAGGGATTGAACACATGAAGTTGGTGTTTTAAGCACCGAGCTCCAACTGAGCTAATCTCAGGGTCGTCATATTACCCAGGCTAAGTGACCCTGGGTGGGTGGTCCCATACACCAGGGTGAGGCAAGCAGGATGAAACCATCAGCTGAAGAAACACGATTTGGAAAAGATATTCTTCTTTGCTTCCCACATAAACCATCTCTTGTAATGAACACCATCCCTTGTCACAAGCAGTGCCAATGGGGTGAAACACCCAAATGGGTTTTTTTGGGCCATGTAGAAAGAGGGAGGAAAGGGAAAGGGTCCTAGGGTTTTGGTTTGTGAAGAATCCTCAGTGTTTTTAAATTTTCTTAATCCTAGAGATAGGCTCCCAAAAAAGGAGTACTCAACAGTTAAAGTGACCCTCCTGACAATAAAATCTCCTGACAATAAATGTGTTTGCAAATGTCAAAATGAACTTTTGTTTTTAGGTGGTGGCTTTACTCAGTACTGGGGTCAACATGTTTCCCCCAATGCCACTGATTGTATTTTAGCAGGAGGGATGAGTGACCTCCCCAGCAGCAGCAGAGTTTGGGGTGCACTGGGGGGATGGAGTACGTGTGCCCTGGGTGTGCAGCACCACTGTAGCCATGGAGATCTTGCACTAATTTTCTCTCCCTACACAGGCACAGGAGGGGAGCATATGGGCTGGGTAATTAGGTAATTTTTTTTTTTTTTGTTTCAGCAGCCCCCTCAACCCTGCCCACACACGCGTCGCACATGCCGGAGCTGAGGAGTGCGGTACCTTCTCTGTAAGTGTGTCTGTAACCTGCTCTTGGAAAGAGGCTGAACTCTGACCTTTGGTTTGGCCAACATCCTGCATTTGCTGCCCCTGAAACCTCCTGTCCCAAGCTCCTTGCCCAAGTGCATAAGAGAGCACGTCCTAATTTATTCTCACCGTAAATTAAAGCTGGTAGCTCAGAAGTGGCAGAGGAGAGGCAAGAGGTTCCCTGCAGGATTAGCTAGCTGGAGTTAGATGAAAAGACGTTAAAAAATCTGAAAGCTGAAGCTGGTCTGTCGTTTCAACTTCCAGACGGGAAATTGGCACCGAGAAATTTTTGGGGGGGAATAATTTCCTCTGATTTCAGGCAAACGACTGACTCAGCGATTCAAACCAGCATCAGAGGCTGATCTACCTCCTCCCCAAGATCCCTCTCAAAGGTAACACCTCACTCCCCTTCCCCACCACAGACCCTGTGCAGCTCAGCTCTGGAGCAAACACGGGTGCCCAGGAGGGGGAAAACCCTGGTGCTTGCCCTCCTTTAACATTCAACTCTATTCATGTGCCTCCTTCCAAAAATTTCCCATGGAGATGCAGGCTGACCAGAAGTGAGGAAGCTCAGCCCCTTCTGTGAACAGGTTGGTGGGTTCCCAGTATTTTGGTCCTTTGGGTGTTTTACCCGATATGAAATTGAAGCTTCCCTAAGATTATGGCACCTGACATGAAGAAAAGAGCTTTGTTTGGGTTTGGGTGGCTTTTTCTGGTCTAGTTTTGAGCTAGGACTAAAGAACAGAGAAGAATTGCTGCCCCTCACCGTGATTTGCTGTGCATCAGGACCCCTCCCAGTGCCTAATCTGCAAAGCGGGCTCAGTGTGCCAGGCGCTCCAGGGAGGAGTTGGTAACGGTCTGGGTTTCTCTTTCTTTCTTTCCTTTTTTTTATTTTTGAGTTAAGCACAAATATGCTCTGTGATTTGGCTCAAACCTGTGTGTTCAGGGGAGCTCACGTCAGGCAGATAGCAGGAAAGTGCCACCTCCCGTGTGCGAGCAGCTCATGGATGTGTGAAATCCAGGGCTGAGCATTAATTTGCGGGCGGATGGAGCGACTTCCTCTGCAGAGCTCTTGGGGGAGAGCCACACAGGCCTGGGAACCCGGCATGGGCTGCAGCAAGTCTGTATTTGGCATCATTTCTGGGCAGCACAGCGCTGGCCTGGCACACTTGTTAGATACTTTCAAGATTCATCATCAAGTTGTGCTGTAACAACTCTCTTCTCGTATGAAGCCTTTTAGCTGAGGGCCTGAATGTGCTTTAATTAAGACTTACAGTAAGATCTATGTGAATATGTGAGTCACAGATTACAGGTTTTAGATCAATCCAGAATTAAATTTTGAAAAAATTCAAACTTGTTTTTCCTTTTTTTTTTTTTTCCTGGATGTAGTGAAGTATTTTGTTTCAGCCGAAATAATTTTGCTTGCATTTGGAATTTTATATTTTTAAAAAAACTAAGTCTTAAAACAAAAAAAAATTAAGAAATGCCATATAAACCCCCATCAAATCCAAGCATTCCAGCTTTTTTCAAACTTCTTTCCCATTATTGAAGTCTTGAAGCAAAAAAATAAAGTAATGCCATATAAACCTCCATCAAATCTAAGCATTCCAGCTTTTTCAGACTTCTTTCCCATTATTTTTGGCCAAAGCTCACCACCAACATCAGCACAAGTCTGCAAATAGTTTTGGTCAGCTCAGTTTCGCAGTGTTTTGAAAGTCTAGTATTTTACAAAAACTTTCACTGTTCTCTGCTCTTGGTACAGTTGGTAGTCAGGCTTGGTGTTCTCATTTACAGATGGATAAAGTTGGGCAAAGATAAGGGAAGTAAAGAACATTGGAGCACAAGATGAGTCACCAGCCGTTCTGGGAACAAAACCCACATCTTCTTACTGTGAAAGCATGTCACAGCTCCCAAAAATGATGGAGAATTAATAAAGCATGTTCTAATGTGAATTAACAGAGAGAAGCACCAAGTGCCCTCCACCTTTGTGAACATGTGAAAAGGTACATGAAGGTGGATCAAAGAGCGCAAGTGCCACTGAAATTTCCCGTTTAACTTCCCACTTGCCAAAAAAAATCCTGTTTTTTCAAGAAATCAAGTGGGACAAGTTTTACCCCTGCAAAGGAAAGCCTGAAGCTGAGTGACTGCTCAGGAGAACATATTTAAGTTTCCAAAGTGCTCAGAGCAGAACTGCACGTTATCGCTGATTTGCGTTCTGCACGGCTGGTGGGGAGCCAACTGCGGGCTGGCTGGAGAGGAAAAAGAGTCTTTGGCTTAGGAATTCCCTCTGCCTTCCCTCAGGCAGAAGCATCATGCTCCCACGCTTGTGGCTCTGCACTCCTGGCCCCAGTGGGACCCTCTGCACAACTGCACCCCTTTCTCGCCACCCCCCCCAGAGGAAAGCCAGCGCAGCGGCCTCCTGCCTTCGCTCACGTAGCACCTTTTTCCCCACACCCCGGTGCACATGCAGCTGGCCAGCAGCCAGCCAGAGGCAGTTGCTCTCTGCAGAAGGCTCCTGCTATTTTTGGAGGGCTGAAGGAAGCTCCACGGCCCCAGCCTCCCAAGTGACTGGGCAGGAGTAACCAAAAGGGTGCACCTGTGATGAGCTGCACGTGTGGAAGGTGCTTTGTGCTCTGGCAGCAGGTCCCTAAAAACCCTGCACAGGTGAGTGGCAAAGGGGTCCACAGCAGGTTGGGGCACAGGGCAGGAGCCAGCTCCTGTGCCATCCTGCTGCAGAGAATGAAATACAGAGCAGCCCATATGCCGAATTCACCCCCAGCCCCTGCAGACCCGTGCCAGCCCCTGTCAGCCAGCTGAGCATGCTGACTGCAAATCTCTCCTGCATTTTGGGACAGCAGTCCAGGCTGGGCTGGGAGAAATCCAGCACTGCTGACCCGGGCCTTCTTTGTGCCTCTGCACCTCACTTAGTACTCACTCTGGCATGGAAAGCCAAAGGGTTTTCCCAGCCATCCAGGGCTGGGCCCCCTGATGTGCCATGGCAAAGGGGTGCTCTGCCTTAGCAAGACCACAAGCTGCCTTTTCCCAGCGACAGTAAGGGAAGGATGGATGTTCAGTATTACAAGTCCATCCCAGACAAACCATTATAGTTTTACTATGCTACATTTTATGGGATAGTTTAAGATAAAAATGGTGATTTGTCTAATACTATACTACTTACATTATAGCATTAAAAATACAATTTTACTATAATAATTTCTTCTCCCTCGGGCTTTTATATCTATAAAAGAAAGTGCATATGGCTCTATAAATCATATCAGACCCAATAAACCCTTCCTCTGCCGAGCACTGCCTTTAACTTTCCCCTCAAATACAACCAGCAACATTTTCCTTGCTATCATCAGACACACTCTGTTTTTGAGCCTAAAACTGATTGGATTGGTGTGATGACCACTTGGGCAGTGTTATGACTCACCATCATCGAGGCAGATGCAATTTCTGTCTTTGCCTTCAACTTCTCAGAGAAACCTTCCCAAAGTGCACCAATAATTTAGCCACATCTGGTTTTGAGCATGTGGGTAGCTTGATGTGCAGAAGTCCTCATGCCTCAGGCAGGTTTAGATTGCTTTTGATCTTAGTTAGTACGCACGTGAAATTCTGCACATTCATGTTGTTGCACCTGGTACAAAACTATATATTGTGTTTATATGTTTGTAGTTAACGTACTCAATTTGGAGCATACAAAGCTAAACCCCCTTTGCCTTTAGTCAGTTGCTGATAATAAAATATTCCCAGCAAATCTAAACAAGCTGACTTCTTCCTCCCCTCTTCCCTTCCCCCATTGCTGCCTCGAATTGTTTTAGAGCCACTCTCTAGGCAGAAATTTGTACCTTTTACTCCTGCTTTCAAATTATAATTCAGGCCTGAAGTATGATCATGTTTGCATTGCTTTAAAAGAAAAGAGCAGTTTATACACATTAATTAAAATACTAAGCACTGTAAAGGCAAAAGTTGCTCTTTGCATCATTCATAAAAGTATTTGGAAATTCTAAAAGGCAACTTTCAAATTACTATGCAGAATGCCTTAAAAATTACTGTGCTGAGTTTCTGACCTTATTTCTTCTTTAAAGAACTTCTTGCATATGGATGTTCCAATGCAGGCGTTGCATTTATCAAGTCCCAGGAAAGTCCGGCCAAAACTGTAGCTGGGTTTGACGTGGGGCACAGATGGAGAAGTTGTTGCTGCTGTGAAAGGGCTACAGCTCAGAGCCAAAACCAGAAGCAGCATCAATGGATCTGCAACTCTGGAGCAAAGGCAACATATCCAGCGCCCCATCTACGGGAGTGAAGAACTCTGGCTTCTGCAAGTTGTCCCTCTCTATGCTTTCGGTCTCTTTTTGATGACTTCAGCCTGCAGTGGTGAGCCCCGAGGCACAGCAAGACACTCTGGGTGCAGGAGACCCCTCTGCAGTCCCCATCCTGCCAGCTGGTCACCGGCTCTATTGGCTTGAGGTTTGGGTGGGAAAGATATTATGTAGGGTGGGGAGAAGGAAATACATGGAGGATGCAGATAACTTGGGTTGCCATGGTTACCTTTCCTTTACTTGGTGCAGCTGCTTTGGCCCCTGCTGACCCCTCCCATCAGCCGACTTGGAAAACAACATGAAGGAGTGCTCATCTGCACTTGCTGCAGACAAATGAAGGATATCCTGTCGCTGGAGCAAAGGGCATGTGCCGGACACGTAGTAAAAACTGATCTGGAAGGAGTAATAGCGTGGCAGAAATGCACATTTTACCAGAAGCCAGACCCTTGGTGTTGCTTTATTCCTGGAGATTTGTGATGGGGCACGGCTTGACTTCTTGGATGCTTTCTTGGCTCAGTTTGCCCTTCTCTCAGAAGCCCTGAAAAGGCTGTCGGGTGGAATCATCGCTGTTCTCTTTCTTGAGAATACCATTGTTTAACACCAGCTACGCCACAGTGTTTCATGCCACAGAAAGCAGGATAGCCTGAAGCTTTCCAAAACTCCCAGCTGACTTAACAGCCTGGCCTCTAAGCCCCTTTTGGAAAATGGAGCTTTTCAGTGTTCTTTGAATGCCTTTTCCTCATGGTAGTGGCACTGGAAAGAAGCTAGAGAAAGGGATGGGGGCTAACTCAGGAGCATGTCAGAGGTTTCAAACACACTTAGAAATTACTGTGATCACACCTAAAAGCTGTTCTCGTTAGGTCATAGACTTGGAAATTACTGAAACTGCTGGATACCCATCCTCGACTGGGTGCTGGGTGCAGGGCTATGTCTTTCCTGGGACAGGAGCATGCAGGCATGGACCCTGGCAAGTTGCTGCTCAAGGCCAGGAAAGCACACCTTGAAGGAGCAAGTGGTCCCCTGGCTCCAGGCAGCACATGTGTTGCTGTGGTGGCACCAGGCTTAGGTCCTCTCCATCATGTTTTGATTGACACAGGAGGCTCTCCTGGGCCATATCTCACCATGGGAGCAGACTGAGGCTTTGGAGACTTCTCATCCCCAGCTGGACTCCTCCCACCATGTGGATAAGCCATTTCCTAGCACATTTTTGATGGAAAAAAGAGGTGCACTGTAGCCTTTATTATCCTCTCTAGTGTTTAACCACAGCCTGATGGGACTAAGGGGCATAAGAGCCCCAGGGGTGCATATTGGAGTCTGTCATTGTCCCTTGCTTCCTGGAGGGGCTGCTGGAGGTGGGTGATCTAATAGGGCAAGCACAGATGCTCATTAGTTGTGGCACTTGGGAGATCAGGGGTCTCTCCTCGGCTCTGTATCCTTGTGGGAGGTTGTTTCGTCTCCTGTTGTGTCCCTATGCACAAAATGGAGATAGTGACATTTAGGGTTTGTCTGCAGGGTGCAGCACAGACAGAGGTGGATAATGAGCCCTGCTGAGAGGGAAGAGGGATGTGATGAACCCTGGGGAAGCAGCAAAGGAGAGGGGCTGGGCAGTGCTGATATGCCAGCAAGTGCATTCAGCTCACAGCTCTGCATTGTGCCATGGTCACATTTGGCCTTGTATTCCAGCACAAAGCTCTTTGAAATACATCGATGGAAGGAGACACACCAGAGCTAAACACTAGGATTAGCTGTTTCCCACTTCCAGAAGTTTATCCCTGTCCTTTCCTATTGCCAGTTCATTGTTCGTCTCCTCTCTGCAGGAATCAGCCCTGCCCATGGTTTCCTGCCAGGAGCTCTGCAACATTGTCCATGTTCACATTGCTCCCTGCCCAGCTCTTCCTCAGATAGTACCAAAAATTCCGCATCAGCAACCTGTCTTTATCTTCATTACATAACATATAAAATATATATCCTTCAGTTTCTTCACTAATTTAATTGCCTGCCTTCTGTCCTGGGTTCTCTGCTGTAATTTTAGGAGCAGAGACCCAAGCTCCCATCTCCCACTACCTCATCCTCCATTGCCCCATGGGAAGAGAAGGTCTTCAACCCCTGGGGCAGGTAACTGGGCCTTTCTCATGGCAAACCCCACACTCTGGCACAAAAAACTGCTACATGGGTAGCAGGGTTTCTGTGCTGTTAATGGTGCCTCAGTGGCTATGTTGTTCTTGCACTTCTGTGTGGTTTGGGCATGTGTGAAGTAATGTTTCTCTCTCCCTAGGAACAGCCTGTGTAATTAAGTTTTCTTGCAGTTTATCACACCTGCATCACCTTGAAGTGTTATAAAAGCAACTTTTTATTCAAAGAGTGGGAGCTCCTCCATCATATCCACCTCAAGCTTACTGTTGGCATTTGCACTTGCCCCCAGGGTCTGAGCCCCCTCCTTCCCTCGAACATTTTTTTCAGGGTGGGCAGTCCCCGAGCACAGATGATGTGTGTAGCAAACACCCATTCATGCTCACAGCACTGAAAACCAAAGCTTAAAAATAAGTACACATAGGTCTGAACTAGCCCAAAGTGGCAGGAGAGAAACCCCAGCTTGCTTTATGTTGTGAGAGGAGCTGCGCTTCTGAAAGCAGCCTCTCTTTGAAGGATGTGGTTCAGCAGGTAATGTCAAAGCTGTATTTGTTTTCCTTTCCTTCTGGTGGTATGGTGGCCAGGTGGTGAACAACCAGGTCTGTAGAAGCCTTGTAGATCTTCTCCTTGTGCCAGGTGGGTTTTTCAGGGCAGTGGTCACAGCGGTGTCTGGTGGAGCTGCCCTTGGGTTGGCCCTAATGACCCAATGGGATTCTCACAAACCTTGTAACAAGACACTTCTATGCAACACCATTAACAATGAGAGAACACGGAGCCAGTGGCCCTTACAGAAAAGCCTAGTTGGTTTTCTAGAAGTTATAATTTCTAAAAATTTCTGATATGGATCAATATGCATGTTCTGCCCTGTCAAAGTCAGACCATGGGAGCTTCTGGGTCCCAAAAATGCCAGGTCTCTGCAGAGCCCAATGATTGTGGGTTTGGATGGGTATAGCTGTGATTTTTGACTGCTCATTGAGGTGGGAGAGGACTTGCCCTCCTGTGCTGCTGGCTCTGGAGATGAGGGGAGCACAGGCTGATTTTTCTGGAGTATTCACGGGATGAAAAACAAGTTTTATTTAACGCACCTCCCATTTTCCATCCAATCCATTAACGTAATCCAGCTATTCCCTCAGTCTCTTGCACCTGTTCTTTCCACCCCAGTCCTTTGCCCACCTGCCCTGAACAACGCCAGCTGCCCCCAGGGGTGGTTTTCATGCTGGCAGAGCCTTACCTGTGCTCTCTCCCCATCTCCTCAGCACTGCTGGCTGGCTCACCCTGAGCAAAATGTGGTGCTAGTTCCATGCTCTGGGTCTAACTGGGACAGTGGAAATGGCTGTGCAGACCAGGAGACCTTTTTAATCCGTTAAATTTAATTTAGTTGATTAATTTTGGGTAATCACTAGTAAATATTTCAGAACAGCCCAGATGCAGAGGAGCAGAAGGTGCAAGTGCTGCTGCTCCTCAGCTGACATTGCCACCAGGGTCCTCACTGCTACTCACCTGCTTCTGCTCACAGGGATCTTGCTGCTTGGCCAACCTAAACGGCAAGTTTTGGGTGTCACATCATCTCATCTTCCTCTCCAGCCCAGGTCTGCTGCTGCAAAAGAGCCTTCTCAGCAAGTGTGGGGTTGCTGAGCAACAGGGCATTGCCAGGCGGGTTGAGGGAGGGCTGCATCCCACTGCCACGCACAGAAAGGAAACAATAGACAGGAAAAAATCAAAGTTTTACTGGAAGAGGAGAGGCTCCTGCTCTTCCTGAGGTCCTCGGTAAGCCCTGCCTGGGTCTCACTGCCTGCAGGGCCCGGATAAGACCTTGGCTGCCACACAGAGCGGCTTCGCAGGACAGGGTGGAAGTCAGCTCAGGGTGTGGTGCAACGTGATTATTCTTCATAGTATTTTTCATTAATCACATCCAAGATAATCATTAAGCTATTGCCAAGTAACCAGTATGGACTTGATATCAAACTGCTTGCCACGTCAATCCCAGTTCAGGCTGGATGTGTGGATTAATAGATGGAGCAGCTTGACACATTTTCAATTCTTTCAAAACGAAAAATGTGCCTTTTTGGATGCGACAAAACTCACAGCACTTGGGAGGATGTGATCACTTCCTTTTTCTCTGTTTGCCTCCCGATTGCATGATTATGAAAGAAACATCTGTTTTGAAGTGATCTGCAAGAGGAAATTTTTGTTCCAGTTGGATTTGTGATGGACAACTTCTGTTACAGACCCTTATTCTCCCCACCCTGTTTCTTTCCCTTTTTTTCTTGCTGGAAGATGACAGAGAAAGGAAGAGGAGGAGGGAAAAAACCAAGCAAACAAACCCCACTGCCCAGACTACAAATGCAGACAGAAAATGGGGGCACTGAGGTGTGGGTGGTGTGAAACACCACAGCTGAGCTGGCAGAGCATGTTTGCACTTCACTTCACTTTGAGAAGGTTTGACGTTGTATGCGTATGGATTTTTCTGCATCTTGAATCAATGAAAATACTAAAACATCGATAAAAATGTGGCACTTGTTTTTGTCTCACCAGGAAATAATTCCTATTGTTTGATAAGCTTGGATGTAATTAATCTGAAGCACCAATAATGTAATATATTAACTATATAGAAATAGGTATTGTTCTGTATCTGCGGTATTTTTTGATTCTCCCTGACTCCATTCTTCTGCTGCAGAAGAGGAAACCCGTTGTTCCTTTGGAAATCTCTGCCTTTGCATACTGGTAGGCAGCTGGAAGAAAAAGCCAGTGAGAAGAAAAGCCTCAGGCACTGTGGCCAACAGATAAGGCCAGTTCTAGTTTGTGAGAGGCTGAAATGTCAATACAAAAGGCCACCCAACGCTATCAGCTACTGTGGTGTTTGCAGCATTTACAGGATACAGTGCCAAGCAGCAAAAAGTGTGGAAGAGGATCCAGGATTTTGGTGCATTAGTATCCACAGACAGAAAATGAGATACAGGAATTTGAGCCTAAGGGAAAACCGAAAGGAAAAAGAAAATTGGCTGCACACCATCACGGGGTGTGCTGGTCACTCCCTGCACAAAGAGGCGAGGATGAGCTGCTTGGAAAGGGAACAAAGCTCCCTGTCAAGGAGATTTGACACCACCCCTTGGTGGTGGCCTTGCATGTGCTCCTGGACCACTCACACAGCCAAGCAGCTCCTTAGGTCAAGTCCAAGTCCACATAACTGCAACTGAAACACCAGCACCTGTGTGGTCCAAGTATCAGGAAGGATATTGAGGTGCTGGAGCAGGTCCAGAGAAGAGCAACGAGGCTGGTGAAGGGACTCGAGCACAAGTCCTATGACGAGAGGCTGAGGGAGCTGAGGTTTTTTAGCCTGGAGAAGAGGAGGCTCAGGGGAGACCTCCTCACCCTCTACAGCTACCTGAAAGGAGGTTGTAGCCAGGTGGGCGTCGGTCTCTTCTTCCAGGAACCAGCAGTAGGACAAGAGGGCTCAGTTTTTAGCTGTGCCAGGGGAGGTTTAGGTTGGATATTAGGGAAAAATTTTTTACAGAGAGGGTAATCAGACACTGGAATGGGCTGCCCAGGGAGGTGGTGGATTCTCCATCCCTGGAGGTTTTTAATATGAGACTGGATGTGGCACTGAGTGCCATGGTCTGGTAATCATGGCGGAGTTGGATCAAGAGTTGGACTTGATGATCTTGGGGGTCTTTTCCAACCTGGTCAATTCTATGATTCCATGATTCTATGATTTTGGTGCCTATCCTAGAAAATCTGGATCCAGACATGTAAACCCAATTGTAATAAAGAATTAAATCATCTACCTGAGTCCTCCACAAGCCAAAACAAATATAAATTATGTATATGCTCTACTGCTTCACATGTTGGACCAAGGCTTACATGTAGAAAAGGTTTTCCAGATTGTAAGTCTGCTTAGACCTGGGGGACTTTGGAGGACTTTCCTTCAATTGATTGTTACTTTTTATAAAATGTGAGGAGGAAGCTGGTGGGAGAACATGGGTAAAGAGGATGGAGGTGGCCAAGTCACATATTTAGTTACCAAAACACCTAAATACCAGATTTATAGCCAGAAGAGACACTGGGGTTTTAAGAGAGAGATGAAAAAAAATGAAGAAAATCAATACATTTCCTGTCTTGTTTAATTTTTCCTTCCAATTAATACACCTCTGGATTACCCCGGTTTTTAAGAACCTGTTCGTGTTTGCACTGGATACAGCAGAACCTGGTCTGTATCAGCTCTGCTCCCACCTGAAGAGGAATTGATGCCTGAATATCAAAAATTGTTTATGCATGTGGAAAATTGTCACCTGCAAATGTCAGTTGCATGATAACAAGAACATTTAAGACTACAGGGCACATGTTCCCTTTGGTATGTGGGAAAAAACAAAGGTCACTGCGTAAAGTGCACTTGTACTCTTAAAATTCATACTTAAATCCCCACGTCCTCGCACTGGGTATTGGTTAAAACCACTCCCAAGGTTAATCAAAGCAGTCTTCACATCTTTCTCACAAACTACCTTTCCTCCCATCTAGACAGCTGGAATGATACAGCTGATTAAAAATATTAATCAGAGATTCCATTCCGAGGGACAGAAAACATATGGGACCAAAGAACAAGTATCTAGAAAGAAATCTGTGGTTCGACAAAGTTAGCAGTCTGCCCCTGGATCAAATATCTGTCATGTTTTATTCTTTCAGGGCATATTTTTTTAAAAGATTTTTCCTTTACCATGTAACTAGTTCAGAAGAAATCTTCATACTCATATTTAGAATGTGTTTCACTTTGGTCTTGGAAACCAGGCTGCTATTTGAACAACTCCAGTTCATTAGCCAACCCATTCCAAGAGTGTCTCCCTGCTGTGCTACTGTTATTGTAGATGACCATGTTTTGTCCTGCTTCTGCTAACAAAGCAGGGTAAGTGAATCAATTCCCTAAACGTGACTTAATCTTGGTTCAGGTTTAGTCATGAACTCAAGGAAAACTTTGCATATCTCCTGCTCCATGAGCAGTGGTCAACCCCAGCCTGCACAAACTCTGTAACGTGGTCTGTAATGCTTTGGCTCCACATTAAATTGCCTGTGTTACCTGGCACCTCTGAAGGCTCGTGGCATGTGCTCCAGCACACTGCCAGAACAGGAGAGGAAAAAAAAGAAGAAAAAATAAAAATAAAGAAGAAAACAGATAAAAAAAAAAAAAAAGGTATGCCAAAATCTGAGTTTCAATGGGTTTATAGCCAAAAGAGACCATACATAGCTTTAGAGAAATACTCTAGAAGACTCCTGGAAAGCAATGGGCAAGGAAGTGCCATTTCTTGTCATCAAACTGCTTCCCTCCATTGTCAGTTTATTACTTCTGCCTTTGACCTCCATGGAGGGCAGTTGAGCATGTCAGCCTCCCTTACATCATGTACTGCTTTTTCCTTCCCCTTCTGCTTTTGCTTTTTTTACTTCCCTCTCTGCTTTTCCACTTGTCCCTTTCCCACTGAAACATCAGCCTTTATGCCAGCTGGGATGCCCTGGGGACTGGCCCTGGGAGTGGAGCAGAGCCTCCTGGAGCCCCTGGAAGGTGGGATACCTTGGTGAGAGGTGTGGCCAGGCAGTGCCAGAACTTGGTGCCCTCCTCCATCCTGGATACTTACATGGAGGAGACTACAAACCTGGAGCAGAAAGGTGTCCTGCCAACGTGGGGACATAACCAGCTGCTCTTTCTTGCTCTTTCTTAACTCTCTTGTGATTTTTAGCATCCTTAAAGTAAATTGGTGACTACTTTGAAGATCCATGTTAGAAAAAGAAAGTGCACACGCCCACACACACATGCAAACACCTACACAGATTCATGAAGGTATCTTTCCCTTCATGATCTTTCCCACGTTTCCAGTGGCTTTGTGTCTGCAGTTCTGGCAACAAATTAATCTGGAAATGGAAAATCAAGAAAGAGTTAATTAAAAAAAAAAGAAAAAGAAAACTTTGCCTTGTTTGCACTGATTTTGCATCAGTTTCCATGGAAATGGAAGTAGAACAAGCCAAGAGCAGTGGTGTAGCCAACTTCAGCTGCTGGCTTCTAGTTCTTGCTTCTGTTTCCATGGAAATAGATGCCAAATCAGCAAAAAATAAGGTAACTTGTTTTAAGATACTAGAGTTTTAAAGGCTTGTCCTTATTTAACCTCAGTCAGGAAGATAGCTGGTGAGGGGAGGGAGCCAGCAGCAAAGTGAAAACTTTCAGAGGCTCTTTTAGCAGCTGACTCCTGTTGAACTCTGTAGAAAGAGAATTCACGGGGCAGCCACCAATCTTCAGAAACATTTTGCAACTTTCCTGCACGTTCTAAATAAAATACATTTTTCTCTTGGCAGGGATAGTCACAGCAGTCTGTAACATCCCAAGCTAACACCTCTTTGCAATGCAACCATGCAACTGCCTCCTTAGGCTGTCTTTGCCTCCAAGAGTTCAGAAAGAGATGTGCTTTTCTCAGTTACAATATGCAAACTACTTCCATTCCAAAAGCAAAACTTTGTGCCTCAACGTACGGAAAGAGAAGCAAAGAAATATTAGCTGGGGGAATTCCTGAGAGTGTTTTACAACAAACATCCCACTTTCTTTTTTTGTCTTAATCTCTGAAGGCAAAATTTCACTGAGATAAAAGAAGTTGACCATAACCAATTACTTATAGCAAAATGTGGATGGGGGAGCAGGGAAATATGAACTGAATCCAATAAAAAAGAAAAATCTGTAATTTCAAGAACTGAAATTTCATCCAAAACTCATTTTTTTTTAAAACCAGCTCTAATAGAAAGTTATTTCAAGTTTGGCTTTTGATCCTTAGCTGTTGCTGTGGTGGAACTGTGTGTAGGGAAGAGTATTTCTTGGTGGGAAGTTGTGTCAAGGCAGATATGAGAATCCCATCCTCGTCCCCATTGTTCTTTGAATTGCTCGTAAATTGGGATCATTCCCAGCTATCCTCCACCTCTCTCTTCCAGCACAACCCCTTTGCTTACACACACCTCAGGCATCTCTTTAATAGGCTGCAAAGACACCCTAAGACAATGGATCGTATCACAGGTCACTCGTGGCCCCTTTTGTGGCAGCAGAATGTGTCTGGAAGCCATAGTGTAGGTATATGTTTAAAAAAAATTCTTGGCTGGCATTTGTGAGGAAGTAAATGCAATTCTAATGAGACATTCCTTCATTTGCAGTATTACATTTCCTCTTTTTAATGACATAAAATCTACTCTTGCAAGGATACGTGCTCTGCTTCACGCACTAAGAATATTCCCTTGGGCTGCTGAGTGAGTAAATAGATGAAGAGTGCAGGCCAATCTAATTTTAAAGAAGTGGATCAGGCCTAGACTGGGGCCTCATAGTCGTTAATTTTAGGCATTATCAGGAGCGTGCTCATTTTCTGACTGGTTTCTGTGGATCTTCTTTGAAAGAAACCCAAGAAACATCAAGACCTTCAAGAATTGCAAAAAAAAAAAAAAAAAAGAAAAGAATTTTTTTGCATAAGGAACATTTTAAAATGTGGGAGATTATTTTTCTTTTTCCACTGCACACGTTGTCTTAAAATTCATGGAACTTGTTCCGATTACTTTATCAGACACTTATTGCTGCTGTTGCTGCTGTGATGTGATTTCTTTGAAGATGTATTTGAGCTGTTGGGGTCCTATTTGAGAGGGAGAACCCAGTGCCATGTTGCCTGTAATTCTCCATGGCATTTCAGTAATATTGCCCCTGGAAAAGCTTTAGCCTCTTCTGTAATGGAAAAAAAAAATATCAGGGAAGCAATGGAAAGACAATTCTTACATTTTAAGGGGCGATGTGGGGGTGGAGCTGAGAGCACCACTGCTCCCCAGGTGTTGGAAATTCAGCTTTCAGTGCCCCTTTTTGACTCTCCATTACACAACAATTCATCACCCTTCAGGCTTGCAGGTCTCCAGGTCACTAACCTGCGTAAATGTCCTGCCCCTCAGCTTGAAATGGTTAAATCACACTCGGAGTGAAATGGGAGCTTTTTGCCAACTCTTCTGCAAGCAGCTCCAAGCACCACAGTGTGACTCAAGGGATCCTATAAACTACGAGAACAGCACATTGTGGAGTCAAAACCAAGGGGAAAAAAATAAAAAAAAAAAATAAAAAAAGAGTAAGGTCTGGCATGAGGTACATGCAGCAAAAAATTAAGTGCATACACTTTTCTGTGAGTTTCATAAAGTTGGCAAGCCAACCTTCCTCCAGCACTCTGGAACATGCTGACATCCCTGTCCTGGGAATCTGGCTCTGCCAGCCCACCCAAACGTGCTGCTGGCCCTGCCATCCCCAGGATGCCATGGTGGGGGAGCACAGAGCACAGTGTGGCAGGAGGGATGGAAACATTCCAAGCAAGGGGAGGCTTATGAACAGAACACTAGGGAACTTCCAACTTTGATATTAATTACAGGAATAAAGCCTTCTCTGCCTTTTTTGTCCTCTACTTTTTCTGCAAAGTGACCGATCCCAGAGCAGACACTACTCCTATCAGGAGGGAGCATCTCATCAATGAAATGGAGCAGCAGCAGCCACCAGGTGCTTGCCACGAGTGCAGGGAGACTCCATGCTGGGAAACTCCCTGCCTAGGGCTCTGACCAGAAGTTACTGCACGTAAAAACCTCCTCCCAGAGATACCTGGCAAGGCTGGATTGTGATTGAATAATGCGTGGAAACACAATCACACACATCCCTGCTGGTACCCTGTGATGGGCAGGGGACAGTGGACAGGGAGAATGTGGATGGGGGGAAAGTGGACAGGAGCCTCTGGCGCCTGCTGGCGCCTGAGGATACTCCTGTCCTGATCTCTGGGCCTGGGAAGACATAATTTCTTCCTGGTTCTGGTCTCAGGTCATCATCTATCTCAATTCAAGCTCCATACCCTCCTTGATCCTCCTTGCTCTCCCACCTTTTTGGTGCAAGCCAGAGTGAACCTTGACCCATGACAGCCCCTTCTGCAACTGAGGCAAGGGTTAACAAAGGGCAAATGTGACCAGTGAAGCAGCACAATTGCTTTGCTCCAAAGCTCAGCCTTGGCTGGGACATGACCTTCATCCAGTTGTCTCACCAATGGACTCTTAAAGCCTGTCAGTTTTCCCGATGTCTGCAAAATTTTTTAGGTTAATTTAAAGTCTAATTTGTTCCTCAGTCACAAAATAAAAGCCATGTCACCTTTTTTTCCCCTCCTTTACCCATGACTAGATAAGGCTGCCTTGTGTATTTGCCTTACATCATGTACCTGTACAGGTTTTTTTTTTATTTTTTATTGTTTGCACTAATGATTTTAATTCTGGAGGTTTTTGCATTGGAAATGGAAGGCCTGTAGCTTTCACAGCACAGATGGGAGATAAAAGCACCATAATCACAGAGTGGGATCAATGAGATTTTTTTTCCAGGAAGATGCTAAAGGCATTATTTGGCATTAACAAAGAAAGGCATAATTAGAAAATAGGCAGAGAAGGCTTTATTCCTGTAATTAATTTCAAAGTTGGAAGTTCCCTAGTGTTCTTCTGTTCAAAAGTGACAGCATATGAGCCATTGCAAAGGAGATGTGTCTTAATCATAAATCAGAAACAGGGAGGAAATTGAAACCTGTGTTTCCACTGACTTTAAAAAGAAAAAGCTGTAATCTGGAGTTAATGTGTACTCTGACTGTATGTGAAGAAAAAACAATTATAAATAGTTATTGACACATTACATGAAAGGCAAGAGGAGGATGTAGCCAAACTTGGTTTCCTGGGAGACTGGGCATTCCTCTCCAGAGAAAAAATAATGCTCAGAAGTCACTTTGATAGCTTGAGGCTGTGCCTGTGTTTGCAGCTGCTTTTTTTTTTTGCACTATTTTCCTACAATTACCATGAGCTCCACTGATGGTCACAATGCTGGAAGAAGTGTTCAGCAAACTTCCCCTGCCTCCCATAATTTTAAAAACTGTCAAAACTGTTTCTGAAGAAGAATAAATGGATCTGCTTCAGGAATGCCAGCAGTCTTGGTTACAGCCTTGCTCCCATCTGGATCTTCAGCTTTTTAATAGGCAATCTGAACATCTCCCTGTGTGGTAAAATCAAAAATTATCAAGGGAAAAAGACTTGCACAGCTTTCTATATATTATTTTTTCATCCTGCCCCCTAGTCCATGGATGCTGTCCTCATGTCCACAGCTGAGATATGATTTGGTGCAAAGCTCCTGGCTTGTGAAAGCACCAGCCTTGCTACAAGGGGTGAGGTTGGAGAGCTCCAGCACTGATGTTTTAACTTAGAAACATCGGATCCCCTCAAGGCAGCTGATGTTGCACACAGAACCACACGTTTAATTTTTATTTTATTTTTTTTTTATTATTGGCAGCTTTAGAGTTAGGCTTTTTAGTTTAATCTGGGTTGAACTTATACAGTTAGCTTTGTATCATGGGTAGTGCTGGCTGATGGCTGGGGTAGGTGAACATAAATCTCACGGTGCCTCCTCACACCATGAGGAATTCACAGCCTGCACACACTTGCAAGTTCCCATTTGTGTACATACTTTTGGGACTGACTGCAGAACAATCATGCCTTCAGCTGCAATGTAGCATATGTGTATTCATACACACCACCATTCATGTGGTGTATATAAAAGTCTTGCATGTGTGCACACACTCACACGCTCTCTTTGTAAGGATTTTCACACTCATTTGCTTATGAGGTTGGTTAGGTCTCTTTGCTCACATTCCACTCCAGCTTTCTCTACCTCTACACCCTTGATTTGCTGGAGGGTGAATTTGGCATCTCGCTTTGCAATTGGATCAAAAAACGCATAAGGATACGAAGATAAAGATAAGAAGATTACTTACAGATTCTATATGGCTTTATTTTTTTCAGAGTTCATTCAAGGACAATACTTCTTTTAGGTCCCATTCCTAAGGTTTCTTGCTCAATGCAAAGAAATATGTGCATGAGTTTATCACAGAGCTCTACCCAGCATTTCACAACATGCAGTTAGCATTTGCTGGTGGAATGCTGTGTGTTTTCCAATGCACAGATAGAGTGTTTCAAACAGCAGTTTCCTTTTCTATTACTTGTTAATTCCTAGATTCTGTTTCAACGCTTTTCTCTCAAGCAAGTGATGTTATTTAAATTCTCCTGGAAATATTTCTTGCGTATGCAGGAATTAAAAAAAAACCCCACAACAATTTGTGTGTCTCTGGCAGAAATATCTTCTGGAACCACTAATGGTTTTCTTACCTCACAACTATATCCAGGGAGCGTTCCTGTATTTACCATTCCAGATCACTACAGTGATGGCTTAACTCAAGACAGAGGAGCTGCTCTTCTCCTTCCAACAGAGTAATTTTCTCCTGACGTGTCGTTGAGTCTCATTCTTGAACACAAGCTGGGAAAGCCACCCCATCCACTGTCAGTAGTTAGTCTTTGGCCAGCGTTTGTACTGCAAGTCTTCTTTTTGTTTTATTCATTTACCTCTTCACAAAAGAAAGTTTATTAACTTCGGAAGAAAAAAAGTTCTTAAATTTTAATGGTATGATTCCTTTTAGAAGGTAGCAGTAATTATTTTTGAGTTACGATGATAAATCAAGTTTGCAGGAAGGCATAAATAGGAATGTCAAGTACCTAAAACATCTTGAAAAAATACAGAATAAGACGAAGGAAACAGGCTCCAAAAATTACAGTTTTCCAGAACATTTGGATTTTAAACTAACACAGCCAAAAACACTTGCTTAGAATACAACTCGAAGATGTGACAGGACATAATGTCATAGGACACGATGTCATTTTTTTACAGCCTATGTAAGATATGTTATGAGACATTGCAGTCCTGCAAAATAAAAAAACTTCAAAGACAACTTAGTAATACCCTAATTAATGTAAATTTCATGAAACATTCAAAAGGATATTAACATATTAATTCAAAGTATAAAATGTAATTTTTTTTTGAAAGATGTACTCAAATGTCAACCATTGTTGGTGAATGAAAATATAACATTTGGCTAAATAATTGTCCAAACTTCCACACTGAAAACCTTTCAGTATTTGATCAGGCTGCAGAATTAACTTCAGTATAAAACCTCTTGAACATTTTGACTGCCTTCCCAATTGTCACTTGGAATTGATCACAAAAATTACAGTAGCAAGCTTAAAATTGTTTGAACATCCCTAGAGCTAAGAGGCAACTAAACTGAAATTTCTTTTTAGTTATTGTGTTATTCCTGCTCTTTGCTCCTCCATAAGAAAAAGTAATGCTTTGGCTTGTCCTAGAAAGGAGTCCGACTTGACTGCAGGCAACTCCAGCCTATGAGGGGACCCAAAATAGACACCTGGCTCATTCCCAAGCAATAGTTTCCAAGTGAACCAGCTCAGCCTCAGCAATCTCTCACTCACACAGAGGCAGACTCTGCCACCTCCTTCAGTGCTCAGCAGTGTGTTAGTCCTCAATTAATTACAAAGGCTACACCCTGGATAAGGCATTATTCTTTGTGAATAGGTTTAACAACAGTCTAGATCTCAAAAATGGCCTTTCTTTGCGGAGATAGGTCTCATTTGCTCCGACCCCCCAGCTGTGATTGTCCTATTCAGCCACTGCTGGACCACCGAAAAATCCTCTCTTTCAGCCCAAGCCATCCCGTGGTGGGCAGCAGAAGGCAGGGCTGTGTGGGATGCACAATCCATAGACTGTCCTGAGCTGCTCCCAACCCCCTCAGAAGATCTGACACACCATTGCTGTTCATTGGCAAGGTATTTTGGACTTCGGAGCAAGAAAAGAAAAATTGAAATCCATGAATTTTCTTTGCTGTAAAAGGGAAATTAATTTCTTACCAATCCTCCTTCTAGACCGGGATATGACTCAGTCCCTCAGAGTTTAAAGATGATCAGAGCCGATACTGGATTTCTTTTGTGAGATGTGTTGCAACTGTACCAAACACTGAGGATAAAATCACTTTCTGATGCAGTCTGCTATTGCTGGAAAACAAACAGGACTTCTTGTAGAATGACTGTTCTGTAGCTGGAGGTAGACCACTTTTTATCCAGACTTCAGTCAAATTCATACTTTTAGGGCTTCCCACCTAATGCAATCAGAAATTCTCGCAGAAATAAAATCAAAACATACTTGTGCAACTTGGGTAGAGCTGATAACTGGGGAATATATCTCACAGGCCATAGTATGAGAAAGGTTTACTCTTTTGCTTGGCTTCAAAATGAAAAATGTCACGAGGGAACTGAGGTTATTTGTGGTGCTAACAATGCATATTTTTGAGGGTCTCTGTTTTCCTGAGGCGCCTCATCCTTGAGGCACTTCATTGTGAACATGTTGGCACACATCCTTTTCCCAAGCCAAAAGCACCTGGCGGTTAGAGCAGGAAGAATGAAAAGCAACATCCCACAATCAGTGGTAAATTCTCAACCTATGCATGATTTGTTGTAACAATCTACCCATTTGCTCTCCTGCAGTGATAAATTGCAGTTGTCTGGACTGTGCTGTAGAAGGAAAATGATTTCATAGCATTCCCTAAACTTGTACTCCAAAGCATGAAGGTTTCTCCTTGATTTTAAAATAGGAGAATATATCTAACACAATATACTTCCCATGTAGACTTAAAGCAGTTTTGAAAGCCATAGTTTTATTTTGCCTCTGACATCACCTTTAATTTAAATTAAACATACAACCAAGCAAAACAAATTTAAAAATATTGTAAAAATCATAATTATTCATTTTGGGTGCCTGGCTTAAAATATTTGCAAGTTCACTGATTTTCAGATGGCTGGATCTGAGCAGGGTCTGAACATCTCCCCTAAGACATTTTGAGTAGTATATCCCAAAGCAGAGCACTCACTAGTATTATTTGCTTTTGAAAATCTTCTCTGGGAGTGACATTTGTGTTAGCTAGATCCCTTAAGGCAGGGTAATACTTGGTAGAAATGAACTACCCCTCTGTACATATGCTCATGTCTTTTTAAAATTATGCTTTAAATGTAAGGTGCTTGAGCTCACTAATAATTCCCTGAATTTTTGATGTGCAATCAGCATGCTAGTCCTTATATATAGGAAGCCTCAAGATGGCACTCTTGAACTGCAGAGTTTTTCAGGGAGGCTGATTATGAATTTTTTTTCAAGGAAAAAAAAAAAAAAAGAAATTCAGTGGTGAGTGTGAAGCTGTGCAGGAGTAACCAAAGCAAATATCAAGTAAAACAGCAATATCAGACTAGGGCATCAAAACCTACCAGAGTTCACATGGCAAAATTTACTTCAAAGAAATAAAAATTAGTGCTGATAAAACCCACAAATTTTGTGAACAAATCTGGTTTTTGGAAGTTTCTTCCAGTTTTTCCCTTGCTCACCATTCTTTAACTATCCCCCCCCTCTTTCTCTCACAGAGGATGTTTTCCTGTTACCTCATGAGGATCCTGGAGTTGGCTCAGGTGTTGCTTGGGTTTAGTTCTCAGTTCCTCCTTCCATCGTCTCCCTGTGTGCAGTGGAGGGTGCTGTGCTGATGTCCGTGACAAAAGGCACTGGTGGCTTCTCCCTGGTTATTCCTGCTTTTTCCTCATGCAGCATGGGGACAGAGAGGAAGCCTTGATGTCCCCAAGCACAGAGAGGGAGGAAAGACACCTACCTGCCCCTAATTTGGATGCTGTAGAGCTCACCTGCTCCTCACCAGCCTCACTTGAGCTCCTTGCCTTTTACTTTTTTTACTTTACACATTCTGTAGCATCATTTCCTTGCATCTCCACCAGGCTCCTGGGTGGAAATTCTGCCTGGGGCTGTGTCAGCACTGCCTGGGTGTTGGACACAGCTGCTGTGCCTTGGCTCCTGGGCACTTATGGAGCAGCTGGCTCCAACCCAGGCACTGTGGCAGGTGGGGAAATGCTGGTACCAGCCCTGACCAGCAACCAGCCCTGTTCTGTGGGGTAAGGGAGACCCTCCTAACCCAGAGGACAAACCTCTCTGGGCGGGTTTGGGAAGATGTTATTTACTTGCACCCTATTTTACAGAGCCAGTGTCATGAGATGAATCTTTGTCCAAGCCAGGCTCTGGCACAGCAGGGAGTTTAACTACCCAAACTTCTGTGAAAAAGGAGCTGGGAAGGGGAGCATTATCTCCCCGTTCTCACAGAGCCTTTTTCCCTCTCTTCCTCTTCATCATTCTCCTATATAAGAGGAAGTTTTGTGGAAGTCAGAGAGATGCAATAGGAAGCAGCCACAGGAGGGGGGAGGAAGACCTCCAGGGCAGGTGGACCAACCCTGGGCTGCAAAGACTTCTTGGTGTTTTTTCACCCATGGGGTTGGCCTTCCCTCCCTCAGCAGTTTTCCTCAGCAGTTGCTTCTCTCCATGTTGACTTTGGTGACTCGTGGCCTTGGCTGTGTCCTGTCTGAGGTCAGAGTCAGGGCTGGCACCCTCCTAGCCCACCAGCCAGCCCTCCTTGCCCGCTGCCCTCGGAGCCACCGCGCCAGAGCCGGAGCCAGCTGCAGAGCGCTCTTATGAAACCGTCTGCTGACTCACCCTTCCCTCGCCTGCCTCAGTGAAATCGTGCCCACCTTTTTAAAAATCACACTGCAGCATTACATGACATATTTGTCCACCTCTTTCGCTGTCATGAACTGCTTCAGATAAGCAGCTGTGAGGTTGCTGGAAAAGATAGTGGGTTTTTTCCTTTGCTCTAGGGCCACTGAAAAAAAAAGTGGGTTTTTTTGCCTCTGCTTGCTGGTGTAAATCCGAATCTGTTGAATCATCGAGGTCATTCCTGGAGAAACTGGGAACTGCCTTCTCCAGAGCTGGTATAAGTGTGTCCCAAGACGGGCAGCTCCGTTTTTTTAATGGTATCTGTGTCTCCCACATGCTGTTTCTCTGAGGTATGTTGTGTGAGCACAGTGTTCTGACCATTTAGGGCAGCAGATTAATGCCTCTGGGGATGTCATATCATGTCAGTGTCCTTTCCTATCATCAGTCTCCATTGAAACATGGACTCAGACAAATGTCTCTGGGCCAGGTTTGCATTTGGGACCAGCACAGTGAGTTTTCTCAGTTACCATTATCTACTTGCACCCTATTTTGCAGAGGCAGCATCATGAGCTGAATTTTTGTCCAAGACAGGCTCTGGCACAACAGGGAGATTAGCTACCCAAAGCAAAGGCCTGGTGAGTGATGGGCTTTGGAGATGGACAGACAGGTAAAAAATGGAGTGGGATTTTGCTTATATTGAGCCAAACCACAAAATTATTTTTTTCTATATTTTGATCAATCTGAGTTTTGGTTTTGCTTCTGATTTCTTTACTATTTGATTCAATGTCGGTTTTGATGCTGATTCATCTGACACTTTAAAAATTTGTTTGCTTTATAAAACAGTAGGTTCATTTTTAATTGGGAAAAAAAAATAAAAAATTGAAGGTTCTGATGTTTCCAAAACTTAGCAAAAAGAAAGTCGCTTTTTCAGAAGTAAAGCATTTCAATCCGACTTTAAGAAAAATACCACCTAATTTTTTTCTTCAGGAAAAACTGTTTGCCAATTATGACACATCTTATTTCTTTCATTTTGTGATGATTATTAAAACAGTAAAGAAAGCATGCTTTGGTAAGTGATATACTACTACACCTCATTTTTACCATGCTACAGAGCTGAGTACAGCAGAGACATGACTAGATACTGGTTGTCTCAAAGGTGCTGAGAACACCTTTTAAGCACAACTGTCAAGAAGGTACTTTCAGTCCCAGAAGTCTATGTTCTACTAGATAACTTGGGCAGATTTTTGATGTGGCTGGCAGTCTATCAGCTTCCAGAAAGATCTGTGCTCCAGCCTCTGCCTTCCCAGGTCAACTCTACCAAGTGAAAAGCATCAATTTTCTATCAGTCCTGTTGCACTGGTCATTTCCAGGTCTCAAGTATTTGCATACTCCCATATTTCTATCTGATGTGAATAAATTCTGGGGTTTTTTTTTACATGTACAACACCCCCCAAAACTTCAAGCAATCTTTGAGCTTTGTACTAGAATTTTTTACTTTCACTAGCTGCAAGGTGAAAACTAATGCTCCCCTCTGTCTTAGGCTGGAATACTGATTTGCAGAACTTCTCACTAGAGGACATGGTAGATATTTTTAAATCGTGCTTCCTCTTTAATGTGGAAAGCCATCTATTTGCCTGTAGCAAATGTGGATAGTGCCTTCCCAAATCTTCGTTCACGAAGCCCAGCCATGATGATGATAATTCTTAGGTCTTTCAGTCTTTTCTCATAAATCAATCCTCCAATCCCCTTAGTCGTACTTGTTGCTCGTCTGAATTCCTTCCAATTTTGCAATTTACATTATAATTAAGGCTTAGTGAAACTGATGAGAAAGTGATTCTTGGGGCCAGTTTTTATGCTGCTTGTAAATATTCAAGACCTTGCTTTCCACAGGATTGTGAGGGCCCCCCGAACTTCGTGTTGATGGCAGGGACCTAAGGAACTCCCATTCCTGGGGCAAGGACAGATGTTTTCCCAAGTTCTCCCACAGTGGCTTGCCACTAATTAGTATGCATTATCCCATTGATTTCTGTGGGACTGTAACTGCCTACAGCACAATTCACAGGAGGATCTGCCCCAGCCTAAATCACTGCCTGGTTTTACTCAAGGTGAGCAGTGTTGGGCGGCAGACAGGGAACGGGATCTAACTGGGCTGTTTGGGGGAACAAGAGGCATCAGGCAGAGATGTTCTCTGAAGAAATAGCTGTGCTGGGGAAAGCACCTTCCCTGGGTGTTTTTGGGTTGGCTGCCAACATGCTCTGTGGGCAACTGGGATAAATGGTGAAGTTAGAGCTTGTGCCCTGCGATTGCCGTCTCGTGCCCCTCCTGGATCTCAGCTCTGCTGGGGCTCCACTCATTGACACTCCATGTAACCACTGTCTGCAAGAGTATATACACAAATCCAGTGGGACCAGAGGTGGTTTGCTGATGGGAAGCCTGAAGAAGATGTACAACTGGCCAAGGAGTATCTGCTGCCACCACAACCACCTCCCCTGCTGCTGCTGTCTTGCTGCGGGGACATCTGCCCACAACCAAAGCTCGCCCCAGCACTGCACATGGAGAGGATGAGAGACCACACATGATCCTTTGTGCTGGGGAGACAATGTGGGCATCATAAAGACCTCATGGATTGAGCCCTGCTCATCCAGCACAGCCAACTGGGGTGTGTGCTTGTCCATGGGTGGAGAGGTGGCTCAGGATAAAGCCATCTGTGAGCCTTTGTAGAGGAAGCCTGAGCAGAGAGTCCTTGCTGTCCCTCTCAGATCAGCTGCCATTTATGCCTCTCAAGGACTCAGAACTGGTTTCTGATCCTGTTTTTCAACCTTAAGTTTTTCTTTTCTTACGTGATAGCTGCAGTGGATTGGAAATCTGCCCCACTGGCAACAGGCTGAATAGTCCTGTGATAGTCTTACCTCAAATGCAAGCTAGAAAACAACCATTAGAAAATAAAAAGCTGAATCTCTGCCTGCCTGTTTTATCTCCATAGCCATACCAGCCGTGCCGACATTTTGGTTCTGCTTCCTCTGGGTGCACATATGAGAAAGAAACCTGTGCATGTTGCTAATCTCAGTCCCACAGGTCAATCAAAATTAAGATTTTCGTGTGCCTTCCTCTCACTTTTCTTCAAAATTTTGAAGCTTCTTATGGGAAATATTTCTTATTGCTCCCATAGTATTACTTCATAATAATTATTATTCTGTTACATGAAAATAATACTATCTTTACAAGTGCTAGAAATAAAAGCAGAATGAATTCAGAAAATAGGAGACAGTGAGTCCTTCAATAAGCAGACAATGCCAATGAGGGAGAGCTATTATCTTCATTCTACAAACAGGAACATAGAGAGGTGAAACTCATCCTATTGCACAGGAATTGGGTTTGGACAGTCTCTGGAACTAAGCCAGTCCCAGGTCCTTGCCCATGATCCAAACGAGTCATTTCATAGATACTTTATGACACATCATGTATCTTGCAGCCTCTCAACCTTCTCAAAGAAAAGAGTCCCCACATTTGCTGAATGATGTCTCAGATAAGTACAATGTGGTTCTCTCTGTGCCACGCTGCCAGGAAGAGAGATCAACAAGTATATTTGCTGTCCAAATGTATCACCATGGCAACTAAAAACTGTAGTCAGGAATACTGTAGTTACTTGATTTTATCATGATTTTCAGGTTCTGTGATTTCCAAAGTTTCCTTCTTCCTCAGCAGTTCTATGTCTCTGGGACAGGAGATAAGGATCTTACAAAATCTGCAGTGCACCTTTAAAGTAATTTTCTTTATCCAAAAAATTAACTGTTTTCACTGTGTTATGAGGCTTGCTTTGTTAGTTTATTGATATTATTACATTAAATTATTGTCACCATTTATTGATGAAAGCAGAGGTAGGCCAGGAAGACAATAGCTGGAGAGGATTCCCCAGAAATCAGTGGTTATTTGGATTCAGATCGTGTTTCCAGTTTGCTGGGTATCTGGCCCGTAATATTCCAGAAGTGAAGCTCATACTTGAGACCAGGCTCACCAGTTGCAGCTGGGGTTGGGTTGTGATGGACCACATTTTCAATCTTCATCACTACTGAGATGCTTCTTGAAAGTGATGTCTTCCCTGCACCATGACAGAACCAAAACTGATACAGGGTGAGCAACCAGCTCTGTTCACATCCAGAAGTGACTCATCATGGGTCTCCTCCAGCTGCTTTTCACTATCCTGTCTGCCAGGAGAGCTGTTTCTCTCACCTGCTTCAGGCAAAACACACTGGAGTTATAAAACCCAGTGGTTTAAACACTCCCAGTTTGGGCACTCCCTCCTACAACAGAGGAGGGTAAGAGAGGGCTCAGACAACCAGCTCTGCTGACAGGTCAAGGATGCTGGAGCCTTTAGCTGGAAGTGGTGACAAGCAACTGTGGAGTGGGGGAGGAATAGCTATCTCTTCCAGCACCCTCAAATGGAGAATATTCAGACCTTCAGAACAAATTCCTCCTATGTGCATCTTTGTAGCATCTTCCGTCACAATAGAGTTTAATTCGTTCTTCCCTACACAAGGTGCAGAACCTACAAAGATCTTCTCCCGACAGGGAAGGCATATGGAAAATGGCAGTCAAAATAATGACTGCAAAGTTGAAATTTCAGGTTTTTAAGTCCTATATCAATTTTGTCTGACCTTCAGTAGAAAGGCTTGAATTCACAAAGGTGCTTGCTGGTGCTCTGATGAATTTAAAACGCTGATTTAGGATGAAGAAAATATGAGCTGGCAAATCACTCACCTCTTTTGCTATTTTTTCCCAAGGACAAGCATTAGTACTGGTACTTTCTGGACTGGACCAAGGTGCCATGTTAACAGCTGCAAAATTACTGGAAGCAACTTTGGAAACAGCCCATATGTGCCAATTTGCTGAAGTTGAGCCTTTCTCCTGAGTTACTGTCTTAGTCTCTGGAAATTCTTTTTTCATTTAACAACACAGACAGGGTTTCAGGTGCTGTGAGAAGGAAGGAAAACCTCAAAAATAAGAAATGAAGGTAAGCAAGGCAGATATGAGTGTGCAGGCAGTCTGGGACCACAGGTCCATGATACATGAAGTGACTCATTCACCTCATTGATGTATTCCTTCACCATATTCCTGGGGCTGATACTGAAAACTCAGTGTTAATCACTGTGATGTTCCTGTAGGAGAGGAAGAGGTTAATGCCAGATATTCCCATTTCAATACCAGGCACATCTTTTCTGGTGCCACAGGTCAGTAACATTTAGGAAGAGCCATGATATAGGTAGAGTCCTGCTTTACCTCTTTCGGGGTCAGGAAGAGACTGAGCCTGAGAAGCCTGAGATGCACCTTGACATTCAAGAAGAGGAAATCTGTTGGTCAGAGCTGGGTCTTTCACAGGATGTTACGGCTGAATACATCTGAATCTTACACCTCTCCAGGCAGAACTGTCCCTCTCAAATCTGTTGCCAGTCAATAGATCAGAGTGACTATAACATCAAATTGAAAAGGGGAGATCGGGGTGGCTCAAGCAATGACATGGCAATATTTTTACAAGAGGAACAGTCTACTGCAAATGATATGCCACATCAGCACCCCCAACTGGAAGCTGATATGCAGTGTTCAAACACATCAGCCTTTGAAATTGTGAAATGGTCTTGAAAAGACCCTGGCCAGATGCTCAAATCACAGACTCAGAGAATGGTTGAGGTTGGAAGGGACATATGGAAGTCATCTGGTCTAACTCCTCAGATCAAGCAGGGTCACCCAGAGACAGTTGCCCAGGACCATGTCCAGGCAGCTTTTGGATATCTCCAAGGATAGAGGTTCCACAACCTCCTTGGGCAAGCTACCCTGGTGCACCATCAACCCCACAGTAAAAAACTGTTTCCTGGTGTCCAGGCAGAGCCTCCTGTGTTTCAGTTTGTGCCCACTACCTCTGGTCCCGCCACTGGGCCTCACTGGGAAGAGCCTGGCTCTGTCCTCTTTTCACCCTCCCTCTGGATATTTACGTACACTGATGAGATCCCTGCTGAGCCTTCTTGTCTCCAGGCTGAACATTCCCATCTCTCTCAGCCTTTCCCCCACAGAAGAAATGCTCTAGTTCCTTAAACATCTTTGTTATGGCTTTTTGCTGAAGTCCCTCTGATATGTCCAGTGCTGAGGAGAGGGGAAGGATCACCTCCCTCCACCTGCTGGCAATGTTTTTTCTAATACAAGCCCACGACACCTTCAGCTGCCTTTGCTGCATGGGCATGTTGCCAGCTCATGTTCAACTTAGTATCCACTAAGACCCCAGGATCTTTCCTGTACTGGTGCATGGGGTTGTTCCCCACCCAGTGCAGAATTTTGCACTTCCACTTGCTGAACTTTGCAATTTCACTGCCAGTCCATTTCTCCAGCCTGGAAAGGTCCCTCTGGATGGTAGCACGACCCTCTGGCATATCAAGCACTCCTCCCAGTTTGGTGTCATCAGCAAACTTGCTGAGGGTCCAGACTGTTTAATCGTCCAGATAATTAATGAAGATGTTGAAGAGGGCTGGACTGAGTACTGACCCCTGGGGTGCACCACCAATTACTGTGTCTGTGTGGTGCTGCTGATGGTGGAGAAAACCTGTGTTATTGAAATGGCAGATTAAAAGCAAGAGGAGGACTTTCTTTTCTCTCTCCTGCTGTCTTATTTGCCTCTAGTTTAAGCTCTGCTATGTGGCTAATCAAGAGAGGGAGTAACAGAGAGATCACCTGAACAAACAGAGCCCAGTATTTAATTTGGATGGTGACAGTGGAAGTGTCTTATCTTGCTTTGGTGGCCAAGTGACCAACCCCAACTGCCCAGCCTTCTGTGCACTACAGACCAGTCACAGTGTGCTGGTGAGCTCAAAGTCACCTCAAAGGTCTCACCCTCCCAGCTGCCTTTGAGGAGAGCTCCAGTGAGGGAGAGGATGAGCGTTTTTACCCGCAGGCCAGGGAATGAGCCGGGAAGGAGCATTCCTGCAGCGAACGGGGGAGTTTCTGTTCCTGGCAAAAAGTTTGAATTCTTCGCCAAAGCTTGTCACCACCTTCCAAAGCACCGAGCTGCTCTCTCTCCCATGCTGGTATTTGGCTCCTGCCTTCTTTCCTCAGCTGCTGAGAAGTTCTCCCTGGTTTTGGCAGAGGAGAGGAGGTGCTGGCCTGGGGCTTGGAACCCTCCTGAGCTGGAAGGGGAGCTGCTCAGGTGTCCAGGGCACATTGGATCTGTCACCCCTGCTGCCACACACCCTGCTGCAGGGCTCCTCTGTTCCCATGGGAATACGGATGCCTCCTTGGCGTTTAAATCCATTTCAGGCACCGTTCTCTGGTGAGGACTGCGTCTGATGAGCTCCTCTCAGACATGTTTGACCGAGAGGTGCAGGACCAGAACTCGGGAGGGCAACAGATGAGCTCAGGGCAGTGAAGGCTGAAGATGCTGCTCAGCCCTTGTAGACAGATGTCTGGTGGATGAGAGAGCCAGTTCAAGCATGGCAAAGAGGAGGGAACTACTTTCAATGCTTAAAATGTACTTCACCTTAGAAGTGTGTATGTAGACCATTCTGAATTAGCCTGAGATTTGGATGGAGCTCTGGGTGATTTTTTTATTTTCTTCTTTATAGTAGAAGCTATCATAAGGTAAGGTAAGTTATAAGTGTGTACTCTCCCTTTAGAAAGGGTCATATAAGGCCTTATAGAATGAATATATTTTGTATTAGTAAATTGGGTATTATTTTTCCCTTTGAAGTATGTTTTCTCAACCTCTAAACCCCCATCACATTAAGGCACTGATTTTAGTAGTTTCAAAATGTATATATGCATAGATGTGGACATATGCTCTCTCCTTTTCTGCTTTAGTCATTTAGTAATATTAAGGTTACTCTGAATGAAAAACCTTTAGGAGAGGTTCCAGAAGAAATTAAGGCATTTCAATCAAACCAAAAAGTGAATGCAAATAACATTTTAACACTTTGAACAGGGTAGGATTGTCCAGTAGAAGCAATGATTTGCATCCCTTCATGTATCTTGGAAAAACTTATCTGTGCTGCTCTCCACGCAGGAATGTGATATCACAATTTTGAAGTTATATATTGTTAGTTTGGTTGGGTTTTTTCCCTTTGTTTTATGGAGAAAATGTATTCCTCATGGAAAATTTTCAGAGAAGCAATCAATACACAGAATGAATTGTCTGTTGTCAGCTCTGAACTGCATATCTGGAGACAGTATATTTTTATACTCCAGGGTGCTCTAACAAGCATCATGGTTAAATCACAATAAACATTTGATTTCCCTATCAAAAACACACGTACACACACAAACAAACATATTTCACTCTATTTTCAATGTCTTTGACAACGTAAAATTTAAATACCTGAGGCAATTTATAAAGCAGATATAAGGCAAAATCCATAGCCAGACCACTAGGATTCAAATATCTAAGCCTTTAAGAAACAGAAAAAAGCCTGGCAACATGTAGTTGCATAAATGCTCCATTCTCTGCTTTCCTTGCTTTCAGAAGGAACTCATAAAAAAATCCCCCACCATCTGCTATATCCCCACCTATAAGGCATTTTTTGCAAATCCTTTAGATGCGCAGATCACCACTTGGGATTAAATTTTCATGTATGCATACCAGTCTCTTCTCTCCTTCCCATTCTGCTTCCATGTTCCTGCTTAGGGAACAGGTCTGCCCAGTTGGTGGAGGTCTCCTTCTCTGGTGCTCAGTCTTATGGGCATGACTATGGAAGAATTGGAAGAGCACTCTCTCCATGTATATCCAGTTAAGGCTGGTGGAGATCATCACTTCCACCAAAAAGCTTGGCTGGAGCTCATCTACCTGCCCAGAGTAAGTGGGGAGGTGGGGAACCCTGATGGGTTCCTGCTGCTCCTGTAGCAAGGGTTTGCTGCACAGTTACACTCCTACCCCCTTTCCCTGTATACTCACAAAGAAATATACATATTAATAAGTATACTAATTAGCTAATAGTTGGTGTTGAATCCTACTGAATGAGTTTTCCAAGATGTACAAGTGAAATGACTTCTGCTATGATGAAAAGCTCTGTTCTTTAGACAAGCCTCAATTAAATCAGCCTGCTGGCCAGGGCTGTGTGTTACTCTGCTGCAAACCCCACTCATCTTTGCAGTTCTGTTTTGCTGTGGGAACCTCTTCATAACTATCTTCTCAAAAAAAGTTTTTATTCCCTCAGTTTGCAGGTACAGAGTGGGGAGGACTGTGATCCATTAGGGTACAAACACTTGCTGCTCGTTTCTAAATCTTACCTAGGCATAAGCTTTTTGCTTAAATACATATGAAATTTGACATTTCAAAGCACAGTCTTTCGTAAACTAGAGGGAACTGAAGCTGTTAGACTTGCAATCTGGAAGCTGTTAGATCCACAGGGAATGTATTTCTCTGGTTTGCATTCCCAGATTTGCAGACAGAACTCAAAAAGAAAACTGAATTGAACCACTGAGGATTGATGGGAGTAAGACCTAGAAATGCCCATGGTGAAAACCTTGGTACCAACACATTCAAATTGGAAGTCCTTAGAGACACAATTTAAGCAGATAAACAGAGAAGAAAAACAGACATAGAGAAACTAAGTTCTTTCCCCAAGATGATGCCAAACCTTGGTGGCACAACCAGGACTTAATACCAGGTTTTGTAATTTCCAGTCCAGTGTCCTGTGATGTGTCCTGCTACCCCCCAACACTTGTGGAATACATTTCTTTCTATATCACTGCATCTCTGCCTATACAGACACATCTATATGAACATAAAGGCAGAGTTCTCTATATAGATGGATAGTTTTCTATGCATTTATTAATTTATCATACATACCACATTCCAAACAATGTAAATATTTTAAATACTTTATTCGAAATGCTATCTGTTTATTTTTCTCTTTTCGAAATATCCAGAATGTCGCACACTTTTCCTTCCCATTTTGGGAAGGAAACCTTTCTTGCCTGCAGAGAAAAAGGCAGCGATATTGAAATTTGCACAGAGAGTTTGTCCCTTGAGTGTTCTTGCAGGCATTTGTGCTGAAGAGATGTTAACACAAGCAGTATTTTACGTGAAATATATTCCCATTGCTGCTCGATGCTTGCGATGCTGCAGCTCCCCATGTTTGCCAGCCCTCGAAGGAGCCCTACAGCACAAATAAGAAAGCCAGGACTTAATATTTAGATTTCTTTTTAAGCAAAAGAAATGACACTTCAAGCTTTTTCTTTTATATGCAGCGCAGGAGGAGAAAGTAATAAAGATTTGCTTGGGGACTACTTTAAATCAACTTATTTAGTCCTGTGTGGCTAGAGCAGTCTTTGCTTGGGGTGAGGACTCAGGCAGGTGGTTGTTGACCCCCACTGCTGTGTTCTCCTCAGCACAAACCCACCCAGCCACCTCCCAAAAGGAGCAGGGAGCCTTTTTCATTGTGCCTGGCAGTGAGGAGCTCCCCTCCCAGGGGCAGGGGCATCCCCCGACCTGAAGCTCTGCTGACAGCACAGAGCTTCCCAGGTGTTACATAAATGCTGTTTTTTATTGCTGTGGGTACGGGAAGAGATTAACCACCCCAGCTGACAAGGGAATTGAAGTGAAGCCTCCTTCCTCACCTCTGATCTCAGATCAAAAGCCCCAGCCCTGCCTGATGCACCCTGTTCCTGCAAGGAGTCATGCAGGAGGGAGATGCCGGGGTGCCCAGATGGCACGGCCACCACAGGGACTCCGCCTCTCCCCAGGCAGCCTGGCACTGATGGCACTTGCTGACACCTGCTATGGGTCGAGGAGGAGGAGGAGGAGGACATCCCAGGGAGGAGGCAGGAAAGGGAGGGAAGAAGGACAGAAAACACCATACCAGGACATGATTTGCACAGATGTTAAAAACCAGGAGCATCTTTCCTAATTGTGGCAAACTTGGCAGAAATTAAGGCTAATAGGCCTCCTTCATATGATTGTGTGACTAAACACCAGATGCCCTAAAGGCACAAACTGACAAGGCTATGTAAATCTTCAATGAAGTGTTTGTGATCCTTCTGAAAGAAGAGAAGATTTCACACAGCCATCCTCCTGGGGTTCAGAAGCTGCTGGGGTAGGGGTGGAGGTGTTGGGGGTGTGTGTCATAAAACCCAACAACAAAATCAAATTTTATGACAAAGATGCTCTTGGGAGTGTGTTTCCATGAAAACACAATTCTTCTGGAAAAGTGGCAGAGCTCCAAATGCTTTCTTCCTATTTTGCTTTCCTAGCACAGCACTTCTGTCCGCTGTCATGAAGAGAACTGGATACTTTGCAAATGGCCTTGGTGCACCATGGGATTTATCCAAGAGTGTTGTAAACCACATGGCCCTTCTCTCTCCAGCCTTATCTTTGAAATGCCTCCAGAGACATCTTATTTTTATGACTGCTCAAGGACTGTAAGCCCGAGGAGCTGCTTTTGGGAATGCATATGATCCCTGTCACATCAAGTGACTGCATCCTGATGTCAGCGCTGGCTGTGCAACACAGAGTAGCTGCTGAGTCCCAGCTCTCCACCTGCAGTTCCCCAAAAGCCGGGATTTCGAATCTGAAATTTCTATTTTAGTATTGTCAATAATTTGAAATTGTTTATTAAAAGGGCTAATGCATGGCATTTTACCTCCACATGTTCTGTGGTCAGGAAAACATACAGAGGTTGCTCTTGAAAAATTTTTATCTGCGTTTGTGGTTAGTGTGCATGATTGCCTTAGGGAACATCGTGGTACTGTGCCAATGATTCCTCTCCAAGCACAGTAAAACTTTACAATTTTAAATCGCTGGCACAATACCTTTTTAGGTTGTGTCAGAAATACCAGTTATCAGTTTTAATAAAGTTGCAGCATTTTTGTTTTGATCTTTAAATTTATTGCTAGCATGAGCATAGTAATCTGCAATTTACCTGCAGGTCAAAATGAAGAAATTAACATTGTTGAAATAAAACTCTCAGGGTTTTGCTCTCTGTTTTAACATGCCAAAAACAGTGATTTGAGGTTTTTGAAGGCACAGTTTTCTGATGGACAAATTCCATGGGAAGATGGGTGACTAACATTAATTATCAGGACAAATCTGGGGAATATGAGGATGTTCAGAATAAAAAAATAAAGAAGAGTGTACTGGCAATACTTTGACATAAGTTGCTGCACATGTGAGCCTAAGTGTGAGGGCTTGTGGTAGCAATTCTGTCTTTCAGAAGATAAAATCAGAAGGTGTTTTCCCAAACTGGTTTTGTGAAGCTGTTGTCCGATTCAGTCTCCTTGACCCCTCAGTGGACTTGAATCTGGTGGAACACATCACTAAGCCTCAGAGGAGGAAATAAGCACTATTAGTAAGGACATCACTCTCTTCGGTGATGTTCGCTGTCAGGCTTTTGAATTTGTTCTGGTTCTGCTCAATAAAGAATTAGCTGACAAAAATGATGCTGCAATGTCAAAAGGTAACTGGTTGATCTCATCTTCCAAACTACCTCACCTATTTCTCACAGGGAGCTTGGTTACTCATTTTAGACATTCATTTATTTCTGCTTCACAGGCTTATATTGTGCTGCCATATGGAAACTTTGACGTCAGGGATGACTAGTCTTGTACCTGAGTCTAAATGTTAGAGGTTCATCAAATATGTCTCTAATGATTGCTTCTTTTCATGCTGCTGCCCAGAGTTTTGGTCTCAAGTTGAAAGAGATATAATCTAGGCAAAGAGAGCAACCTGGGAGGGATGACTGGATGACTTCACAGGAATAGTTATTTTCTGGAATACGAAAACAGTTTGGTAATGTAGGAGAAGCAGTAGGCTGAATGACTGGGGTTTTTTTATTAATGACTAAGTGTGTATCACACCAAAGGTCATTCATTTCATGTACCCCACAACTATGCAAGCCTAAGTCTGCCTGATGGTGACTAGTGACAGTGCTTCTTGTTTGTCTCCATCAGCTGGGCTTGTGTGGGGAGGCCTCAGTTCTGTGATTTTATTCCTGCTGATGTAATTATTGCACAGCTAGTAGTCATGATTCCCCAGAGGCTGAGGAAATTGCAGTCGATGGGAGAAATGGCTTCTAGAACAGTCAGCTCTGTAACCCGACTGCTCTGCCTTTCTCACCGACAGGCAGCAGAGTTTGCATGAGAACGTCTCTTTGGTGAATCAGCAGGGGAATATATCTGAGTTCAAGCAGAGACTTGTAGATTTAAGGTAAGACAGCAAAATGGGAGTCTGTTCAGAGAAACTTTAATTTCAAAAATTAATCCCACAGACACTGAGTACCTCCAGCCAGATCACATCCTGGAAATTACTTTCAAGCCCAGTGTCTACATCTGACAAGTCCGAGGGAAGATTTTATAAGCAAGTGTTGACAAGATAGCTTTCCTTCTAACTGGCCAACCAGCAGGCACCTATTTGAATCTTTCTGTAGTGTAAAGAAATAACAGCATAAAAGTGACTATTTAATCTTGTGATGTAAGAACCCTCTGCCCAGAGATGCTGTGTAAGCCGGTCATCACGATGCTGGTTCGTGTCACTGTGAGGTAACAGGTACCACGTGCACAGCAAGAGGAGGAGTCACTGCCTTTGGTCACTCACAGACACAGGCACAGCAAGGCCAGTGCCCACTCATGCTGCAGGTCACACTCACTGTACCACCACCCACCCAATCCTGTCACTGCCCAATCTCTGAGGCTGGAACAAAACCAGCCACGATTTTAAAAAACTTCAGTGGGGGAGTCCTATCACAAAGTTGCCCCTGACACAGTCAGAAGAAAGAAAAGACTGATATTACCCAAAGCTAAAGGATCATCCTCTCCTTCCTGCCTTGGAAGCTGTTTCTTTGCTACTAATGCTGACCCAGCTGAACATCAAATCACTGTGTGCTTTGCTTTCCAGTGAAAAGGACTCTCTTAACAGCTTACAGATACACTGTAGTCTCTACCCCAGAAAATTTGTTGGGTTTTTTCTCTTTTAACAAAAGTGTCACCCTCTTAGACTGGTATTTCAGAACCTTTCTGACACATAAGAAGTAAAATTTCTTATAGTCACATCAGTGTTAGGCTGAGTGTGGCCTGAGCCTGACTGTGAGCACTGATGAGTTAAAGGAAATGCTTTCCCCTCATCTCCCTTCTCTGACCAGATATTTCTATACCTTATTGTGGAGATACCACAATACAAATGTAAAAGTGCACATTATTTCCTTAAATCTGGGAAGAGAAGTCATCCTGGAGTTTGGCACTTTCCCCAAAATAACTCCATGGACAAATAGGATCTGAATGAACAATCCAGGATTTAAAAATAAATACCGCTTCTTACCAAAATATCCATACAGCATTAATAATTTAATATAAACAGTCTTTAATCAATGTGTAAATTCTTTTCCTCAGTTGTTCAGAACAGGTTTGCTTTCCATTTGAAACTCGTGCTCCTATATATTTATTTTTTATTAAAAATCTGTTTCTGAAAGTATTTCTAAAAGTCTCAGGAGACTTGGCAATCATTTTTATTGGATTGATCAGTTCCACTTGCATACAAATTGCTCTGTTTGAATTGACTGTTGCAACACATCTTTTCAATATGAACTGTTCTATTGATTCTGACATAAATAACGTACAGAGTGCTTCAAATCATAAAAAAAACATCAGTTTTGGGGATTCCTACCAGAATCTACTACATACCAGACAACAACAAGCACACAAAAAAAATGCAACTGGAAAGATCTGTGAAACCATTATCTTTTAGAAACTTTTCCCTCCTGGCTTTGGCAGCTGCCATTTGTCTGTCAAATAAATCCTTAATTTGCACATGTTGCACATGTTTTTTGCATTCATGAAACATGAATGGAAAAAAAAATCCCTCCAACAGGTCTAATGTGTCTAATGAGAGAAAATGAAAGAAGAAAATGGGGGGGGAGAAGGGGGAATTACATTCAGCTGTTTTATTTTTGTTTTGAATTTTTATTCTGGGAGGGGATTTTCTTACCTTATGGGTGTGGCTGCCTTTCTGCTCAAGTGGAGCAGAAAGAAACATCTGTTCTACCACAAACATATTTGCCACTCTTAGGACAGCTTGGCCAAACTATATCTCAATTGGAAATTGGGTGTCTCAGTCATGGCGTGGTTTGCTCCTCGATCTACAGTTCCTGTTCCTTCATTTCTGAGTCATCACCAGCAATGGATTTAAGGTTGGTCTCTATTTCTCTTTCCACGGAGACATTCCTTACATGTATAACCAGCCTCACATTTGCCTACTAACCACTGTCTGGGGTTTGGGGTTACTTTTGGTTCTCCAAACCCCTGCAGTTAGAAAACACACTCTAACTTCCTTGGCTGCCAGTCAGGGCTCACTAACAGGAGCCTGGAAGCAAAGCTGAGCTGGGATTTGCTGAAACAAGGGTGAATTGATGCAATGGGATCCAGTTTGTAGCATAAGTTATTAAAACTGAGGTATAACAACGAAAGTTTTTTCCAAGGGAGGATGCATCCAGTCCATCTGTGTTGTAAAAGACCCAACTGCCGTATGTCTGGGTTTTGTTGATCTTGCCTCATTTTCTGACTGGAAATATCACTCCTTCTGGACTGCTGAACATCTAGAAATTCAGGCCAAATGGACATGTATTTTTCAGATCCTGTCTGGACACAGATTCTGGGCAGAGAAAGAAGGCACAGCTGGTAAATCTGAATCCTAGGCAGATGTGCTGCCCGAGAATGGTGAATCCAACACACTAAAGATGGGTAAAGGCCTGTGAACATGCAGTATCCTGTATGGGCACATATATTGCTGTCCAGAACATCTCTGGCAGACTTGTGGAAGTCTGAGGAAGAGAAGTCTTTGCTGTTGTCGACAGAAAAAGGGAGAAATAAAGATGGAAAATCATTCACTGTGCAGCTCTTCAGCTAAATTACGTCTTTGATCATGTATTGGCCCTAATTTCCTACCTAGATTTTACACTAAAACCTAGAGCACACTGATTAGATGTCCTTGCCATACAGAGCTGGTGGGCTCTTGTTTGCTGTTGGTCAGCAGCAGCTATGGAGCACAGATTGATGTGCCAGTGACTGCTACATGATTGCATTTCTTGCACAAAATGAAAGGAAGCCTAATGCCACATCCTTGCATTTCCCATAACAGGAAATAATAGTTAGTTTTTAGTTTCGGGGTTTTTTTAAGCTGTTTAAATCAACAGGAGGTGCCCGTATTTCCTTGGGCTGCAGAGGAATAGATGAATGGATGGCATTTGTTTCTTCCCAAGGGGTTGGGGTTTTTTTTAGAAATTAAGAAAAGGAAAGAAATAAAACAAATGTTCTCACCCATCTGTCAGCAGTCCATTAGCAAACAAGCCCTTGGCAGTAGGGGAAGGAAGAGCATTCACCACGCTCTAAGGTGGATGGTGGGGCAGAAGCAATACTGGTTGGCTTGTGGCAGTGACAGTATGTGAAGTCACGTTGGAGCTACTCCTTTGGCAAAAGCCAGCTTGATGCTCCTTTTTCCTCCCTGTCTTCTGCTGAGTGAAATTTCCCTTTGCATACAATGCAGTGTCAAGGAGTGGGTGAGGTTCCACATCTCCTGCCAGTGCTGGCTTTATCTGGTTATCTCTCAAAGAGAAAGCTACTTTCCAAGAAAACCTCCCCCTGTGAGCGTGAAATTCTTTGCAGAACTTGCTTCACCGATACTTTCCTTGTCTCACTAGAATCTATTATTGTCTTCTTGCTTCCTCACACTTTGAGTAGTCTCAGGAGAAGCCAGAAAGCAGTGGGGCTGCCCTCTCCAGGCAGCTCTGGCCAGCTTGCCTCCCTCCGTTTCCTCAGCTAGCACATTTTTATAACACTTTAGATGCCTCTATCCACACTGTGGAAAAGTTGTGTGAAAAATGGAAAAGTATGATCAGCTTAGATTATGGTCTACAGTGACAGGATGGGGAAAATGAAGCTGGTTTTCTATTTACATTGCGCTCCGTGGAGACAGTGAAGTTTTACTCGGGCTTGGTTGAATAATGAGCCACTAAAGAGAGAGCCCTGCATATCACTTAACAAACAGCTCCTCACAGAATTCCTGTTAATTATGCCATTCCTTCTGATTAGATTCAGCTGATTTCTCACTCACTCTCACATGACTCCTGTGCAAGGCTCTACGATGCCTTGTGAGAACAGCACTGACACATCCGTGCTGACAGAGTCATTAGATAGCCTGAGAACTCACACTTCCCGGCATGGTCATTTGCCTGCAAACTGATACTGCTGCCGTGCAGTGAAGGTCTGTGGTCGTGTCAAAACTGCTGCAAAACCTGCAGCACAGATTTTCAGGGGGGAAAACGGGCAGAGGGTCAAATCTGCTTCCCAAAGATGTGCATAATCCCCCAGTGCTGGGGTAAGGTTGTGAGGATTTATTCTCGCTGCAGGTTTGGTAATGCCAACACGGCAGTTACAGGTTTCTCCGTTTTTATTGTTCACTCTTTGTCTGCAACTGGGCCCGTGACGGATTCCACGTGGCTAAATGGCTGTAATTCTGCAGCAAGAAGTAAGGTGGGAGGAGGAGAGAGTTTTCCTGGGAACTCACACGTGGTGACAAGGGAGCCCATGCTGATTCAGGCAACAGAATACAAAAAGAGCTTGAACAACAAGAAAACAGAAAACGAAATGTTCAGATGTGGAATGTTGGATTGGTACCTCCTTTACCTATTTGCCCAGTAGCTCCCTGTTTTGTGGAGTTTTTTTATGGTTATTATTTCCCCCCCAAAGTGGTAATGAAATGGCTGGACCTAAAGGAGAGGGAAGGGAAGGGAAGGTTTGAGAAGGGAAGGTTAGGGAAGGAAAGGTTTGGGAAAGGAAGGTTTGGGAAGGTTAGGGAAGGTTTGGGAAGGGAAGGTTTTGGGAAGGTTTGGGAAGGGAAGGTTTGGGAAGGTTTGAGAAGGGAAGGTTAGGGAAGGAAAGGTTTGGGAAGGGAAGATTTGGGAAGGTTAGGGAAGGTTTGAGAAGGGAAGGTTAGGGAAGGAAAGGTTAGGGAAGGGAAGGTTTGGGAAGGGAATGCTTGGGAAGGTTAGAGAAGGGAAGGGGAAAGGGGAAAGGCGAAAGGGGAAAGGCAACAGGGGAAAGGGGAAAGGGAAGGGGAAGAGGAGTACTGGTGCTTCATTTAGAGATCTTTCAGGCCTGGGGACGAGCACCACAGTGTAATGTCTGTATTTCTGTTTCCAAATATCTTAGTTTGGCATAGCTGAGAAAAATAGTGGTAGCATTTCACTTTGGTAGCTCTTACTAGTTCTTTTACGCTCAAAAGTAAGTACTGATTTCATCCATATCAACATTTGTCTTTGAAACACTTTAGCTACAGTAGGAAAAATGGTGTTTCTGCATTAACCAAGGCCAGCAAGTGCAGTTGTGAACCTCTGCTTCACAACACTGCTTAAAACACAAACATTTGTGGTGCATACATACTTTGTTTATAATCTCATCCTTGTGTATATGGTTCTCATAGTAAACCGTGGGATATATCATTCTGTCTCTTACAGTGTAGAAATAGTGTATAAAAATAAGATTGAGCCCTTTATTTATAGTTGTCAAGAACGAGATGACGGAAAACATCTTCTGCTTGAAGAATGATTACTGCTGGTGTTTCCTGGGTACCCTCTTCATCAAACAGTGGGAATGTTTCCTGTCTTTAGTATCACATCTGCAATGTCAGAGCCAAGAAAATGTCAATAACTCCGTTATTACGAGTCCCTGCTTTCAAGGATTAATAATTTCACACATACTCACATGCGGGCAAAAGCATCGGAAACTGAAATTTGGCACAAACATTTGTAATCCAAGAGCAAAGCTCACTTCTGCAAAACGATCTCTGCAGTTCTGAGCCTGAGAGAATTCTCAAAGTGCCTTCATTTTATTTTTTTTCTTTGAGTCAGTTGTTTGGAAATGATACAATCTCACTTGCTATCTGGCAAGGACCCGTTTGTATGTCTGAAGCTCTCAGTAGGGAAAAAACCTGTGGGTTTACTTTGTCGTGCTTTCTTGCTTTTCTAATGGAGTTTTTCTCTAGATGCCAAGGAAAGGGAGATGATGAAGTCCGACTGGCACAGTGGAATCCTTCCCTCCCTTCTAAATTTATCCATTAAATATTCCAGCCTCCCATTGTTTAAAGTCCCTTTATATGTCGCTGAATTCTATGTGTAAGGAACTCTATGCAGGAAAATATTATTGCATAAAGAAATCAAAACTCCAAGTAACTCCCTAAGCACTGGAATAAAGCACTGGTTTACTGTGGGTTTTGTTTGAGTTTTTGATCAACTTCACTTTTACTAATATATGAACTGTAACTAAAATTTTCCCTATAGCTAGACATTTATAGTCTCTCTTTCATTCTTTCTCTCCTTCTTGCCCTTTCTTTTCTCTCATATAAATTTTAATTAGCTCTTTCTCTCTCTGTTTTAATGAATTTGGCTGACAGTTGTATCTTTGACATCTCTTCCCATATTCCTGCTAGATTTTTTTCTTTTAAATTAGTGAACAGGTTCAAAAAGTATTGCCAGGTCTCATAGTTGCACATAATCAAAAATACACGTACACTGGAAATACACAAACCTCATTAGCTAAGAAAAGCACATTTAAAAAAGCCCTCTGGCTCTCTCAACTTTTGTGTGACATTATCTCATTTGTCCAAGAATGACTAATAATCTAAGAACCTGCAGTAATATTGTGAATTTCTCATCAATCATTGCCCGATGATCTTTGGGCACCTATGTAAAATGTAAATAAAGCAAAGTGTCAAACATAAGGCAACGTGCCCAGCTTGATTTTATTATGCAACTGGCAAGTTGCTAAATTACAGAAGTGTTGGTGAAGACAAATTTGAACAGATGTGGTTTTTTTGTGGTGATGCAAAATTTCGTGTCAAAACCCAGGGCTTGGTAGCATTCAGAACACCCACACTGTTATTGTTGATGATGAGGGAATACAGTCCAGTTCAGCTTCTTCCAGAGACCTGACATCCCCCCTTTGCATTTCTGGGCTGTTGGCTTAAATAATTCACTCGTTATGAAACCACGCACTTGCTTCCTCCCTCAGTCACTTGTCCAAATTATGAACAAACTTCCTGAAGTTATCACTTCATATTTCAGCTTGTAAAACATGGCATTTCAGGACTTTTGCACAAGCTGCCTTGGCTGCTGCTCCTGCTGTTAAGCCGTGGCATGACGGGTGCCCAGAATCCAAAATGCAAGTGGAGGAAGAGTCAGGCATTTAATACACCCGTCCACGCACGTAGTGCTGCAATAATCATCAGTCAGGATGAATATTAAACTTTACAGACTAGACAGCTTGAGCAGGACATATGCTACTTCATAAGGAGGTGCTCTTCATTCTCTTGTTAAACTGATACAACTGGGTCAGAAACAACCAAAGTCAGTTCACGATTAATGTGTTGAGGGCAATCTACTCTAACTCTGACATAGTAGTTACCTTTTTCCAGTCGAGGATTCCCTCAGCAGAGGCTGAACAAACTCTTGGGCAGTCTGTGCATAGAATACATCTCTTCTTTGAGCTGAAATGGTCTTGGCTTGGAATTAGAAACATTTCTAAGGCCATCATTTGGATTTACAGAATCACAGAATATGCTGAGCTGGAAGGGACCCACAAGGATCATCGAGTCCAACCCTTAACCCTGCGCAGGACCATCCCCAAGAATCACACCCTGTGCCTCTGAGAGTATCATCCAAACACTTCTTGGACTCTGTCAGGCTTTTTGCTGTGACCACTGCCCTGGGGAGCCTGTTCCAGTGCCCAACCCTGGATTTAGGTTGACCTTTGGGCTTCACAAGGTGCTGCAAGAGCACCTGCAATGAGAAATGTGAGCCAGTCAAGCCCAAAGGTTTCCCTCTCCCCGAGGACTGTCTGCACAAAATAACAGAGCCAAAAATCTGCAATGAGAAGTTGAATATGGGGAGGAGAATGTTAACCTAGATAACATCTGCGTGGTATAGACCTGTATGTCATGCCAGGTCATCTCTCTAACAATACAGAGAAGGCAGAAAGTCACATCAGAGGTGATCTCCAGATAATCTCAGCGGGAAAAGCCTGAAACAAAAAAAACTGCTGGAACAAAGTTCCTGGGTATTTTGGCTTCAGTCAGAGTACCCACATACTTCAACAAGCTGGAGTCTCCTGCTAAGTGGTGACCTCAAAAGAGGAAGACAGCACATGGTATTCGAGTGCTGGGTCGGGTACAAAACCTACAGTAGGTGCCCTATGTGGCCTTCTCAGAGAGTGCTATAAGGGTACTCTGGTGTTAACTGAAACTCTTCACACACCTCCTACTTTTGGTAATGACGATTCCCCTGCTATTATCAGGTCAGGGGAATTTGCCCTGCAAAAACAGTTTTTGCTGCAAGACTAACAGGACAACTTTAATATAATGAAGATAGGTGACTCTAGACCTGGAGAACTGGAAGCAAGTGGAAAAGTCAAGGCAGTTACTTAATGGCTGATAAGTAATCTGTGTGTATATCAATGACAGATAACAGTGCTCATCTTCTCCAGGAGTTTTGTAGCACCTGTTCTTTCTGTAGAAATCACCCCAAAACCTGTGTGAGATATTCTGCTTATACATTTTTGCCTGCATAAACTATGCTGATATAAAACTAATGGAATAGAGAAGAGGATTGGGGCGTCTGTCATCAATGTCCATACCAATATGACAAGCACTAAAAAGCTCCAGTTCCTCAGTAGTGCAGAGAATGAGTGCTGCACTGGATTGTATTTCTGGAACTATTATTACAGAGAGACTTGTAAGAAGCATACATGCTGTGGATGAAATGGATATGGAATCACAGAGGCTAATGATAGAAAAAGGCCATTTATGTCAACTGCTACTTTTCCCTGCTGGTGTAGAATTGTTCCCAATGAGATGCAGTGTATTTTTAGTGCTTTGTCCAGTCAGGTTTTATATGTAAATAATAAAGATTGGCATTCATAAAAGATCCTGAAATAGTTTTATTCTAGTTCTGTCTTTCCTCTTCCCTCTCTCCTCCCCTCTTTAATTTCTTATTCAGGCTAAATGAGAACAGGAAAGACATCCATGCTTTTTTTTCTCTTTTCTGTTCTCTCTTCTTCCTGCTGTTTGACCCTCTTCATAGACAGGGTTTCTCTGACCTGATTTTTAAAAACCTGCATTTGCATAGTTCAGTTTTATACGCTTCTATATCACAGGGCTGATTGAGGAGGCTCTTCACAATATGGAGGTTCAGTTTGAGAGGCAACAACCTACTTGCAAGCCAACCTGGCAAATAAGTAATAAGCAAAGCAGTGATTTCTGCTCAGATAGGAACTGAACGGAAACTTTTGCATATGCTTCCTTGTGTACACTGTCTCACACTATCTTATGAGTTGTTGAGGATAGATCCTCAACTGTCCATCTCTCCATTAAGCACAACCTGTCAGAAAGGTGAGTCAGGACATGGTTTAGCTTGAAATCAAGGATAAACCACACTACAAAAGAACAGGCAATATAACAACAAAATAACCCCATATTTCTGGTATAAAAAGAGAACTGCCATTTCATGTTTGAGAGAACTATTTCCCTTTGTTGACTTTGCATCCTCAGCCAGTTGCATCTCTGGTGGACAGAACTAGTATGGCACAGCTTTCAGGATATGAAGTTTTTGGCTTGGAACTCATCTGTGTTAGGAAAGAAATTTGTCCTCCGTGGTTTGTCATTGCACATGTCAGCAAACCAAGTGGAGAGGCTGAGGAAGTTACGGCTGAGGTGATGTTACCTTGATGAGGGAATGGCCCTCAGCATATCTTGTCTTTGATCCATGTGCAGTCACATCTCTGCTTTGAATCTGGTGAGCATACTTTTGAGTCAGAGAAACAATGGGCAAATTAACGTTCTCTTTGTTCCTGATGGGAGAAACCATCTAAATGGCAGCCTGAATGAGAACGCAGAGAACAAAAAGACACAGGAGATGAATTAACACCAGCTGCCCTGTCTGCAGGAAAAGAAACAGAGAGAGATGGAAAATGAGGACACACCACCAAATTACTTGTCATCTGCTGTTAAGATAAAGCTGTGGAGAGAGAGGGAGAGACCAAGGGAAAAAAGAAGTTCTGTTATGGACTGTGTTGGCTGAAAAGAGTCTTGAAATAGAAACTGCATCCTATTGTCCATCCGTGCTGAATTCAGGAAAATAGGGCTCCTGACATCCTTTTTCAATAATCAGTCTTGCACTAAGCACCCAGCTCCAGCACTAGCTTCTTTTCCCAAGCAAAACAACCCTCAAAGTACCCAATATTGGCCAACTGCTGTGGTTGCTTTGAGAAAAAAAAAAAAAAAAAAAAGAAGGTGCTTTTTCTCACAAGAAAAAAAGTGGCAAAGAAGGAGAAGCTGAAGCCACTTACCTAACCCATGTTATCCCTCAGTGACAGGCTGCTGTGTCCCATGTCTTTGGGAAGCTCTCCCAGAAGTTGCTGAGAGTAAAGAAGGCATTGTGCCTTACTTACTCCAACTTATTACTGGTTTACCCCAGGGAGAGAAAAATTATATCCAAGAAACTCTGAATTTATAGCTGTCCTTCCCTATATATAATTCCTCATATTTGTGACATTGATTTCTGTATCCACAGTGAAATAGTCACTTTACACATTTATTTCTAATAGAAAACTCACTGGTAATCATGTTCAGGCAATCAGAAAAATCACATCTGTGTCTTAGCAACAGAAAGCATTGCTAAATTGAAATATGGTCAGCAACAATCTCCCACTGTTGTCCTTCCACTGTCACAAGAGAAGTGAACGATATTAAAATCAGTTCATATTTGTGAAATGGCATGAATTTTTTAATGTAATAACCACTAACTCAACTATTTGATCTTTATTTTCACCTCTTCCATCTTACCATTCTACCTTACAACCTTCCTCCTCAACTTGCTGTTGCATGCTGGGCTTTCTGAGTGTGGTCTTTGGGGTTTACCAGTATCTTTCCCAAGAAATGTGTCTTTAGCTGCTTTTGTCCCATTGCAATTACAGGATGCATTTTACAAGCTGAGTCCTTCGGTCTTTAGAAGTTTATTCATTTTTAACCACTCACTTCACAGCCTTTGTGTCCCATTTTGTCTTCCATCACACAGTAGCCAACATTTTGATTTCTTCAGTGTATTCATGTTTCCATGGTGAATAGAATATGATCATCTTTTTTGTGGCTTTCCAGATTTGAATGGTACAAACTACAGATTGACTTTCTAATCTTCTAAAATGCCTTGAATCCTTTTTGTTCAAGTTAAATACACTTTAAAACCAGGTCATTGTTAGTATATGTACTTCTAAGTGTAAACTAGTGGTCTGACCTCCAGAAAATTTCACCAAACTACCCTTAACCTGTGTTCAGCATCTTGTATCTGCCTAAAGCACCTGTTCCAGAAAGGCACCTGGGCTTGAGATAAAGGATTCACCTCTTTATGTGGTAGTTTGTGCAAATAATTAATTATGATCTTAGAATATTACTCTTTATTTCTCACTTGAATTTTTCCAGATTTAACTCCCAGATATTGATTCATGTTTGGCTTCTGCTTGGTAAGAGTACATAAGGTACTCATGATAAAAGAATATTCTATCTTCTCTTTGACAGGCTAAACATATGGAGCTCTTCAAGGCTCTTGCTTGATGCTCTTCCCGAACCAAATCATGGAAATGAATTATGCCACACTCACTGTGCTACAGGGGAAACAATGGCAGAGTTCTTGGCCCAGAAATTGTGCTCCATCGAGGCTTGGGAGAGGAGGAAAAAGAGGAGGGGAGGGGAGCTGCAAAGAAAGTCATCCTGAAACTCACCTGACAGGGACAGGATCCAGATTTCTCTTCAGCCATGACCAAGTGACCAGACAAAAGCATTTAATCTTCATCATAATGCACTTTAGACAGAATAAAGAGACTGTGCTAGGGAGAAAAATAAAATGGTTTTTATTTCATTTTTTTGAAAGGAATATTTTGTCAGTCATGTATCACAATCATAGGATGGTTTGGGTTGGAAGAGACCTTAAAGATCACCCAGTTCCAACCCCACTGCCAGGGATAGAGCATCCACAACTTCTCTGGCATAAAACCTATAACATAAAACCTGCCTGGAAGAGTATCAAGCCTCTACCTGTACTCTCATACCAAAACAGCTTCATTTAAAAAAATATTTAGCTGAAAACATTATCTCATTTCTATATATGTTGACATTTTTCATCCTCTTAAGTATTTTGCTGCAGGTGGTTTTTTTAATACACATTTGAGCTTTATATTATGCTTAAACAAGTAAAATTATTACTTATTTTTAGCTTTTAGAAAATTGTATAGAAAACACACAATTAAGGACAAGATTCATGCACAGCATTTATGCAGTTCCCAAAGATGATTATAGAAGGTTGCTCCAAGGAAAGTATATTAGGGTGAGTTGCCCCAAGTTACAGGTTTAAGATTATAACATTAAACTTTTAAATACCACATTGCCATGTCTGAAACAGCTGGTATGGGGTTAGTTCTGCGTCCTTGTAGAATTTTAATGCAAAACCAAAAACAAGACTTGGTGAGTCTAGAAAAATACCTTAAAGAATACGAGATTCTTTCCAAGCTGGGCCAACTTGTTTTTTCTGGGTTGTAGTGTAAGTAAGCTGCACCACATGAAATGTATAAATGCATGGAAAATGATAAATATTGCCAAGACTGTTTGATGTGATAATCTATTCTTCTTGACTGTTGTGAACACTTCCTATGTCTTGCATTTTCTTAAAGTGGATATATTTATGGTAAGCCCAGTGATTCAGAGCTTGAGAGGTACAAGGCTCTTTACTCCCCTCTGTAGGTAAAAAGGGAAAGAAAATGTGTAGGGCTGCTTTTATCTAACTGTAAGCTCAAAAATGCTTCAGAGAGGAGAGATCTCTTGCTATCATGCAGTGGTAAACAGGGCAGGATGTGCAGCTCCCATGTCCATAGAGCTGCTCCCCATCCATGTGTGTGATCCATGTGTGCCCACCTACAGCAGGTGAGCCAGTATTACGGTTTGCCACCTTCAAGAACACCATCTTGTATCCTTCTCCCTCCTCCTCTACACATGCCAAACCCCATCCCCACTCCTGCCTGCATGGTCCTGACCCTTCCTTTCTTCTCTTCAGTCGCCACCATGAGTTAACTCAGCTCCTTCAGTCAGGAAACAACTACTCTTTTCTTTCCTTTTAATAAGTTACTTTTTTCTGCCTGGCCAGGGAACTGCACAATGATTCCAATAAGCCCCGGAGTTGATGCACTGATGCCTTGTTATGAGTCTGGGCTCCTGGCTCCTCTTCCCTAAGGAACAGCCGTCCCTCACTGTCCCTCAACACTGCAGTCCAAAAATTCATGGAGTAACAGGACAATGCCTGCTGGGCCTGCAGTCTGCCATAGAATGTGGCAAGAGTTGCTTGAGGATATCAGGAAAGCACTGGTACTTTCTCCTGAGAATGCTGCTCCACCAAAGCCTCTCCATACTCGCTATCCAGTAAAATTTATCACAGCGTGCTTAACCTTGTGAACTTAATTGACAGCACAGTACCTAAGGTGTCAAAGGACCTGTCTGCCAAATGAGGAAAAAATCCCAGAGAGATCCCAGACTGTAAATCTTGCAGCCAGGAGCTCCAAGGAGAAAAGTGTCCTCTGCTCCCCTTGCTGGTGAATGATGGGAAAGCCTGAACACAGAGACCTCGCACAGGCAAACTGCAGCAGCCTGCAACTGGGAAATCAGCACAGCCACAGGTGAGATCCCAATGGATTACAGGGGGGTTCAGAAGCCTTCTGGGATGAAGAGTTTCTTTCTAAGCAATGGCAAGCCAATGCAAGCTTCCTACACACACACACACACTGAACACTGGAAGAACTGCCCCCTGGGAAGGTGGACACGGGCGGTAAAGGACCTGCTGCGCTTTAATGTGTGGAAGATGGGAAGATGCACATGGATGATGTTGGAAGTTGCACTCACTTGCTGGGCACGCCTGGAAAGTGTGAAATTAAGCCAACAGACTGCTGCTAAAGGTGTCCCAGGGAAGCCTGTTCTTTTGTACGGAGGGTGGCTACACTTTCCCAAGCTGATGTTATGTTCCCTTTTCTCCCCTCTTAAAAGCTTTTTAACATGTTTCATGCTGAGGTTTGTAAGAGGGGAAGAGCTGCTTATTCACAACAACAGTAGAAGGAGCATCTGGCTCTGCTGCAAGCATGGATTGTTCTTAGGAAAGACCCTTATGTCTTACATGGTCAGGTGCTGCCTCCCACAATTTGTTCTTCTAGGCATGTGGGACCTTACAGATGCTCTTCACCTTTATGAATTTAATTTGAATTATCACGTGCTGAGTTCAACAGGAGCTTAATAGGTTATTTTTTGCTGGGGATTTTTGATACCAGATCAGACAGATGTCTGTTGGGTGTGGAGTGTCATGCCCTCGGGAAAATAATAGACTAATGATTCCTGAGGAATCATCCAGACTTTGTTTCTGCTTTTCTTTGTTGACTTCTTAAGAGAGTAAAATCTGGAGGAAAATTATGGTAATATAATGAACTCTGCCCAGTAGATGTTGGATACAATGCTTTGCAAACCTTGCAGAGCATTTCAGGACTCCTAGATACTCTACCTCTGCTATCTGGGAAAATTTAGGTTTTCTTCATTATTTCAGGATTACCTCATTGCTTCATTATTACTTCATAATACCTCACTGGAATAAATGTGAATGCATGTATGCCAAAGATCCAAAATCAGACTGTTGGTACTGACTCAGACAGTTCTCAGTACCAACTTACTCTTAGGATGAAAGTTAATGATTTCATGCTTTGGTCTTTTCATTGCCCCACATGGAACGGTGTTCAGCCACCCTCCTAGTTCATTAAGGAACATGCAAGATTCCTTCTACCTAATTTTCATTTTTTCCCTTTCCTCTCTCTTACTGATGTGACCCCTTACAAAGCACTGAAATCTAGAAAGCATAAAAACCATAATATCAAATTTTAAATAGTTCATACAAACCCCTTTAGAAATGCTTTCTGTATCCAAGGGCATGTATAAGTTGGAGTCTTCTGACTGGCATTCATTAGTGATTTCAAAGGCTCACTCCACTTTCTTTGGCCTGGACTTGAAAAGATGTGGTCTGGGCACCTAATAATGTTATTGGAACTAACACTTTGAGTTCCTTATAACTCTTACTGTTGAAGTCAGTGGATGGCACAAGAGCTTTGCTTTCCTTTGCAAACAGGATGACAGATAGTTGTCTTCCACAGAAAGCAACTCAAGAAGTGTCCCTCAAAATACCCATTATTGGGTATGAAAAGACCAGGTGGTAAATTCATACCCACCAACATGACTATTAAAGTGAGATGGGGAATGCTTCTTAGGATATGACATACGAGTAGTCACTAAATTCAACAGCTCAAACACCTTCTCCCAGTGCTGGCTCTGCTCGGCTCCAGTTGGCTCCTTCAGCACGGTTTTGCAGTTTGCCAGATATTTCATTTACAACACAGAGGTGTGTGCCTGAACATATTTGCAGGCCAGGAGGGGATTTTGGCTGGAGAGAATTTTTTTTTTTTTTTTTTTTTTTGGAACGAGGAGTTAGAAAAATCCTGCCTGGAGTTGGCAGCAGTGGCTTGGTATGGGTTAAGGTGCCAATTCAGCTGTGCTAAGCCTCTGACGGGTGCAGGCAAGTGCTTTGCTGAGCGGGTTTCTGGGTCACCTCTGAGGTTTGCCCTGCTTGCAAAGAGCCTGAGTATCTCCCATGCAGATCTGGGGATGCATGGAAGCTGGTAAATGTATGAAACAAATCATCTGAGAGGAGTGGAAGTGCCAGAATGAGAAAGGAATGTGTTTTTTCAGAAATAATTTTTTTATCTGTCCTGCATATTCCTGGTTTGCCTTTTTTTTTTTCTTTTCCTTAAACTGTATAGGAAGTGAGAGAAGAGAGTGATGTCTTTTTTACTGATGTTAAGTGTGTCTTGTGGATGAAAAGCTGGCCTGGGTTTCAGTTTTCACAGCAGGTTTGAGAAGTCTGTATCTCATGCTATTAAAAGTGACTGAATCTTGGAGGTTTATCTCAATTTCACATAAATTTGAATAACCCAGAAATTTAACTCAAGTTGCAAGAAAAATTTAAAGAGATTTTTGATTCATGGGTAGTTCTGTTTATAGAGTCTCTTCCAGGCAGATTCCACACGCATTTGGGAAACAGTTTAAGTTGTTCAACTGTCATTTTTTGTAAGTATTTCTAAAGTATTTCCTGCTTGTTACCTGGATAGTAATTGCCTTTCCAGTGGAGAGAAGCACCAGCTGAGGATATGAGGACCCACAAGTAGAGCCATAGTCTTTGAAGGGCATTCAGACCTAGACTTCTGTCCTGGCTGATACGCAGAACCGGGATCTGAATTCAGATCTCAAACAATCCAGACTTCCTGAGGTGCCCATATTTATGGTTTGAACCTGGGATGAAGTTCAGTTTTACAGGAGCGATGAGTGAACTAAAGCATGGAAGTGAATTGCTATCAAAATCAACTTTTGGGCAGCCACTATTAGCTTCTCCAGTGAAGAGTCAAAAAAAGATGTATTTTAAACTACCATCACATTTCCCCTCCTTTTTTCCATCACATTCCTGTATTATTCTCTTATAATATCTCTTAATTTATAGATGACTCAAAATCTAATATTTGGTAAGCATAGTCATATGTTTTGCATCAATATTTTATTTTGAAACATGGTAAAGAATTGTGTTGCATGATGAAAAACGCCTCTCTCTAAGCATCACTTTCTAATGGACTTTTTTACGTCCCATAAAATCTGCTAATTTTTACTTGTCCTCCGCTGTCAATGAAACAAACTATTATTTCTTTCTGCAGAACCAAACTCCAAACAAGAATGTCTGGAATATCAAGAGTAATGATGTACAAAGTCCCTTCTGGCCCCAGCTTCTATTGAAAAATAATTGGATGAATTGGTGATGCTTACATTTCATCTGGGCTGCCACTGTGAGTAATTCCATGGTGCCTTCCTGGCCAAAGTTCAGCCATTTAAGCACTTGGTGAAAATCTGTTTGGACGGACTTGGGGTAGGGATATGTCAGACAACAGCAGAATAAGAATGAAAGCTCTTTGGAATAGTGTTGCATATGTTGTCACAGCATCCAACCCCATGCAAACAGCATCCTGATTGTGACTTCAAGTTTCTGCCACAGTGTGAATAATAAATGATGAGGATGTTTAACCATAAAGGTCGAGCTGGTCAGGATACAAACTGGGCAAGGGAATTCAGATAGTGGAACAGGTCCTTGTGTGGTGTAAATTGTCATGGTACCATGTGATGCCAGTGGAGTTATGATTTACCCAAAGAACTGCCTCTTTGCCTTGCCAAGAAAGCATTATATGGGCTGTCACCTCTCAGAATGGATTAATGAACCAGAACAAAACAGATGCCAGCTTGCCAATGCTCTTATTGGGGTCATAATTTGCTACAAAATTTTAATAGGAAAAAATTCATAGAAAAATTATTCTTTTTTCCCTTCCAAATCTCTCAGACAGTCATTCTAAAACATGTATGTACTTCTTTTTGTCTTTTGGTTCATTTGTTTTCAGTGACTTTTTCTTCTATTCCTTTTCCTGCCCTATTGTTGATGGGTTTTGAAAAGATTTTTTCATATTTTCCCAGACTTCTAGATCATCCCAGAAGAAAGGGACGTGGGAGAGGACAGATACACAGTGAGATGAGACCAGGGAGCAGGCCTGGCTGGTGATGGGAGGTGGGGACTCTGGTGGGATCCCTGGTGGGGTTGCTGCCCCAACCCACTTTGCACAGGAGCTGATTTCTCGTGAATCTTGGGAGTGCAGGCTGCAACCTGGGAGGGAGGCACAGAGGGAATCATAAACAGCAGCATTTCCCCAGGCCTCCCCACTGCTTAATGAAGTGAGAGGGTGAACTTTTGAAAGAGATGACCCCTTTCTCCTGCTCTTTGGGAGATGAACATGAAGTGTGAAGTGGAACCAGCTTGTTGTTTTATTGTTTCCTCTTGTCCACTTGAGCAGGCACTTATTTCCATGCGAATAGTTGCACTTGAACAAATATTTTTTATTTTTTGTTTTTGTAGCTTGAAGTTTGTTTGTTTTTTAACAAGCCCTCCTGTAATGAAGTATCGCAGGGTTACGTGTACATCTGTCAGCCACTGAATGCACCCCTGAAGGGCTGTGAGGCTGAAGCTTTGCCTGTTCATGCCTAAGGTGTGCATGCACAGGCTGACAGACACAGACTGGTATGTGCTGTTGCTTTTCCAGGGCAGTCTGAAAAGGCGGTGCCTTGACTTCACCCTGGCATTGGGATAACTGCAGAGAGGGAAGAGGGAGGATCGGAAAGGACAAGTTCTGTCTAGAGTGAGGCCTCCTCAGACAGCCCCATGACTTCATATGAACTTGTCACAAGCCGAGTCACTATTTTGGGCAGAAACACAGCCAAGGCAAAGTTGTGGTCTAAGCTCTAGACACTACAAAACAGACAAATGGGTATAAGAACTTCCCTCTGTACCCAAATAAATGAATACATAAAACCAAAACGTACGCAAATTGTAAATGATTCACACTGGGTTGTGCAGGAACTAGAAGGATCTCTGGTAATTTTATGGTGCTCCTCATCATGCACATGAATTCAAAGGATCTTTCTGTTCTGATAGCGAGGAACTTCTAACGCAGAGGAGTCCCACACTCCATGTGACTTCAAAGCAGTATCATAGAATCATAGAATACCAGGTTGGAAAGGGCCTCAAGGATCATCTGGTCTAACCTCTCTTGGTAAAAGCACAGTCTAGACAAGACGGCCCAGCACCTTCTCCAGCTGCATCTTAAAAGTGTCCAACATTGGGGAATTCACTACTTCCCTGGGAAGATCCTTCTAATGGCTGTTCTCACTGTGAAAAATTTTCCTCTTGTTTGTAATCAGGATCTCCCTAGGAGCAACTTGTGCTCATTATCCCTTGTCTTCTCCATGTGATTCCTTGTAAAAATGGAGTCTCCATCTTCTTTCTAGCCACCCTTTGAATACTGGAACAAAGTGCTTAATGGGTACTGTCTTTAGGTGATATACTGCATGCTGAGTATATCACCTGAGACTCTGCCCTCTCTTCATAAAGCATGTCTTATTTCCTTTACTTAGTTGTAAAAATGCTTCCTAGAAAAGGCTCTTTCCCTGTAAGTGGTCTATGGACACTCTCCGGATACTAATCTGGGAAGCAGCTTGGGATCTTCCTCAGATCTCATGAGTAGGTGGGTTTCTGCAAGGGTCTGAGGGGCCAGAGATGATCTTTTCATCAAGAAAGGACAAGACCTTTATCAAAACAGGTTAACTGCTGTGGGCTGACCTCCTTGGTGCTAAGGAGGTGTATTCCCAGGGGAGGAGACAATCCCACTGTTGGAAGACAGGGTGCAGAAGGATGTGTACATGTAGCAGCCAGGTGGCTTAAGTTCTTTTTTACTCTATAAGAGAACTGTAAAGAAATAGGATAGTATCTCTTGGCACAGAATGAATAAAGAAGCTAAAAATGTGATTTTTGGGGTGGGGAAAGAGCTCGCAACAATGACGTTGTAAAAACAAGTCCCTTAAAGTGTATCTTGGTCAAGTTCAATTCTGCTTTTTGTGAAATTAGGGAGAGCTGATCTTACAAAAACAAGTGCTTGTTGAGGTTGCTGTTGCACGGAATTGGCGTGTGATGTTTTTCTAGCAGACTCTCTTCACTGTCATGAGAGTGCAATTTCTCCAGAGTCGCTGTGGGATGCAACAGATTTCTTGGAAAAGAAGGCTGTGTTGACACCCACAGGCTAGTAATGTTTTCACAAGAAGGAACATGACTTTACATTTGACTCTCTTGAAAAGAGATTAGCAACACTGTGATTTATAAGAATTGCCAGGGTTTGAGGTTGCTTTTCTCCCCTCTCTCTGAATAAGCTCCGGCAGGTAGGTGTTAAGTGAGTGAAGCATATCTGGCAAGATTTATGTGCCCGTACAGTAGAATGGGAGTGAAATCTGACAGTCTAAAGGAGGGGGAGCAACTGACAAATACAGGGGGTGGAAAAGGCAGATTGGCTTGGATTTTTTCTTTCCTGTTCCTTTTCAGTCAAAACCCTTGAGGCTCCACTCTTGGGTCGAAAATTTCCTTTGCACAGACATTTCCCTTCACTGTCCTTTTGTTCTAGCACTAAATATGGGTCCACAGCATGTACATGGAAAGCAGACACAGCCAAGGCTAAATCTCCTTGAAATAATGTCTTTCCTAGAAACAGATGACAAGCATTTTCCCTAGAAATGAGATATTCAATAATGAAATTCTCTTAGCAGAAAGAAGCCCTTTCTCACCACGGAGTCTAACAGCTAAGTAAACAGCACTAAAAGAGTGTCCTCATGTAGTAGGACATTCCAGCCAGAATAGAAACAAAAGCCTTTACTTTTCAGAAAGATGTACACCACCCTGTTTGGTGGTGTTGATCAAATGGGTGCTGGACAGCACATCATTGCTTTTGTAGGTCCATAGTGGTCAGCAGTTCCAGGACTTCTTGGCTGTTAAATGGGGAGCAACCTATAGTTGTAAGATAGTTGATATAGTTTGAAAGTTGCCCAGAAGCTCAACACTTGATGAGTAACAGATGACAAAAACCAAATGAGTGGGAGTAGTTCCATTAGCCCCACGATTCCTAATGAGCAAAACTATAAGAATACAAAATAGGGATACAGTTCAGATGATAATGGCATTCATCTTGCTGCAAAATAGAACATTTTCAAAGATTAAACTACTGAATATATATCTAAATATGAAAATTTGATCTTAAGTACATTTCTGAAACTACTTCTGAAAAACATATATATGAAACCATGGGTGAAAATGAGGGAAAAAAAGACACACTTGCTAGTCAGGTCTTGCTTCTTTAGCCCGTGAGAAAACATGGACACATGGGTAATGCACTATGTGTTATCCACAGAGAAATTTAAATGTGCAATTGTGCTTATGTTCTAACAAATTTGGAGTGTCCATCAGCCACAGAAACCCATCACCTCACTCATCAGGAGTTTAATAAATATGAGGTACTTCAGAGGAAACATTTTGACTGATGTGGTCTGTTTTCTGACTGAGATATATCACAAAGAAATTTGCTACCACTCCTAAGAAAAAAAAAAAAACCTGCACGTTGGCTGCAGCCTGTGGGCTTGTAAGGTGACTGGAGTGACCTGCTTCTTGGGGCTACTGTTGGGAAAAACAGTAAGTACAAGTCATCTGGAATCTTTTGTAATTCTCCTGTTCTGTGACAACTTTCAGGATTTTAAAAACATCCTTCTTGGTGGGAAAAAATTGAGACATTTTGAAGTTTCTCAGGAAATTGAGAAAGGCTGAAAAAAAATAATGGTGGGTTTCCCGAACTGCCCGTTACCAAGGGATTTCACTGGTTTGAGATGTAGAAGATATCAGGACCAAGTTTTTGTACCACTGACTTGTCGCTTAATAAAACATCATCAATGAGAGGCCATGAACTTGTTCCATCCTAAGAGATGATTGCTGTTATGACACTGTGTAGGATAGGGAGGTCAGATTCAGGTCCCTATTTTGCCAAAAACCTCAGTTTTGCTATGTCAGTGACCTAACCACTAGTGTCTTGGCTAAGCTGAGCTGTTCTTCTTTGGGTGCAAGTACTATTTCTGATGAAAGCCTAAGCAAAACTGGTGTGTTTCTAAAAAAGATTTATGTTCTAACAAATCAACATCTTACAATAAAAGAAGTGTATATCACTGGAAAATTCCCAGCTAGCTCTACTGATGAATAAAAGTTTTGCTTTACAGATGGAGTTAATAATAGTTTATAAGCTAAAATGAAAAGGATTTTGGGTGAGCTTCCTAAAGAGGAAGTGAGTCAGTGTCTCGGCAGGAAAGTGTTCCAGATAGGCAGGGCTGGAAAAGTTACAAAACAGCCCCCAACTGAGTGGAGTCACAGGGAGTGGACAAGGGATTTTTGCACCCCAGATTGCAGAAAGCCAGTAATTAGTAGGGGGCCTTGATTTCCCATGAACCCATGTGAATTAAGGTATGGTCTTCTCCCATCTCACAGGCTCAGAGCAGCTAAACTGAGTCATCCCAGGGAAGGCGTAATAGCTGAGGAAGAAGCAGGTGTTGCAGATGGGTGGGTGATTCAGTGGATGGTGTTATTTCTACTGAGTCAATGCTGAAGCAGTTTGTAAGCAGGAAGTTGGGGACATTGTGTGGCCAGAAAGATCTGCTTTCTAAATCCAGTGACATTCAAGGAGTCTGCGGTTCCCTCAGTGTGCTTTCCAAAGGTTGAGCTGCTTTTAGTTGTTCTTGGGCACAGTATTTCCAAAAGCAGAAACTAGAGAGGTATTTTTAAGGTGTCTGTCAGTGGGATTTACAATCCTGGGAGGCCAGGTCAGTTTTGATCATCGACTGGTATTTCTACATCAGGAAGGCATTTTTGAAAACAGAAGTCCTGTGTTCTTGTGACTGACTTTGCAATGCTCCCAGTCTCTGGGTTGACCCTTTAGATTAAATTCTTTTTAGTGAGAGCTATGTATATTCTGTATTCTGCATGGCACCAGGAATGGTGGTGGCACTCCTCAGCTCTACCTAATGACTATGAAAAGCAAGTTCTCCATGGCCATCATGTCCTTTGAGGTGCCAGTGTTGTCTTATAGAAGAAAGGCAGAGCTCCTGAATCTCCTCTGACTTGCTTAACTCATTGCAAATTTTAGAGAACATGTCCTATAATGTTCCAAAGCTCTAATAATTTAGCTTTTCAGAGCAGAGATGATCTTTCACTTTCTCTCTGTATGTGTACACATGCAAACACATACACAGGTCAAAACACTGTACAGCACAGAGGAGGAGGTTTGGAGCTTCAAAGTCACTGCTGTTTCCTCTGTGTTTTTACATTTGGGTGGCTCTTTCCTCTTGCTGGAAGCTTTACACGTTTGGAAAGTGGGATATTTTTTCTTCCATTCTTCAGTAATTCAGCACTCAATCTCTTCTTTCTATTCCATGACTTTTCCCACCTGGTTCTTTAAAATTTGATAGCATCTTTCCCTCCAGTAAACAAGAGGAATAATGACAATATAATTACTGAATCCCATGAGAACAACCACAAGCTCTGGTCCATATGGTGCCTGGGAGGATGGCAGATACTTCAGTGCATCTCTGCAATGTGATGAAATGGTCCCAAGATCTGGATTGGCAGAAGTGGCCTTCCAATTTCTTGTGTGGAGAGCAATTTCTGGGGAGACCACACATACTTTCTGGTGACTCAAACTAACTTAATCAACCATTCTCTCTGGGCTGAGGAAAATTAAATGGGTGACTTTCCCTCACTCATGCTTGACATTTGTACTTATTGTTTTCCACCTGTTCTATCGAGCTTTGCTCTTCGCTTTTATTGGCTGATCTTTTCATCCATTTTTCCTCTGCCACCTCTTCGTCCTTCAGTGAGGGTCTGTGTGCCCAAACTAACTCAGTGCAGTGAGATTCGGAGAGCAGACTGCAGATGGGCTTCGTTTCTGAAGTACAGTAATGGCATACACTTATTGTTGTTTGCTTAGTATTGTTTTATTCTAAATAGCTGTTTTTGCTCTTAAAGGATCTAATTTTGTTTTTACTAAGAACAAAGTCGTCCAAATTGTTATGTAGGGGGAAATCACATCACAAGATAAGGAGGGGGAATCTTGATGTTGTGTTTCTTTTAAAAAATTGCATAGTTTTTAAAACCCATAGAGTTTCTAATGCAGAAATGCTATAATCTCCAATGTTTAAGCACTGACATGCATGACTTTGCCTGACTACCTTTCTGCTTTCTCTTTGTACAGGTTATCTGCTCAACATTATGGAGAAAGTCCGTGTCAAAGCCTGAAAAGAAACGGATTCCTCCTGAATGCTGTGTTGATACTTTGGCCACAGCACCATCCATCTGCTGCACAAACAGCAGCCACATCCCAGTCCAGCTGAGTGCCCACAGGATATAGTTGTGAGAGCAGCTAAATCAGAGAGACCATCAGGATCCAGAACCTTCCGACTATGGCCTCTACCTCTTGCTTCATTATTTTCATCACAGCCTTTCTTTCCCAAATAAGGGTAGATCACATTTCTATTTCTGGAGGTGAATTGAAGCAAAATCCACCGTATTAAATTAAGTTCAGTTACATCTTACCCATCTCTTTATGAGATGCAAGTCAAACCTTGGATGGGATGCCATCTCCACTCCTTGCCCTCTTTCTAAACAAATTCAGTTGAGTGACATGGCTTGAATTCATCTCAGCTATTATTCAGAGAATAAAATGAAGAGTAGCAGCATGTATCAATTAATTTTTCCTCATCCACAACCCAGAACTGTTTTTCCACAGTGAAACCAATGAATACAATCTCTGCTTTCATAAGGCTGCTCTGTGGTGAAAGTATTCCACAATTGCTTCCTATTGAGTTTAGCCCCAGTTTCTTTACTGAACACCATTACTGGCCAGGTACAGCGAGTAGAGCTGTCACTGGGAATTAGACAGAAAACCAAACTCTAATGAAGTGCTAAATCATTATTTTTAATACCTGTAGAAATCTTCTGATCCTCACTGTTTCACATATAATGTCAATATTTTTATACACCTTTCTATTATAGGTCAGGAATTGAAAGCTTCAGAAAAAAAATAAAAGGAAGTCTACTATTATTTTTTTTACTCCATATTAGTTTGCTGGACTTGACAACCTGTTTTCTGATGTCCTAGCTTACAAGCCCTTTGAACCACTGGGAACACTGCTGGAGAGTTGGAAGAAAACAAATAAGACACTGATTGAAAAAAATACAGAAGAACTAGGTTGATCATTACTGTATTTTTTGCTATAAAACACAGTGAGAGAAACAATAAACAAAAGCCCTATGACCACTCTGAGTCTGCAGCAAAAAATTGATAGAAATTTTTGTTCACAGGGTGGGGAGCAGCTTTATGTTTTGGATCTGCAATGTCCAACACAGTGGGGCTGACCCTGATTCCACATCCCTCAGTGCTGTGACAGTGTACATATAAAAACCTGTCTCCTAAACAGGTAACTGCATCAGGACTGGCGAGAAAGAAGTGTCCTCAAAAGCTGGGTCTCTCCCTTTTTCCCATCCCCAGAGAGAATCTGTGTCCCTCACCTTTTGCCTGGATTCCTCATGGAATTTTAAAAAAATGCTTCATATTTCCCAGGCCCTAAAGCAGCTCCCTGTGGGCAGGACAGGGGAATTGTGCTGCAGATTTCCAGAGAAGAGGTTTGGCCCTTGGGATAACCTCAGCAATAGACACCCCTGTTTTGGATATCTCTACTGAGCCAGACTCCAAGACCTTTTCTGGAGTGCTCTGTCTGCTCTCTTATATCCTCTTCAAAATGAATGTGACCAACTGGAAAGAGTTCAAGGAAGGGTGTGCAAAAAGCCTTGGACATGTGGAAAAATTTGCTTCACAAAGGCAGAGTTGAAGCTCTGTGTGTTTAGCTCACTGATGAAGCCAGCAGATGGCTTGCTCATAGTTTATTAGCTCTTATGTTAAGAGAAGGTATTTGACAGTGAAAGGTGATGCAAGCAAGGCTGGACTTCTTTTTTTTTCTTTTTTTTTTTTTTCTTGAGGAACAGTTTTTACTTTAAACAGAAGTCACTTGGCTCAGGAGAGTTCATTGACATAAGAGGGAACAGTAATTCCCTTAGGGGTATTAAGGGATTGAGTGGATGAAAAACTGCAGATGATCATGATGGTAACTCCTGGCCTTGAAACTTGACTGTTTCATAAAACTTCTGGGTGGAGGGATCATAACAGAATGCACCACGGGATTTCAGGGATGCGTGTAAAATCCTACCTCAGCATTCTCTGAATGTCTCCAGAATAAGCACTGTGCTGTCCTACGCCTTCTGATTTGGCTCAAGAATGTTAAACTGACCATTAAAGCTAAATGAAAATGTAGCAGAGAACAAGAGGGATGGCTGGTGGTGTGTAACAGGTATTTCAGATCTTTACAAGTGATTATGAACAGAGGATAAACAACTCACTTCTTAATCACAGTGTGCCACACTCAGAGGAAAGGCAAATGTCATTGCAGAGTAACAAGTCATCTGACGGCAGAAAATAACCTGCTTACAGCATTTTCAGAGGTTAGTTCAAAGCTTGGAGTCAGAATGTTATCAGGAACTCGAGTTTCAATATTTGTGTTAAGCCAAGATGTTAAAAAAAAGCATTCTTAAGGTGGAGTTTAAGCAGGTTTTCGAAGATACTTCTAGGAGGTAGTCGCCTGTGGTAGGAGGGGGAATTGTGTTGATTCAAGAAATCTTTTCCCATTCCATACCTCTAAAATGTAATAATTCAATAAGAAGGATTGCTATGCAAGGGACCAGCAAGCATATATAAAGATGTGACAACCCCCAAGATTTTATAAGAATTGTAGCTGATCTGTGTCCCTATGTCTTCTCTGTGTCTGTACAAATCTGAGTTACAACCTGCTTTAAGCAATCCACAAATGAAAAGCCATGCATCAAGATATAACGTTTTAAGTGAAGTCTCAGAATACTGCACTAAGTATTTCTCACAGTTGCCAGAGTTATTAAGTTTCTGCTTTGTAGGAATTCTGAAAGTCTTTTCTTTGTTTTAAATGTAAATAGTTTCAAATGGGCAAAATTCCCTTCAGTTTTCAGCCAGTGCTCAACAGCACTGGCAACAGCACTGGCTCAGAGAAAGGGGAAGGCAGGTCACCTTGAGAAGTGAGACTGACTTTATGCTACTTTTCTCTTACTCGCACTTTCTTATCTAGACCTGAGGATTTTTGAAAACAAAGGAGAGACAGGTCTTCACTCCAGTGTCCTAGTTCCCCAGTTCTGTATCTATAAGTCTGTGTGCTGTCCAGTGCCACGCAGTTTTCCCCTTATCCCAGTAGAAGATAGAACATGTGGGATCATGCTCGTTCAATTCCATGAGGGTGATGTTTTGACACCGATATTTAGAGACAAATATTTATTTTGGGCAACCCTGTTTATTTATCCTGCGTTGTTTTTCTTCCTGGACCAGTGGGAACAATCAACAAATTCATTTCCTTGTTGAGAAATGATGGTTGGACTTTTCAGTAAGCTCTCTAACCAAAAGAAGCGTTGGGTTCCTGTTTCTACCCAGGGCCACACTCTTTTTTTTGCTGTCTGATTGCTTTTTCCTTACTTTCACTCTCTGACTGATTTTAATAGAGCTGCAGTCAAGGAGCACTCCAATGTCTTATCTCCAAAGAAATCCCTAAGGACACATCTCATAATATGTGGTCAGTGGCTTGAGGATGGTCACCCATCATCAAAGAAAGGAAATTGTTTCTTTATTGAATGTAGGATACTTAGCCCAGCATCAGCTTTTACCAAGCCTGTGATTTACAGCAGCTGTACAGTGTAGCAGCCTCTCTTGGCAGATAATGTTTACGTATTGCCCAGCCTTGGCTAACTTCCGTGTACTTTTCAGTTACAAAGACCATTGGTCAAAATACTCAAAGGTATCACTACCACAAAACATCAGGTGCTGTTGTGATGCTCTTCAGTTTAGACAGATGCTCACATGTCTGCATGGACAAAGCCAAGGGCTAATATTTATTTTAACGTAAAACCTATGTCATTCAAGAGCTGGAGAGAAAAAAGTCCAGCAAAATAAAGGTTACTGTGTAAATAGTATGTAAATAGTAAGAGAATGGGGAAAGAAAACCATCTTGAAAAAAATATGATGTTTACATGGCACATTTTGGAAAAGTTCTTTATCGTTTCCAGGTTACTGTCGTTGTAACAGGACACCTGTTTGTTAAACCGTATGGCTACAAGATTCTTGGGAGGTAGAAAGATCACAGATTATGGCTTTGGCTACTGTTCAGCATATGAAATCAAGGAGAGGAGGAATTTAACGAGTGTGAGAGTGTTGTAAAAGCTGTCACCAAGCAGTGGCTGCACTAGCACTGGGAGAACCAGGAGCCCTGTTGCAGATATGGCACTGGGTTTTTGTGTGTAATCCCTGAAATGGTCCCTTGTTGAAATCAGGGATCATGTGCTTGGCCTCCCAGAGCCCATCAGCACAGCGACAGTGGGAATGGCCACTGGAAGAAGTGGTGTGTCTGTGGGTGAGCAGGGTGTTACAAACACTCAAAGGATTTTTGGTTTAGGGGTTGCAGTGCCTCAGGGCTTTAGGGAGTGGATTTGGCTGTAGACAGACAGAAAAAGCAGCAACAGAAGAGCCGAGAAAGTGCAAACCAGAATTTTTGAAAAACACTGTTTTACCCCGCCTTTGTTAAAAATTCAAACAAATACCCACCAGCTGAAAAAGTATATTGAATAATTGCACTTCAGACACTGTGCCAACAAAACACACATGGGCCATGGTGATAAAAGGTTTTCTCCCAGTGGAACAAATCACTTATCAAGCTATGATACAAAGTAAGGAAACATTTCAGTACAAGTGAACTTTAGCTTCACAATAGCTGCAATAAGGGAATGCTGACTTTCAGCTGCCTTATTTGGAGGAGAACTATCCAGACCTACCGACAGCCTTTACTTATCTGCTATTGTGTAATTTTTAATGTCACATTTACTTATATGTGCCCTCTAATTACTATTTTCCACTAGAGACATGTATAGCTACTATTTTGCAGCCTCAAATGTTTCCTTCAAATTGTCTTCTCCATCTTTTCTCAGCCACTTTGCCTCTTGCTTTCTTTCCATATATCTTGGCCATTTCCCCTCTCTCATTCATTTTCATACTATTCCTTCCCTTTCTTTTGTCTCTTTTTCCTTTTTCATCTTTCATATTCTAAATCTGACACAAAGCCCCTGACTTCTCTTTTCCCCTATTTCCTCCTCCATAATGTTTTCATCAAACACTTGAAAAGGGAGAGAAAAATTTGGAAAAGCTTTTTCATTTATCCTGAGCTATCTATTCCTCTCTATGTCCTTTCTCCACATGAGGAGACCAGCAGCTTGCCCAGGAGAGGTTCTTAGAGCCACATCTGTACTGTGGTTTGGGGTGTCAGGAACTGGAATGAGACATGGGGTTGTAATGTAGAGTAGCGCTCAAAAATGGCACCCACGTTTTTTGTTATCCTTACATGAACAGAAAGTTGAGATTCCTCTGAGAATCATAATTAAGCTGATTTGAAAAGCATTAAAAAAAAAGAATCTTGTAGCAATGGTATAACACAAAGGTCTCGCTGTGAGATCAAGGGGTTTATTTGCAGTGCATTATTACAGGACCTGTGTCTGCCTATAGCTCATGATGATCTTTTTTTTTTCTCTGCCACGGATAATCTTAAAATATGGATATTTAAGTCTCATGAAAGTGAAAAAAAAAAAAAAGAAAACCAGAACCACCCTCCAACCTCAGCAGGTGATAACACACTGGCATTATTTAGAGCCTTTCCTCACTTTTAAACTGGTTTTGCTTGTTTGTTTGATTGTTTGTTTTTACAAGTGCTGGAGAAATGAAGGGACTCTCCAAATTCCACCTTAGGAGGACATACTTTTTACGTTCAACATATGTTTGGAAGACATCCACAACTTAGCAGGAGGTAAAGCAATCCCAAATGCACCACTCTGCACTTGTATTAAAGGGAGACTAGGGGACACTATATATGTTTTACAAGTTGAACGTGAAGAAAACAACTTATTTTTCAGGGAAAGGGTACATCAGCCGTACTTAATGCCCATTTTGTGTTAACATTTCATGACTAGAGGGAACTTGTAGATGCAGAAAGTCTATTGACACTACTCAGCCTAACCCAAGACTGTTGCATTTATCTTCTTTCCTCTTGTTAGCAAAGAAAAGGGATTACAATGTACCAGGCTACTCCTCCTTGTTGGAGGCGGCAAGTAGCGCCACGTATGACCTTTTGTTACTTTGACATGCTACCTTATAAGCTGGTAGCTTTAAGAAAGGCAAGGCAGAAAAATTTAATCTCCTGGAACATGATGTAAAGCCATTTAATTATTTTTAAGACATTCTTTGAGAATGACTGGACTGCTGCTTAAAGGTGGGGCCTGTGAGTGTGACTAAAGGTTTGCACTTAACCAAAAAAGGCCTCCCGGGTGTCCCGGGGCTGTTAAAGCAGGCTGTTTCCTGGGCTGGCCTGTAAACTCTGGGCACTTGGAGATCCTGGATGCTTTCCAACCAGGCTGCCAATTTTCAGACAAGCATGGGTAATTCTCAGGCTCACCCACTCCTACCCATGAGCTGAAGTTTCTTTTCCCCTGACAGCACAGTGCTTTTTCTTTGGCTGTGATCCCACCAAGCACCCACAGCACAAATCCAGCCCTGCCATTGCAAAAGATGTATAAAAAGGCTCCTGAGTATTAGGGATGGGTGAGAGATGGATTATTTTTTGCTCTACAGAGAAAGCAATGGGTTTGAAAAATTCTTGTTTCTCAGAAGGAAACAAAGGCATTCCATTTTTTCTCGAATTTCCTGAGGCCAAACCAAATTCCCCTAGAACACTCTAAAACCCCCTTTTTGAACTGCCGTCAATATTTAATTAGGATAAAATCTCAATGTCTCAATCATACCCCACGTTGAAAACTAATTTTTTCATGTACGATAAAATAAAAGTCAAACCCTGTAAACTGTCTTTTCAAACTGAAAAACTGAAACATTTGCTTTCAGAAAGTTCAGGTGAGACCTTTGAAGACTTTCTCTAAAAAAAATTGTTTTCCAGAATTAGTTCTCTTTGAATTTGTTCTGCTTAGATAAAACCCTTTTTTTAAAAAAAAACCCAGCTTTTTTTTTTTTTTTTTCTTTTTTCTGGTGGGAAAGGCATTACCATAGAAGATTTCCATGCAGCTCTGTAGTGGGCTGGTCCGTGGAGATCCTATGAATGATTTAGCAATCAGTGGTAGAGAAGAGAAGTGTTTGGAACAAAACTTGAGCTGGGATCTCCCTCAGCCTTCTCATCTCCCGGTGATGTACCTGCACCTGCTCCCTGTCTCCCAACATGAGCATATCCTACGACTCCTCTAACCTGTAACACAGGCACAACTGGAGATTTCAGAAGAAGGGCTTCAGCCACTGAAAGAAGCTGAAAAGCTTTTGTGATTGAGTATATAGACCTCACAGGAACGAGACTTAATTCTTCTCTACAACGGCTATGAGATTCAGTGCTCTTCTCCCTTGACACTCCATTTTGTTCTAGCAGTAGTAATGTCTCTAAGGACTGGATCCAAAGATTGTTGAGGCCAACTGAAAAAATGCCTTATAATGAATTTTCCCGTAATTTTGAAAATCCTGACTTTTTTTTTTTTTTTTTTAAATTTTGAAGGAGGAAGAACCAGTAGATTATTTATCCTCTTTTCTTTACCAATGCCAGTTGTGGTAGTAGTAGGTTTTGAACAGAGCTCTAAACCTTAATTATTGTAGCAGCGCTGTAAAAAAGTCGTTCTAATTCTGGGAATACAAACATTCAGTTTTCTCTCAAAGTCTCATCCAGCATAAAATGTCTCTTAAAAGGCATTTATCTTTTAAAGCCGACTGCGCTGCTCTTCTTGTCACCACCTCCCACCTCTAGTCCTTACTGTAAGTTTCACAGCTTTCCTTATACAAAACCTGACCTAAAAGAAAACAAAACAGGGGTTTGGGGATAGGGATGTTTCTCCTCCTGTGCTGGGTGGAAGAATACTCTCATTAAAGAGAGAAAGGTTTTCCATCCCTTCTCAGCCAAGGGACTATGTTCACATTGCAGCTGACCAGACAGGGCTATATGGGTCTCAAGGAGTTTCTGTGGCAATGGATGAAAATATTTGTATCTGGATTTGTCTTCTGCTGCTTTTGTCAACACCAGAAAAGGTCAGTGTTTTTCCTTGGTCAGGGAGAGATGTTGTCTAGATTTACAGCAGCATGAAAGCTGAAAGAAGAAAAGCAAGAAGTAGTTTTGGCAAGTGGTAGGTCCTTCAGCGTCCAGGAACCATTAACCTGCTAAAATGAAACTGTTTCTTTTTCTGTCCCCAGGACACTTCACTCATTCCCATAAGTGCAGATCCTTCCAAGCAACTTGGAGAAAGCCAAGTGCGTTAGCGAAGCTCCCCAAAACGTCCCTGCTCATCTCTTCAAGCAGACACTGCAGAGGGAAAGCAACAGCCTGATCAAGCCATAATATAAAGAAAAAACTGAACTACAATAATTCTCTTTTCCTCTTGCTAGCCCCAGTATTTAATTTCTGACTCTTTTAGATTCTGCTGAAGTCTAAACATAGCAACACGGCACTGATCGGGAGACTTTCTAAATTTTAGGGAATCTCTAGTCTTGCATTTAAAGTCTAAAGGAAATATAATGCCTATTCTGCATATCTTCAAAATAAATCAACAACCAAGCATGATTCCTATCCTAGTGTTGTTGGAATGAGAAGTTAGATTCACAAAATGTTACACTATGGAAATCTAGAGTAAGAGTGCATTAAATCTGAGCCTTGCCCAGAACTTCGATATTTTCCTGTCACATTCCCATCGCTGCAACCTCTTTTTTACCCTATTTTTTTCAAATGTAGGTTCCCTACATTTTTTGACTAGGAAGTGAATACATGCAAGACCTCAGACTGCATGATTCTGGCAGCACGAAGCAGCAGACATTTAAAAACACATTTATCATTTCAAGGAAGCCATTCCAGGTTGCTTTTTTCAGAGTGTGATTTAAAGCAATTTTGAAAATGTAGAAGACTAAAATAAGAGGAAGATGGAGGTATGACTATCTGTATGCTTTCAAATTCATTCAAGGAGATCAGGATACTCAAGAGTATAAAAGAGTAATTTCTATGAAGAGTAGTTTCAAATCAAAATTCTTGGTTTTCCTTAACTAATGGAGAAAAAAGTTACCAAATGGCACATTTTAGGGTAAATAAAGCAATGGTTGTTACTCATGCCTGCTATGGCATATAAGTGAATACAGAAATAACTCATCAATGGTTTGAATTGGCATTGGATTTTTAAATCTGGTGGTTCTGATTTTAATTTAACATATCCTGTGGTGCAGTGTGTGAAATATGTACTTAACCCAGATTGTTGTGAGATGAAAGCATGCTCGTGTTTATTTTACATTATTTGCTGTAGTTTGTTGAAAGCCAACATTCCTGGGCAGTGAATGCAGCAGGGATGAATCATTTGAACTAGGTGAGGGGTTAGCAGCTGAAAGAAAATGAAAGTTAAATAACTACACTAAATTTCAGCAAAATGGGTTAAAAAATGTAACTCTAGAAAAACTGATATCTTCATTCTGAGAAAAGGAACTGTGGCACTTACTTCTTTGGGTTTTCTACCAGTACTTTTAATGCCAGCCATGATTAGAGATAATTAACATTACACACTTCCTACCTTCAGAACTGAGGTGCTGAAGCAAAGTGAAATACAAATTGCTACCGGGAGCTGTAGCAAATGCACCGAATGACAGTACAGCACCAGGGAATCCATCCTAATGATTTACTATTCATATCACCGTAGTTCATATGAATCTTAATCAAGGACCAGAACATCACCAGATTGAGTATTGAGTGGTTAAGGAAAAAAGATGGTCCCTGTGCTAGAGAGCTTAGCACCGAAGCAGAGGCAAAGGGGAATGACAAAGTAGGCGAAGAGAAGGGAGAGCAGAAGGAAATGATGGAACAGCAGCGCTAGAAATGAGCTCAGCACAGGGACAGTCCACGGGAAAGATTTTCTGAGAGCATCCCAGAGGCTGTTAGTGATGATTTTGACAGAAGAGAAGAGAGTCACTGTGTGGGTGTTTGTAGTGGGCCTGTCTCACACCTGAGGAGTTGTGGGAGTGAATGGGCCAAGGTGCTTGTCCAGAAATCTGTCAAGCAGGAAAACGAGGTTCAAATTAAAGGCTAGATGAGGGCAGAAATTATATCTGATAAGTGAGTGATGCCCTGGGGGGCCTTGAGAGCAGAAGGAAGGGGTTTCTGCTGCACATATCAGGGCAGGGGGAGAGGGGCAGAGGGAGTAGCAGAGTGAAAGCCAGCCATGAGGAAAGGATGCTCATAACAGTGTTTGAGCTGGGTACAAGTTGGATGAGAGTGCATTTCGAGGCCAGAAAGAAAAGGAGGTGGGAGTAGCTGAGATTTGAAATGCCAGAAGCCTGCACAGAAATTTTAGCTTAAAGGAGACGAAAGGCCACAGTGTAAAGATGGTATCCAGGAAAAAAAAACCCTGAAAAAATGACTGAGGATGTGATAAATCTGAGCCAAAGATGCCTCCTAGGATGCCTGTGGCAGCATGTTCCTGAGGCCATGTGGTACATCCCAGGGCTGTCAGCTGAGCAGCTCTGTTCCCACCACGCTGGGCTTCGGCTGGAGGGGGAGTTGTCTTTTGGGTGGCGTTAGAAGGAGAGGCCTCCACTGGGGCAGATGGAGCAGGGAAGCAGATCTGTAAATCACAAGGGGCAGGGGAAGAGCATTTGAATTTGGGCCAGTAGGTGAGGTTGCGCAGAGACAGCATGAAGACACCAGAGCAGAAGAGAGAAGCAGATGCAGAAGTCCCTCAAAAGTGGGGTGGTGAAGAGGAGCATCTGCAGAAGGAAGACTTGAGTAAGGAGGAGAAGCCAGCGGGTCACCAAGGGAGGATGATGGCTCCACGGGTGCCTGGGTAGTGAAAGACTCAGGTGCTTTCCCGAGGGCTGTGCACTGCTCCCTGTGATTTCACCATCTGGTCTGCAGAGGTCTCTTGCTGGCCTCTGACTTTCTTCCTCCTTCCTATCTTTAGCTGCTCTGCTCTCCTTGCTCATGTGTGAACAAACACCAAGGACAGACTGGGACACCCTGCATTAAAGATCAGTGTCACTGAAACCCAGAAGAAGCAGAGGTGCTGAAAGCTACTGAACTCAGGGAGTCAGTGGGACAGGTGCAAAGAGCTGGGAAAGAGGAGGCAGAACAGCGACAGAGGCTTTGCTTTGCTTTCCTGGGGCTAGCTAACATGAGAGTTGCACAGCCACAAGGTTCATCATCACCCTACTCCCCCGATTTCAGTTTTCAGAGACAGCATGGTTAGTCCTTCATCATCCTGTCAGTCTGGTCCAGATGGCAGAGATTCAGAGCAAAGCAGTTATTCACCAGGAGAGTGATTGGACAAGGACAATCTCTCGCTAAAAGCAGTAAAGTTCCATTCAATTGAGACTGTACTACGTCTGGGAGTATTAAGGGTTGGACTGACGTAAAATGAAGGTGGTCCTGTGATTTTGGTCCTTCTTATGTCTGCATTTAGGGTATAGCTTCCATAATTGTGATTACTGCAATTTTTTTGGTTGTCATAGGCTCTTGTCCTTCAAAAATTGTGGGAATACTTTGTCTGGAGTGTTTTGTGGTCACTCTGAATTATTTCTCTCAGTGTCTGGGATGAAGACGTAGCAAGATACAGATGCTTACATTCCTAGACTCCTAGAATCGTCGAAATTGGAAAAGACCAGTAAGCTCATTGAGTCCAACCCAGCACTGCCATGTTCACCACTAAACCATGTCCCCAGGTGCCACATCTAGACAACTTTTGAACAGTTCAAGGGATGGCGATTCTACCACTTCCCTGGGCAGCCTGCTGTCATGACTGATCAACCTTTCAGTGAAAGTTTTTGTCCCTAATATCCAATCTAAACCTCCCCAGCTGAAACTCCTTAGACTCCTCTGGTTACACAAGCTCAGATCCAATGCTTAGCCACCTGCTCGAGCTTTGGGCTGACCTGTTTGAGCCGCAGAGGTTGTCGATGGTGCTGAAACCCTTGCTTCTGTGCTGCCTAGCTTCTTTGCCCCTGACACGGCAGGAGGACGTAACTCGTGCCCTAAACGGCTTTAGGATCTGGTGATGGATGGACTCGGCTGCGAAGGAGCAGCACGACTCGAGACGGGTGGGATGCTGCGGGGCATCTGCAGGGGCGGGGGATCAGGGAGTTCCCATTCCGAGGCTGCCGGTCTCGAGGTGTGCTCTCGGTGGGGACTGTCCGCTCGTGAGGGGAGCGAGGGGCAGCGGGAGGAGCGGCGGCTGCATCGCGGAGCGGCGGCCGCCCGGGGGAGCGCAGGCACCGCGGGCCCCGCGCAGGGAGCGCCGCGCTTCGCCTGCGGGGCTTTTACAGGAGCCGGCACCGGGCTGGAGCGGGTGCTTTCGAACCCCATTCAGAATAAAACGTTTATTTCCCCCCCCCCCCCCCCCATCCCCCGTTCCGTGCGTTACATAAATTTAAACTTTTTTTTCCTTTTTTTTTTTTGTCCTCCCCCCCCCTCCTCCCCCATTATCGGAGCTCTCAAATATTCTGAGAGAGAGGTTACAAAATGTGTTTACTTACAAATTTGGAAGTAGCGACAAGACGCAATGCAGTGAATTTGTCATCTGCTCATGACTAGCAGATGGTCCTCCTTCTTTGCGAGCAAAACTGCGTGAGTCACATCTTGCCTGGTTCGGAGAATCGAACCGAGGAGCTCTCCGGCGCCAGGGTGGACAGTGTCGCCCGTCGCCGATCATGCCACCTGCCCACACAGCCAGTGGGCTCTCTGGCACTGGGGTGGATTTCACCCTGCCTTTCGCAAAGGTCCCTTAATATTCCTCCTTCTTCCACGTTGGATTAATTTGGGCGCACTCCTGTCTGTAGAGACCGCTTCACGTGTCTCTCGCAGTGCAAAGCGATCTTTAAACGGGAACACATCACATTAACATTTTACAGACTAGCTGAAAGAGATAACTGTGAGTTATGCTTAAACCGGCTCATTTTTTGGATGAAGCCAAAGTGGGAAATGCAAAAGAGACTCTTGAGACCCTTTTGCCTGGAGTCTGTGCTGCTGCAGACAGTGCTGTGAAAACCCAGTTCCCTGCACCAAGGCATGGTATATTGAAGGTGGCTCTAAACTGTGCTGTTAGGGAGTACCAAAACAAAAACAAAATTAAATTTAAATAGTGCAACTCTGCATTGGTTTAGGGGTTCTGTGTAGAGCTTGCAGGATTGGAGTTTCTTGTCCTGGTAAACAGATAAGGCTCAATTTTATTACAAGTATATTAGAAAGTTGTTTTACATGGAGGGTCATCTAACATCCTCTCCTGCCTTCCCTCTCTGGTTCATGTTGATTTCTCTTATTAGTTTTTCCTCAGTCATGACACATTCCTGGTTTTGTCTTTTCATGTAAATCTGCATAGATGATTGGTTTTCCTCTAGCTTTGTGTGTGTGTGTGTGTGTGTGTGTGTATGTATTCTTAACAGCAGAGTAAAAGGGTAATGATATAAAAATGAGATGCTGAGAGTGATGAGGAAAATTCAGCAAAGATATCAACCTGAAAACCTTTTGAAATGCTTTTTTTCTGAAGTGGCTAGGCTTCAAGTTGACAGGGTCTTCTAAAATGAATTCATTTCCAAAGCTGTCATTTATATGGCATGATACTTGTTGCTCTTTGCTGGATGCAAGAGTTCCACTCACACCAGCGATGGGTAAGTTATGTGTTTCTGCCAGATGCTCACATGTTTGCACAGTGTGAGACACACGAATAGTGCTCGACTGTCTTTAGGTAGCAGAGTCCATGTGAATAATGTAAAGAAACAGTTCTGGGTTTCCCTGCTTTTCGTTTTCTTCTGAAATGTTTTCTTCCCTGGCTTTCAGAGAAGAGTACTCCAGACAAAGGCACCAGGCACCTTTTCATTTCATAGGCACCAGCAGACAAGCAATCCTCTTGTTTCTGAAAGAAATGCTAAAATCCATGGAGGAACAGTGAAGAAACTCATGTTATTCTGGTAATAAATCCTATCCTGGCACCTGTAGCTGCTATTTGGAGATCCTGGAGCTGGAACCAACCTGTGAGCACCATTTTTACCTGTTGGCTTCTGCAGTGCTTAAGACTCCTGCCACAACATAAAGAAAGGCTTATGGATGAATGCCAAGATCTCTTTGGGTGCTGCAGCAGGGGAGAGCTGGGAGGTGTGGAGGTGTGTCTGAAGTCAACAGAGCCACAGACTCACCCTATGTCTGTTGTCCTGCTCTAGCAAAATCCCCCTGTACCTTTCAATTGGCTACAAAGGAATAGTTGTCAACACCAGCTCATGGGTTTGCAGTCTCTACTACTACTTTGAATTGGAAAATGAGGGGTCTGGGGGACCATAGGAGTCTTAGAAATGAAATCAAGTTCTTTGGAGGCCCTTATCTGGGCTTTCCACCTCCAGCAGGTGAGACTTGCTGGCCCTCAACATATCTTGGCAGAGCACAAGGCAGAGCACAGCCACAGTTCATCACTGACATTTCTCCCAAAGTCTTCCTCTTCTGCTTCAGAGAAAACTGCTCTGGGAAATTGTCTCCCTGCAAGGAGACAGAGCTTGAGCTGACTTCTCTGCCTGAGCTCCTCTGCAGTAGCTGTGAGAGTACTGCTGCTGAGTTACCATCCAGAATGTGGGTATGGGAAAGGGAGGGGAACTGAGGGCTGGTTGTAATGGAAACATGAGGGGGTTGCTCGTAGAGATGGATTGCCTTCAGGTTTGGGAAGGGTGACATTTATGGGAGCCTGTGGGGACTCCAGTGCATCAAACCACCATCAGGAGAGTCCTCCGAAGTGCCAAGAATAGGCTCGTCCTCTTGGTCCCTGACAAGAGCCTCCTCTCTCCTCTCATTGCTGCCAATAAATCCAGGATTAGGAAGCTGACAGCCGCCCACATGCTCTGGAAAAATACAGTGACCACATGCAAAATTTATAGCCTGCAATATTGCCGTAGGTGGGGATATAAAATACTTTTGTGGGGTTTTTAGGCTTGGGATTCCCCGTGGATGCTGGCAGTGACATAACCTATCCTGATACATTATCCCCTCTCAGTGAGGCATGCTGAAGGGCAGGGCTGGCAGGCCACCATGCTCCATGTCACTGCAGAGTCCCAGGGATGGATGCTGTCCTGCACTAAGTCCCAGGTGCTCTGGAATGGTGCAGGTTACCTCTGCCTGATACACCCTGAGCCTGGCTTTTGCTCCACAGTCAGATGCATTTGCCTTGGGTCAGTGCTGTTCTTCCTTTACTCTGCCGAAACCCTAAAGCCCTGGCTGGTTGCCCTTTTAAGAAGCCTTATTCAGCACCTAAGACCCTTCCTTAGGGCCTTAGCAGCTTGCTGTGTAGATGGTTCTGCACAGGAAAGCTAAACTTTCTCCACAGAGCCCTGTTTGCTTGCTGGAACCTTTGCAACACCTGTGAGACCAAGAGGGACAAGATGCCAACAGTGAGGGACTGAAGTCACCTTGTGGCTGCAGTTGCATCTCTGCCCCTGCTGCAATATCCTCACTTGCCCACAAAACCTGGGAGTCTGGGAGCAGCCCTACCAGCCCATATGAAGGTGCTACCAGGGGCTCCATTTGTAAGTATGTACAAGAGTCGAAAACAAACTCTGTTTTCCTCCCGTGCTTCCACGCACTGACACAACTCCACATTTTGCACCTTTTGGGACCTCTATGCTGTGCATAAATCCCATGGGTCATGCAGCCCCTCTCCTCCCTGCTCAATACACTGTGCTATGAAGAAACTGAACGTGTATTCAGAGAAAATGAAAGTGAAAGAATTTACCGGGAGTGAAATGTCAGGGATCAGTAAAGAGGGTGCAGATGGGAGCAGGACTTTCTCAAACACAGGCACCACAGCCAGTCAGCATTAGGCTGGTGGCTTTTCCCTTGCTAACAAGCACTGCTTGCCACTGATCACTGTTGCTTCACCAGATTTGGTGACCCCATGCTCACAGAGGGGAAGGAGACAAGAAGGAACCCTGGGGAAGGTCTGTGGGAGGCCCAGGTATGAAGTCTGAAGGGGGAAAATTAATTCAACAGAAGCTGTGAATAAAAAGAAGTGGCACAGAGAGCTCGCTCAGGTTTGACATCTTTTGGTTTCTACTGTGTCTGGGATCTGGGTCTGAAACTCATGAGTAAAATCATAACTGGGGAGGATGAAGTGGTAAAGACATCATCAATCTCACCTGTGTCTTCATTGTTGCTGTTGAAAATAGAGAATTACAGCTGTGAAATTTAGATGCTGCAAAGGACTGTCAGCCAGCCAGCTGTGAGGTTTCACCTCTGAGTTGAAACTCTCTTGTAGTGGGCAAGTTTCTCATTACTTTTGAGTTTCCTTTTGGGCCTGCTGGGATGAATTCAAAACATGATTCATTCCTGAAAAAGAAGGGCTGCATCTCCATTGGAGGTGCTTTGGGTAAATGGGACACTTTTGATACATGTATTCTGCAACTTGCAATGAAACTTTGAATAAGGTACCTGGGAAACTGAAAAATCAGCAGCCACTGGAAAACCCATCATCTCAGTGTTGGATTTGTTCACGGCAGGGGGGTTGGAACTAGATGATCTTTTAGGTCCTTCCAACCCAGGCCATTCTATGATTCTATGCTATTTAGGAAAGGGCAGAAACCTAGCTGCAAAACAAACACATCTATCTTGCTCCTAAGCTATTTAGCTTAGAGCAGGCTCAGTGAGAGACGTGCAAACCCCTCACTGAAACCAGATAAGCCTAGGGATGAAATAGTAAAGAAAAAATTGTCATTAGATAACTATAATGAAACAGACAGATGTCCCGATTCTACAAATATATGACAGTAGCTAGTACCTATACCTTCCCTGTGCCCCAGCTTCCAGTATAAAATGACAAGTGTATTCAACTACTTCAAAAAGACCTTGCCAAGATCAACTATTTCATGTTTAATGCGTGCTTCTTATATCTCACATGAAGAAAACACAATGCAAGGGCAAATCTTACCAGAAACAGAATTGCATTTCTTGATTTCCAGACCTGTCTTAGCCTCAAGCAAGGGAGAAGTTTGTACAGTGTAGTTAAGATGATTAACCATAACTGAAGCCACATGTATCCTAGACTGGAAGAACTGCTAAATCTCCAAAGTTGGCCCAGTCATGTCACCGAAAGTGAAACCATACACCTGAAGAAGATTGCTACACTCATATGTTTATTTTTCTGGTGATACAAGTTGATCTACTTTTACCTACCAAGGGAGGTACAAGCTGTTCCTATTCAAACGTCCTGAGAACACTCTAGATGAGCTTTCAGGCTTGCTTGAAGTTATATTCTGAGTCCAGCCTGACATGGAGATCAACATCTCTCTCTTTTCCAGTAGCCTTTGTGCGCCTGGCTGAGGCTCTGAAGAAAAATGACCTGTTCCAAAAAATAATCCAAAGACTTGACTTTCTCTGGGAGGAAGATGTGATAAGAACACAGATGTCACCCAGGGCACATAAGAGAGAGCTTTTGGTCCTGCTGCATAGCAGCTCTCCTGCCAGAAAGTCCTATGGGAGGAAGGAGCATGAGTTTGCGGGACCAGTGCTAAGGATGAATTCAGCATCCACCACTGTGCTCCAACTGCTAAATAGCTACTCACAGCTGAGTCCAGTTCTTCTCAGTATCCAAAAAAGAGAACTGAAGTTTTGCTACAGAAAACCCAGCCTCTGGTCTCAGGGGATATGAGATACGCTTTTATTGTTAATCTGTATATTTTCCTTGCTGTGGATATCATCTAAAGCTGTGGAGGAGGAATGTAGCTGGAGGTTTTTTCCAAATTTGTATTGTTTGGGGTAGGCATGCTAGGCAATAAACCTGAAACCTTGAGGGGGGGAAGGTGGGAGAGATGGAGGCTGTGCTTGAACTTTAACCCCAAGTACTTCTCAGCTTCTTGGACTGCATCTGCGCAGCCCAACAAATATACCCTGCACTTCCCAAATTATCTCCAAGACCCAGTGATATGGATCAACGTAACTTCTTCCTTAACTTTCTTACTATTAGTGTTTTCTAACAACAAATCCAAACTGTGATAAGGCAAACGGGTGCAGAAAGACCTCATGAAAGAGAAGCGAAACAGGAGCTGATTCAAGCGTCTGTAATTAGCTAACGGCTGTGAATATTTATGAAATCTCCCTGCAGTGGCAGTGAAGTGCTGATCCTAGAGAAGTGGACGCCCTCTTCCTTGATGTCTTTAATCCTTGCAGTCCCAGCTGCCAGAGCTCGAGTGTTGGAAAACCCCACCCTCTTTCTGGCCTCTGATCAAAATCAATATTTCAGAGGGAAATGCAGAAGAGCAAAGGAGTTAAACAAAAGTTCAGATAAGCATAACAAATACTGGAAAGATGAGATCCTCCAAGCAGAGTGCTCTAGAAAGCACTCCCGTTAATCTGGGCAAGGCTCTCATCTGTGTGCAGAAAGAGCTATTCTTGGACTCATAAGGAGGTAAGGGATTTATTTCCTCAGCTGCATGGAGTCATGCTATGAGATATCATTAAGTAAGAATAATTAGGATTTGAGCTTTCAACACACAAGATTTGTAGGTTTTCCTGTGTTTCCAGTCCTTTCCAGGTAGACCTTTCCTAAGTGGCAGTCAGGATTTTTGTATCATTTAACAAGTAAGGATGCCTATGTGAAAAGTGGCTGTGTTGATTTCCATTTGAGCATCTGTAGGTGATCTTGGCAATTAATACTTCGTTGTGATAACAAAATAAAATACTGAAGTGTGTTTTAATTCGGGCAGTTTAATGGTGATCCAGAGGTGTGGATTTCATTTACCTGGCAATATCTTGACTACAGTTAAGACATACCACGGAAAAAATTATCATAAAATCCAGAATGGTCACATCAGGTTCAATGGTTTCATGCTTGCAATGGCAATATGAGGAGCTTGCACTAACAAACTGAACTGAATTTTCAGAGTGTGGGAAGCAAGTGTGCAAAGGGTCTGATGATTAACTTTCTGGCACCAGTTGCTTTCCTGCGACACTGCAATCGTTACTTCAGGCAAAACCAAATCGCTTTGTTGCTTCATCAGCAGAAAAAAAACACCTGTTCAGCTCCATCTTCTGCCAAACTTGAGCCTTCTCTTTCTTTGTGTGCGTATGGAGGGTCCCCAGGAGGCACATACTGGTCCTGCAGCAGCACTGTGTAAGAGACCAGAGTGAAGGTGGGAGGAGAGCAAAGAGATCCCAGTGCCCAGCTGAGGTTATTGCGATGAGGTGGAGCCCAGGGACAGTCCATTCTATTGAAGCATTTGAGATCTGCTGATGTGTTTGGTTTTGCAGAGCAACATATCAGCTTTTTCATTTTTCAGAGCCTCAGTCTTGATTTCTTGTAAAACTGAGTGTTATTCAGGTCTGGACCGCAGCCAATCACTGCTAATTCGGATACAGAGTTTGCCTTCCCCTCCAGAGCAAAGGGTTTAAACTCAATGATTTTCCTCAAAGGCAGCACAGACGGTTTATTGAGTGACCCTGTGTCAGAGATCCAAGGGAGCTTAAATGGATAAATTCAAAAATAAGGTCCAAGACTTAAAGAGACTGGTTCATTCCTAGTAGGTAAAGCCAAGGTAGAACATGGGCACTGCCACAGCAACAGTGGGAACAAACTAGATTTGGATCCTACAACTTCTACCTATTCCCACCCACCTTTTTACCCAATAATGACTGGGCTGACCCTCATTTAGGGTATAGTTGATGCCACTGCTATAAAACCTGTTACCCTGTTAACAGAACAATTGTTACACGCTTCATTTTGAGGTGTCTGAATCAGAAACACATAATCATTAATGGGAATGATTTATTCAAAGCTGCTTATTGATGAGCCAGGAGAGAACAGAACTTCTTTCCTGAAGAGCAACATCAAAGAGATCATGTCAGAAAGGAGAAATAATGTCACCTTTGAGAGAGAACTATTTCTCAGTTTGGTTGCTTTACTACCATAGAATCACAGGATGTTTTGGGTTGGAAGGAACGTTAAAGCTGGCTGTGCTCACAAGCTCTACCTCACCAGGCACAGAAGAAGGTTTTAGGCTTTGTGTCTTCCTAGGGACCATGGGTTGCCCTTCTAGTGTTCTCCATGGCACCTGGCAGGATGAGCCTAGCTCTCCTGTAAGCACACAGTAGGGACTAACATTAGGCTTGGGAGCAGGGAGGGAGTACAGATGGTATTGCCTGAACAAGGTGCAAAGACTTGGCATGGCCTGGGGAGTGGGGGTAGAACAAAGAACCCCTGTGGGAAGACAGATGTGGCAGAATGTGACTGGCAAGGCGGTGCTGGGCAGTCCTGGATGTCCAGGAAGTCACAGAAATGGGAAGATCCAGGAGGAAAATAATCACTTTAAGCAGATGAAGGTGCTGCAGCAGATTGCCCTTTACCTGAGTATCACAGAATCATAGAATCAAAGAATATGCTGAGTTCGAAGGAACCAATCAGGATCATCAAGTCCAGCTCCTGCAGTAATTTCATGCCAAGGCACTACCCCAGCTATGCATCTTTGGGTGTGCTACATAAACATATCTACACATTTTTCCCCAAAGCCCTGTCCATTGCAATGACTGCAATGGTCCAGGATAATAAATTGCAGCTATTATAAAACTAATATGACTCTGTGACTCATCTGCATCTCTTAAATTCAGCCCATTCCACATTCTTGCTGGTTTCATCAGTCTCGTGCTCAGAAACACTTTCAATGCACCAAGAAGAATGACAAAAACTATAAATCAGGTGTTTAAATCCCCACAACCATGATAGCCTGAATGAAATCCAACATCACAGGCAAAGAGTCAGATTTGGTTATTGCAAAAAAGGTTCTCCTGCATGTGCTAACGGATTAGATGTTCCTGATGTTCTAGGCAAGTGCACTGCAGGTTTTCCAGTGGTGATAAAATGCAAATTTCACCCATAAGTCTTTCTGTTGACATGGAGGATAACAACATATACGTGTGTGTTGTTTAATAAAAGTATTGTTTTGAAACTGCTGGGAAAGGAACTGTAAAACAATACGGCTGCTCCAGATTCTCTTTTTGAGATAAATATATTGGATTGGATAAAAAATATACCTAATTTTAAGTTACTTAAAATTGTACTGTTTAATATGAAGTATGGGCATGTAGCCTGCAGCTCACCAAAGGATAGGGACCATAGGCAACACATTAAGTGCTATAAAAAAGAAATAAATTTTGCAGGATCATAAAAAAAGTCTCAATACAAACAAAATAAAGAAATGAAAGTCCAGTAACAGGAAAGGTGGAGCTTCTGTAGTAGTTACGATTGATTTTCCATTGCCCTACATCTTTTGTAGCAATTAGATGTGGAAATGGCTATAAAATGCTGTTACAAGGAAAGACTAAATGGAATAGCTGTCTTGCACTGGCGTGGCTGAACTTGCTTCAGGTTTGAGTTGCTCGTGCTTGATTAAACTCTGCAGTCACAGAGAGATAAATTTGCAACCAAGAGCATTCAGATTTTAGCGAATCTAGGCAAGCAAACAGTTTTATAAGCAAATATTCCAAAAATATCCCAGCCCTGGGGTACATGATGTCCAGAAGTGCCCTGATGGTCTGCACCTGAACTGTCCCTCACAGGACAGAAAGGTTTGGCAGGAGGAGGTTCACCACTGCTGACAAGGGTGTTTTGAAAACCTCGGCACAATATCTGAAAGGTGATGCACAAACAAAATCAAACCCCTTCAGCAGACTTGGTTGTCTGCTCTCACTTGTGGTTTCACCAAAAACTAACCAGAGAGTTTAAAAAAAAAATATTGGGAACTTCTGTCAGAAAGGAGATGAGTGCAAGAGCTCTCAGAGCACTCTGCCCATCCACCTGCAACCAAGCTCCACATGGCAAACCCGACCTGCATGTGGGAGGTTGAGTCTCTATTTCCCTTGGGCAAATGGCGTCCACTTGCTTCAGATGGAGATTCAGGCTACTTTCAGTGAGAAGGTCCCTGCCATGATGCTGGCAGGGGGGAAATCCAAAACAGAAGCGTTTCTCATGGATAGATTCTTCACTTTATGCAAAATGTGTTGTGACACATTATCTCTTCACCATGTAGCAAAGTGTACTTTGCAGCGATTGAAGAAATTCACTTAAATCCAGCCTGTACTTGTGTTCTGGTTCGTTATTTATAGCAAGTGTGGGAGTGTGTTGGCCTCTTCTGACAGCATATCATGGCCATCTTAAATTCTGAAAGCACCTTTTTTTTTTTTTGTTGTTGTTGTTGCCACGGTAAATGCTTAAGAAGTTTAATCTCAAATTTGAGAGCGATTTGGAGACCAGTCTGTTCATGACACATTAACAAAATTAGACCAGGAAATGTTTGCTGAACGAACTCTTGTGCTTTTATAACGAATGAGGCTGTTGGGAGCGAGTTACCCCCTGTGTGTGCTGCTAAGGCATGGCCTCGATGGCCCACAGTGATGCCGTGTGGATGTGTTTGCCCATGGCATTTCAAGTAAAAAAAATATTTACTGAAAAGGCATAAGGGATTTAGGAAATCAAACCTCAAGGTGTCATGGAGAGAAATCTGCACGGTATGAACCGGAGTTTCGACAGCAAGTACAGTCAGAGGCAAAAGAGTTAATTTTCCTTCAATAAGAAGACATGGAAATAATTTTTTTCTTGCTAATTAAATATGAAACTGACTAACTGTATGCCAGTGTAATTTTCTTATCTTATTAGCCATGTTCATTTCTGAAGTGAATAACTACCAGCACTGGTACAGTATATGGGCAGAATAATAGTCGAACTGATTTTTACTTTAATCTCTGAATACAATTAGCATAATTTAAACCATTATAAGCTACAGCAGATAGAAATCACATTATAGAGACTGTAGGTGGAGAGGTGGGTGGTCACATGCAGAGGAAAAACTGGAAGAGCACTTAAAATACAACCGAATAATAAGCATTCAGGGGAATGCAAAGCTGTGTGGAGTTGAAAGGCACATTATTTCTAGAGACGGGGGAAGAAAAGTAGATAATCATGAGCAAGGTTCAAGGACTTCTACTACTGCAGGGCTTGATCCCAAGAAGTGGTGTATACTCTATTGCACCTGCATTGTGTTCACTCCAGTCCTGTTTCTATGAACAGTGCCTTCAGGCAGGTGCCCTGCACCTTTTGAGAGAGGCAAGGGCTGTTTTGGGTGGCAGAAAGGAGCTGGCCATGAGGAAACCATGGGAACTGACTAAGTGAGGAAGTAGAGAACATGGAGATGATATTTACACATAGACAAAAGGAATGATGGTCTTATTTGTAAGCATTTTTTGTTATTTGTGTTTGGGAAATCACTCTGAGTTTTCTTTTTTAAGGCATCAGGTGAGTGGTTTTGATGCAGGTAGTAGAGGGCAACACCACCTCCCTTTCCCTTGTTAGCCAATTTAAATGAAATAGTTTATGCAATTGTTTCATGGGACATAAATCCCCAATCCAGTTTTCTGTCAGAGGAGAGAACAGCCCAACAGAGATGCACAGATCTTGACTGACCAGACAAAGAGAGAAGAAGCCAGGATATCAAGGGGGAAGGAAAGAGGTAGGTCAGCTGAGGAATCAGAAGGATGGACCATGGGTGTAAAACGTGTGTTGGAGTGGGTTGTGCATGAGAACGGGGATAGAAGGAAAAAGAGAGAAAGGATGGGCTGGATGAGGAGGCTGGGTCTGGGAATCTTGAATTGTAGACCAGGACTGACTGAATAGTCAACACCAATAAGTGTGGGAAGAAAGTCCCACGAACAAGGAGAAGAGACAGGGACAATCTGGTGAAGAGAAACCAAAGCTCTAGGAGAGTGAAAAGAGGGTGCTTCCCACCACAGCCTGAACCTGAGCCTGGGACACTCCCATCATCCTACTCCTCTGCTGTCAGCAAATATTGGTAAAACCACAGGTAAGCCATTATATTTTACCTGCTGCTGCAGTCACTCCATGGAAAAGAAGGGATTACAGTTGAAAACTCAGGAAAAGAACACATGAGATCTTTTTCCTTTCAAAGGCCTACCTGCCCTCTTCATTTACATCCCAAAGTAGTTTCTTCAGTGTTTTCTGAGCAAGTAACAAAATTCAGCCCAGAAATCCAGCCAGTCAAACCAGTAACAATCTGAAGTTGACTATAATTAAATTTCTGTGGCCACTTTTTAATAGTTCTGAGGAAATCTATAGGATTTAGTTTTTAGCACAGACCTGTCTGAAATGTTACCAAAGGCTACAACTGAAAAGCTGTGTTGAGCTGGTATAGCATATATTAATCATTAGGTAAATTTTATCTATATCCTGACAATTTAGCCAGGACATGTTGTTTGAAAAGAACTAGAAATGTTCTTCATCATACTTTGACTGTGGCTATGCTGTGGCCAGGCTTTACTGCTGGAGAACAGAACACAACTTTGACGTATTTTTCACATCAAATTTATTGATTTCCTATCATGAAGACATTTCTGACGTATAGAACATGGACCTCACTCCTGAGTGGCTGTTCTGTCATTGCAGTGCTCTCTGCTCTTTGAAACTTCTTCCTACAAAAAAGCCCATTTCCAGCCTAAATTCCCTGCTACATAACTGACGGTGCTGTCACCAAAAGGCACTGCAAAAGCAGCCTTCCAGCTGGGTGGATGTCAGACTGGAAGCCCAGTGACTTGGATGGTGGTCCCACGTTGCCCAGGGAGCTCCTATAGAGCTTTCATACAGAGATGAAAATATTCTGCTTTTTGAATCAGCCCTACATGCATTTCTATGATGAATTAAGCACAGCTACACTGAAAAAATGGACTGTACTCTGTGTGTGTGTGTGGGTGGAGGTTAGCCAGAAGATCTGTAGAATCATGATTCCAATCAATGTATATCACCTCCAGAAATATGTGCACTGTGCAGCGTTTGTAGAGGAGCAGTACATAGGAAGTGAAGATCCGTACATACTGTGCAGCTGCACTTTTGGCAAAGATGACGGATGATAATATTTCCCGAGAATACTTTCAAGATCTGATTTTTGTTTACTAAAAAAAATATTAGCCGAACTTAATGCACCAAGAAAAAGTGTTGCAACTGCACTGAAGCACTCTGTTGTAAAAATCTCAGCAAAGCCAGTTCAGTAATTAACAAGTAGACTTTTTTCCAGTACTTTATAGTATTTCTTGTACTTTATAGAATTTTTTTGTACTTTATAGAATTTTTCTTGTACTTTATAGAACTTTTAATGAGATTAACCTCTTTAATGTACGTGCCTAGAAAACAGGTAGCGGCGTCTGTCTGAACAAGAGACGTACAAATGCACAAATGTTTGTATGTCTGAAGATGAAAATGAAGGAAGCAAATAAATAATGTTAGTGTACGTTTAACACTCTGTAATTCTGCTATTTGATTTAGAAAAAAAGTTATGCAAGGTTGTGAAGTGATAACGAGGCCAGCCCTCGCCCAGCCCAAACTCTTAAGAAATAACAGAGGTTCTCCAGCATTGCATTTGTCTCTCGGTGCCAGGGCTCTATATTTAACAAGCTTTCCCCGGCTCCCACACCCAGATGAATTCGTTGGAATGCAGTAGGAAAGCAAGAGAGCTCATCTGACTCATTAGGAGGCTCATATGCAATTACCATCAATTAAAAATTCCTTCTAGAGCCGCCGTGTGAATTTGGGTGTGCTGAAATAAGCAAAATCATCAGGATCTCTGTGAGCAGGACTTGACTTAGCATTGAGTTCAGGACAAACACAGATTTGATTAATCGACAAAAATAATTAGCTGATGCGCCGACTAATGTGGGCAGGGATCCTTAGAGAAGCTGTGCCCGATGAAGTTTTGAGTCTTCCACTTCACCATCTGTGCCTTGTGAGTAGTACAGCCAAAGAGAAGCTTCTCTATACTGGGAATGGATTGGAAAAAAAATACCTGTTGTAACAACGTGTCTTGTTGATACGAAATGATTTTCTCTTTCCTTTCACCAGCCTCTGGTGAGGAAAAAAAGCTTAGAGGTGGAAGTGTGATGACAAATGATTTAGAGATGGATTCCGTTTTTACTATATACTGATTAAGATGGGTTGTAAACACTTTCCTTTCTTATCCCAAGATCTTTCTCAGAATCTCTTCTGTTCAGGCTTAACTTGTTAGATTTAGAATAAGCTCTTCAAAAGACTGAGAAGCTTTTGAGCCAACCCAACAGTTTTAAGGTGCCTCTGTCACAAATTTGCATTGAAAAACCTTAACATGTACTTTTCCTGTGCATCTAACATTTTAACACTTTTGAATGTTTAAGGACTGTTGATTAAGCTTCTTATTGAAACTTTTGAAAAAATGCAACAGAGCAATTAAAAGTACATGTCTACACAATTTCACAAACATTTTGAAGGTACATGACATAAAAAAAAGCATGTTTTATGTCATATAGCCTATGCTATTCTTATTTGTATTCAGTGTTCATAAGAAGCAGCCATTCCAACCTTTGTCTGTAAACTGGTAATACCTAGTTATCTACAATTATTGAATAATAATAATAATAATAACTATTATTATTATTATTATTATTATTATTATTATTATTATTATAACACTTCCCCCCAAACTTTAACTGTGTGCACTTTAGAACAGGAACTGCCATTGGTGTTACTATTTATATTCTGGTGGTGCCAAGAGAATCCTTATGCTTCAAAAAGGTCTTCAAAAGCTTATAATGACACAGAATTAGTCCCACAGGTGGAAAGCACCCAGACCTCCACCAAAGCCTCCAGGAGCTGGCACTGCATAAACAATAAACAGGCCTGGAGTGCAGACATTGATCTCAGTATAAAGTCTGACAGATCCTTTTAGTTCTTGCACAAGTGTATTTTGGGACAAATGAGAGAGTCCAAACAAATCCTTTTGGTTTTTCATGGGTTTTTTTTTTTATAAATGCAAAGTGGTTCAAAAACTCAGGTCTGAGTTTTCATGCTTTTGTGACACTGTGTAGAAATTGTAATGGATTAAAAAAAATAATCTAAATATGTATGCGTTTTTACAAATACTGTAATTTCTTTCTTGCCTGCAGTAAGCAGCTATTGTGTGGAGGCAAGCAAGACTGGGATCCTCAAAAATCCCCAGTGTCGAAATTTTAGACATATAGAGGTACTCAATGTACTGAAACCAATCAACTAAACACAGTGGAGGTCTCAAGGCAAACATCTGAAGCTAGCACGATATAGAAGCAGGTATATTCTCATATGAGCAAGGAAGAGGCACTTACAGTTGAAGAACAAAACAGGTCCCATGTAACTCATTTTTACCTGTACCTGTTAAGATTTTCCAATACATAGGTTTTTGTTCAAAGAGTTCTCTACAAGCAAACAAATACTGACTTTGGTTTCACATAAAAATCCCTCCAGATAACAGCAATCTAACTGAAAACCAGACGTCAAAAACCTTTACTCATTTACATAACTAAATGTAGACTGATATTTGTTCCTATTGTTTCCTTTTTTTACTGTTTCTCAGTAAAAGGGGTTCTATGCTAGGAATTGGAAGTGTCAGTAAAGCACAGAGGTGCTTTTTTTAACGGTATGGATCCTGCTTTTTGGAAATATATCTAGAAGATTTACTACCTGGTATCTCCTCTGAAGTTGTGTGATTTGCAGAAGATGGTGGAGCTGAGGGGTGGGACAGGAACTATTTATCAGGAACATTTGAGATCAGCTACCATGGTGAAAGAAACAGAAGACAAAAGATCCATTTATTTAATCATCTTTGATCATCTGCAGGCTTGGTTTGGATATGTTTATATCTTGCAAAACTGGAGAGTGTGCAAACTTGATGCCAGTCAGAAAGGCTCTCTCCTCCCAGAACAATTTGACTGAATTCTCCTGAGGGGAAAAATAAGTGTTTGAAGCCAAATTAGTGTGACACTGCTGATTTTCCAGTGGAAACTGAAGTCTGTCCTGCTACATCTGTCTACTGAATGCATCTTGGGTCAGAAGGCCAACAAATCAGATGTTTCAGCCACAATAGAAAAGACCTTTGGAGCATTATAAGAAAGGGTAATTTCCACAAGGATGCCTAATACCACCTGGAAGAACCAAATAGCAAATAATATCATTGCCATCAGAGCTTCAACAGGGAGCTTCAGAAGGGAGAACCCTCTAGAAACTTGGTTATTTCCTAGCAGGCTTCTGAGTAGCTTTTGAACAAAGCTCTTGGTTTAAATTATGTTAATCTTCATCATAGGGCAGCGATAAGCAAGTTCGTGATTGTGAGAACAAAATAAGAAAACACAGGGACAAAGTCTCTGTGGACATAAATCAGTGAGATACCCTTGAAGCCAACACACAACAGACAATTTCATTTGCTACCCAGCCTGTTCTAAAACAGGGACAGAATGTTAAAAGTCTTCTTTTTGTGCCGAGATTAAATCCTGCAAATTTGCCATGGAAACCATTTCTTCCCCCCCCTTCCCCTCCTTTTCACAGTTCAGTTACAGAGATTCTTTTAGAGATGGGAGGTTTGGATGTTGTGATTTTGGGGGGGGCGGGGGGGGGGGCGGTTTCTGGGAGGTGGCTTGAAGGGAAAAATGGGGAGCTGTGGAGTGAAAGAGGCCAGAATACATTCATCCTCAAAAATGAGTTCACATCCCCAAGGTCCCGGTGTTGAGTGCTAGCAAAGGGCAGATGCTTCTAACAGTTGGAGAGTCTCAGTGTGGAGGAGGCAGTCGCTCTCCAGAAGCCGAGAAGCCACCCTGGGAAGCAAGGAGGCCCGGGATGACCCACTTCAGAGAGAGCCCACGTGGGTGCAGGTGGGAGGGAGGGTGGGGCCGGCAGGAGATGGAGCTCCCCTGGCCGCGTGAGCTGACTCACCGGCCCCGTTTGATCCCACTGCTGCAGAAGGGAACACCACCTCGGCAGCCCTGAGTGTAAATAAGGCCAGTGAAGCGTGGCAGGGAGGGAGGGCTGGAACCAGGGTCACCCCAGGTTCCCCCATGCACCTGGCACCCAGCCGCTGTCACACTGGCCAGGGGACATCACAGAGGAGCAGCCACCCACCACGGTGCTCAGATATCCTCTGGATTCCTCACGGGAATGGGTGGGCTCTGCCCAGGCTTTCGTTTTGGAGGAAAAAGATGCCTTTTGCAGCACGCCTGGGTTGCCCTCTCAAAAGCATGGTTTGTTTTCCCCATGTTTAAATTTACTTGTTGCAGAGTATCTCAACAAAAGTAAGCCAAAGAGTATCTCAAAGTTTTTAGTATAAAAAGGATGCAAGAAGGGCATGAGAAGGAGGCAGAACAAAAGGTAGCCAGGGTGGGCAATGGTTCCCCATTGCTTCACCCCACATCAATTTTGCTTACAGAATCACAGAACCATTTAGATTGGAAAAGACCTCTAAAGGTCATTGAATGCAACCATTAAACCAGCACTGCCCAGGCCACCACTAAACCATGTCCTAAAGCACCACATCTGCACATCTTTTAAATACCTCCAGAGATGGAGGTGTTTAAAACCTTGGAAGGGTGACTTCACAGCTTCCCTGGGCAGCCTGTTCCAATGCCACATGTTTTAGTGAAGAAATTTTACCTAATATCCAAGCTAAACGTCCCCTGCTGCAAGTTGAGGCTGTTTCCTCTTGTACTATCACTTGTTACTTGGAAGAGGAGACTGACACCCACCTCACTACGACCTCCTTTCAGAAGCAAGTTGGAGGTCCATTTTTTCTGGGATGCAAAATTTGAACCAATTCCACCCTGTTTTAGTTCAGTGAGGGCTTTATCTGGCTGACAGAACTGCCAGAGTCAAACTAGATCACCAGCCCTCTAACAGAACCTTTGGGTCCATCTGTCCCCCATTTTTTGTTGTTTCCATTTCTTTCATCTATTTCTACCATCTCTCAGGTGGACTTTCCATGTCCTTTTCTACTGATGGAGCATTTCATCATCCTTCTGTTGGCATAATGTCATGTCTCTTTGTTTATACTAAACACGAGGGATTTTTATGGTGCCTCATCAACCACATTGAATTTTCAGAATGATGTGTTCCTTCCTACTTCTTTTACTCACTCATACAGTAGACTTGTTCCTGACAGAAATTAGACATTTCAAGGATGATTACATGCTGTAGCAGCCTAGCACAAAATTACATCTTTCTGACCTGCTGTGTTTTAATGTGGTACCTCACTGATTTCCACAGTTCTCAGCAGTTCAACCTTTTCTCCTGAGGATATCCACAAAATAGAAAGTTAGAGCAAATTAATTCTCAGACACAACCTCAACAAAACTTTAGCAACTGAATGGTCTAATCAAGGTCTGCAAGTTTTACAAAATTCAGGTTTTGAATGTCATTAAGTCTCCATTTACTTTTCACATTATTTCTTTGTAAACCCTTGGTGTCCTGGAGCTTCAATCATATGTCTGGATCTTACTGTGGACGGCTTCTGCACACAGACTTATTTATACCCTAGAGATCATCTAGTTTCAGAGCATAAAATTTCTGTGTAGGAATGGGCTTCTTTCTCTGGTGAGTACTATAGGTGCTTCTAGAGCACATGCTGGGGGCACTGCACAGCGCTCTGATGCAAAAGATGAGATGTTTAGAGTTTGTCAGTTTTCTTCATATATTTACTATCTCAAAGCACTTACACTCAAAGCACTTGCACTCTTACAGCGAGCTGCATTTAACTGGTTTTTGTTTAGTGCACAAATGACTGTAAAATACAGAAACCATAATGATATTTTTCTGTAGTGAAGTCCAAAGCAAACAAAAGCCTCCACACAAACCTCCCCCCCAAAAAAAAAATCTCTGAAGTTTCAAGCAGCTTTCCCACTTGCAAAGGGACTATCAGTATTCTTCCAATGAAGCTTTAGGGTTCATCAAACTGTTTGTTCCAGCCCTCCGTCGCTCTGATTGCTCCTCGTGTGCTTTGCACTGGTGTTAAATTTTGTATATCTACTTCTGTGAGTTCTGCACAGCATTGAAACGACTGCTGATTCAGAAGGTAATGGGGATTTTTTTTTTCCAGGTCAGTAAATATAAGCTTAGGATTCAGCATGCAGACTGGTGATGTTGAAAGACCAGCTTTACAGTTTCAAACCTAAACAGGAAAGTCAGTCTATTATCTAAAAGAAATAGAAAACCGGGGATTGGGAGGTAAAGCAGTGGTCAGGCATTCCTTCAACAAACTTTTGAAAGACTCACTTGCATTTTGAGTTTGGGACACACAGGATTTCTGCTTTGTCAAGGTTTTTTGCTATTATGAAGTTTGGAATCAAAATTATTATTTCCTGTAAATGAAGATGCATTTGAATTGTTTTCCCGTTCTGAAACTTTAAAACAAGATTGTTGCACTCAGGCAGCTGCTGACTGTCGAGTCTTATAGGATGATGCAATATATTTTCATAACTCAGTTCATAAAGGTGTATGCATATATATAGGTACATATATAGTTATATATGTATAAATATATATATATAGGTGTGTATTACAGGAATGCAAGATTGCCTTCATGTCTACAAATGGTTTAGACTCTGATTTCAAGATCACAGACAGAGAGCTTGGAATATCTATTATATTCATGCAGCCCTGGAGTTGGAGACCTAGGATCATGGGATCCTAGATCTCCCACAGGAAAGAAATGGTGTGGGGATGTAAAGTGTGGTAACCCACATTACAGAATTATTCAAAAGGTAAATTTTTGTCAAAACTCTGCTTTTCAGGTCATTTAAAGCTTGTCAAGCCCTAATGCTCGTGTGCAACACTTGGCAACCACTGTTAGCTGAACCCAGAAAGAACTGGAATGGTTTCCAGCAAGTCTCTGTCACAAGCTGGCAATCCTGTCTCTCCACAGCATTCACTGTGACAGCAGAGCGTCTCCCAGATATTTTGTACTCCCAGTAACAGGGTGAAATATGAAAAGGCTCTGTACATATCATGACACCACAATCCCCCAGGCACATGAGAAGCCTGGGGCACATCTCTGAAGGCCTAGACTGCAGCCATAACTACAGGAACATCCTTCCTCTGCATAAATAAAGGAATCTTGTTGGAATAAATCTTCATGAGAAATGTAAATTTGTGAGAAACTGCCTGATTTCTGTGCTGCTGAGACTTTTTGTGCAGTAGCACCAGATGCCAAAAAAGCAAGAGGAAATGTGTGAACCCAAACCTGCTTCTCAACAGCAAAGAAAGAAAGCAAGACCATTCCTGTCCCTGTCTCATGTCCAGAGCAGCTTCAGTCCAGTAGCTAAGGAAAGGCTGCACCACCGTGTGTGGGATGTGCATCTTCTCTCACACTCTAAATCTTCACAGAAACTGTGAGAGCTCACTCACAACTGAAAAATGGGGGGGAGGAAAAAAGAGTACCCCAAACCACTTTGGTTATCATGGAAAGCAAAAGTGCCTATGACTCCTTCCTCATTCCCTTTTGTGGTGAAGCACGCCAGGAGAGACAAACTGAAAGCTAGAAAGCTGGAGGTCTCCAGGCTGCCATATTTTTTTGGCAGCTCTTGCTCCTGCTCCTCTGAGTGGCCATTTCTGAGCTATTAGCTTCTTAATTTGGCCATTCATTTTGATGACAGCCTGTCTGCCAGTGTGCTTAGGCACAAAGTATTGTGACCCATAAGGAGCAACGCTCGGAGTCAGGAACAGGTGGATGAAGCCCAGTAGAGTATGAGCAGGGGAAGACACAACAGCACAGTGTATTCCCAGGTGAGAACCACCATGGCAGGTGGTCTGGAGGAGGAACAGCAAATTTTACAGACTTTGGCAGCTTTGCTTTCCCTATGTGCAAGGATCAGCAGAGGAAAATGCACAAGTACTCGGATCAGGCACAGGAGTGGGAGGGGAGGTAGGAACTGGCCCTGCTGCTGGGGTCCTGTCTGGGTAACAGGGTCAGAGCTGAACAGCAAAGCCTTGCTGAAGTAATTGAAGGAAGTTGAATGTGGAGGAAAAGGTGAGCCAAGAACACGGAGGGGGGGGATGAAGGAAATCAATACAATTATCTCACCAGCTACCTTCTGAACCAGGAGAAGTGTGGCTTGCAAGCACTGATGTTGGAGAGGAGTAGTGCAGGCATGAGGGGACCAGAAAATCTATAATATTCTGGCAGTGCTACTGGAGAAGGGCTTTTGCTTCTTGGAAATTTTATGCAGTAAAAAAATGACTTGATTTGAGTATAGAGATAAAAGGAACCATTTTTTTGTATCACTCTCCACCTTTATTCTTGCTGATAATTGGCTGAAATTTAAAATTAAAAAGCAGAGAAGAGAGAAACGTTTATGTTAAGATAGTTTGCTTAAAATCTTCTGAGAGTATCTGGAAATCAGGTGCCTTTTTTTTTTTTTTATTTTAACTGGACATTCTAACAAAATCTACGTAGAAAGAGTTGATGCATGATATAATATTTTCCAACCAGGATTAGTGGGATTTTAAACCAATACTTTCAGGGCTAAGAGAAGAGCACCCTTCACTTGAAATAAAAGAATAGCTCCAGGTATTATCTGCTGTACTGAATTGTTGGCCACTTCCTTGAGTATGATAAAGATCTATACACTGGTAGGTAGGTAACACTAGGGTAGCAGATATTTCCCTGATTACTGGGTGTTGTACAGTACCAGGTACAAGGTTTTCATCCATGCAAAATAAAACACTTAATATAATAATTAATAAATTATTAGTAATTTTTTTTATTATAGTCATTCTATAATAGTCATTAGTATGAATTAATACTGCCTCAGGGAGCATATGTGCCATGAGGAACTCCTCTGTGCCCCTCATCCAAAAGAAACAGACCTTTCTGCAATAGATGGAGGTGTTAGGATACCTGAACTGCAGACTTCGCCCTCCCTCATGGCACAGACGTGGCTCCCAAAATTAATATGAGGACTGATACGAAGATGTGAAACCTGCTAATTCCCTATCGCTCGTGTAACTTTTTCCTTTAAGTGTGCTCCAAAATCAGATTGCTAGCTGAAGACTTCTTTTGTGCCTCACATGTGTAAAGGAAATCCTTTCCATTAATCTCTCCTTCCTGTATGCTAAGACAAGGCTGACACAGTCCCGTGTCCCCAGCTTTCATACACTGACATCATGCACGTCAGCAGGTAATGTTTTGCTTGCACTGGTGTATTCTGATAGTATGTGGCTTCCTGCAGCTTTTGAAACATCCCTAAGGTTTCATCAAGTTGCACTTCATGCAATATTTGTTTAGCACAGGGAATGCAGAAATGCCCCAACTTGCACGAGAGGCTGGGAACTGCTCCCAAATAGTTGAGACAGGGGGAGGACCTCATCAAGGTACAAACAGCTTTTCACAGATGACCTGTTTTGATTTGAACCTATTTCAGATGACATTAGGACTGATTTTTTTTTCCTGTTTAAAGTATAAAAGAAAAAGCAGATCAAAGAACACAAGGCACGGATCTGAAAATGGACATCCATTCACTCCAGGGAAAAAAAGTCTGACATTTCCCTTACATGCCTCTTCTTTACAGCCTATGTGGAACGCTTCCCAAACCAGTAATCTATGGGTCTTAAGAGTGTACATAATTCAGGATTTTAACACTGAAAACCACCTAAGATTGCTGGCAGCTTGCCTGCCTATATGTCAGCTGCAACAAGGGTGGTGAAACACTTGAAGAGGTTGCCCAGAGAAGTGGTGGATGCTCCCTCTCTAGAAGGATTCAAGGCTAGGTTGGACGGGGCTCTGAGCAACCTGATCTACAGTTGAAGTTTGGACTAGATGATCTCTAAAGGTCCCTTCCAACCCACTCCAGTCTGTGATTTTATGAAGAAAAAAAGGGAGTGCTATTGAGCATGGAGGGCATGAATAAGAAAAAAAAACAACCCCAAATATACCATTAATTTTGTAAAGAAAAAGTATGAAAAAAATCCACACTTACTGTTACATAATTTGATTGGTTTTTTTCCCAAAAAGTAGGGGTTTAAATTTCACTATGAGTTGCTGAATTGTTTCAAATTTGAATATGAAATACGTTTTGAGATAATTATTCCATAATGAAATGTTGTGCTAGATTATGATGAATTAAAGTGCATCTGACATTTTACTTCTTTTTAGAATGATTGCGTTTCTACTTTCTCAGTTGTGCAAAGATAAAAACATACTAATTAAACACTTCTTTTTCAAACGGATGCACAGATATTTTTTACCTTTCATACTCAATAGCCTCCATGATGTTATTACGATTTTTATCAAAAGGAAAGTTGACCCTTAAAGATGTGTTTGTATGTCATGTAATCTGTTGAATTGTATCAAAAATTGTTTAGACTAGAATAAAGCCTCTTAAAATATCATATATATCTTGAAAGAGATAAATGATTTAACTAAATCATAGAACTTCATAAATTATCTTTCCACCTTATCATGTATTTATGTTAAGAGCAAAGTTTTCCTATGAATGTAGGGAGCACTTATTTTTCCCTACCAGTCATATCCTACTGCCTTGATGGAGATAGAAATAAAGCTGTAATTCCAACAAGTTATTAATGTATTTGCAGTGCTTTAAAAAAATGCAAGAATAAGTATATATTTTTATTGTATTTTATTGTATTTTACATTTTGAAGTTTTCTCATTTATATTTCATTTTTGCAGGGGTTTCACACAGTTTTACAAGCTACTAAACAATCAAGAAATACATGTGAAGACATAATTTCTTGAAGTTTTATTCTAAAATATTTAAAATCATGAACTTCTGTTTTATCAAGGTTCTGACAAAATATCAAAGTATCAAGATTTTCAAGTAACATTCTAAAAAATACTTTAACACTTTCAGGATTTCTGCATGTTGACCAGAAGAAAGTGTTACATGCTACAAAGAGCAACACACTTGAAAATTGTTCTGCAGTTGTAGTTGGAATACCTTTTCCTTACAGATTACCAATTAATCCTTTTTCAGAAGTACATTATGCTCCAATTCTGCGAACACTTAAACCAGTGCCACAAAGAATTTCAGACGTAGGGCTTTACATACTTCTGGAAAAGACTTAATGGTTGTGTCTGACCTGCAAGCATAAATTGAGGTTGGCAAATCCAGGATCAAATATTTCTGTGATTGCAAACTGAATTCAGGTTCTATAGAGTTCACTAAAATTAGGGTTTCAGCCTGTTATTTGGTTCAATTAGTGTTATTAAGAATAATAAAAAAAAAAAAGGCAGTTTTAGTAGAAAGGTGAAGGGTATATCAGTTCCATACATTCATTTTTTTAGCAAGACTGTCCATGAGAAAAAACTCTGCAAAGGAGCAGCAAAATCACTTCTTACAAATCCATTTGCTGATAAAAATTCTTCTTGAAATTTTATTTAGGCATCTGTTCTCCATAGGGCTTGTTGTTGTACGGTCTATTTCTGTGGTTTTCTCTTTTTTTTTTTTTTAATATAATTTGTTATGCATCTTTTGAGGAAGGAGATTCTTTTTTTTTTCCCCAGACTTCCTTCAGATTTTTGGGTTGAGGGGTTTGGGATTTAATTGCTGACTTTAAAAAAAAAAAGTCTCTGCCAGTTCTGAGGCTTTGAGTCTTACGAACATTTTTCACAAAGGAAGAGTAGAGTGGATCTGGAGTATCTCCCAACTTGTCCTGGAGCACTCAGCAAAGCTCCACTGCTTTCAACAGCACCAACACTAAAAATCCCCTGCTCTTTACAGAGCTTTCTGTCCAGGTCACAGACCTCTTGCTCAAGGCAGTGGCACTCCCTGTTTCCCAGCTCCAGGGCCTGGAATAGAGTGGCTTGGCCAGGGCTGGGAGCGGGGCTGTGGAGCCAGCCAGGGTGTCAGTGCTCTGCAGATATTCAGTGGTCATGCTATTTGTATTCACAGCCCGGTACAAATTCAGTATTAGTCTAATCTGACTTCTGCTTCACCTCAGAATATGTCTGGAATGACTTTTCTTTTCTTTTTTTTTTCCTTTTTAATTGGAAAACGGCTAAAAGTTCTTGCTGACCTTTTTATCTTACCGGCAATGCCCCTGCCTTTCTATTAATAACAGGCTTTGGGGAGTGTTTCGTCTGCACTGGCAGCAGAGCTGCTATTTCTTACTCAGTTTGGTATCTTCAATTACAGTACTTTTCTGAAGTGCAAAAGACATCTATAAAAATCAAACCCATTTCCCTGCTTAGCATCAGACACAGTGCAGCAGCTCACTGCTGCTTCCAGCTTACATTAGGTTTTCCATCTTTTTCTTGGAACTTCGCAGTGATCGTTGGCAAATGCTTTCTATCAGGTGGAGGACCCTCAGTGAAGTGGCAGGAATAATGTTTTGGTAAGTTTTGTTTGGCTTGGATGTTTACTGATGTCTTGGTTAAGTCCTTCAGCTCCTAACTGTGTCCTGTGTTGCCAAGACATCTGTATAGAGAGGGATGGCCCTTGAAGGAAACACTAGTGGGAAGTTGGAGAAGGGAAGAGTTGTTCTTCCTTTCTTAGGCCTTAATTCCTTTCTTTTTGAATGGACAGTGACTGTGAGGCTGCTTTCATGTACCTGCTCTCCATGTGGTCTGCCAGGCTTCTGAGAAGTACCTTGATATCCCTGATTCTCCCAAAGGGAAATAAGTTTTAACAGAGTGGCTTAAAATGCAAGAAGCTGGTGCTGGTACAGCAGGGAGGACAAGAGCAGCTGCAGTTTCAGGAGACTCTCTGAGACTCTTCTCTCTTGATTCAGGTTTAGAAAAGGTGTTGCTGGCTACAATGGGCCACATTTCTCAGTAGGCCCAGAAGTTTCTTTCACCTTCTAGCATGCAGAGTTTCAGCCTGTCCATCAATTACAAACCCATTTCACACTTTCATCCAGTCTCTCTCTCCAAAGAGTTTCTCTTTCCTGTGCCTAGCCAGCTGTGGGGGACCTATCTATCCATTCATGTGCAAAACTTAGACCATGTCATGCCATTACAGGGTTATTTTGAACATGTAGGTCCACAGTGGTTTTTACAAGAGCTCAGAGTTCCTTTGGGGGCAGCCCCACGTGCTTTGTCCTCATCCCACATCCAGGCAGTCCCCCTGGGAGGAACAAAGGTGTATAAGCAGGCCCTCAAGCATTCCTGGTCCTTCTCAGCCCAGCACTTTACTCAGGGGACATCGTCCCCCCCGAGTTCCCCACCAGACATACAGAAACTCCCTTTCCCCAAACCACACAGACAGGGGACCTTTACTGCCACCACAGAGCTGGTCCTGCCTCCAGCACCACTGCAGCAACCCTTGCCTTTAATCCCCTCTGGAAAAGGCTGGTGTTCACTGAGGCACCCGGGCAGCATGGCAAGAGTCTGAGGAGCCATCCTGCCTGCGTGGTGCCAGCAGACAGGCCAAATCCCAGGAGGGAAGAGTTACAGACGCAGTTGCTGCAATAAGCAGTGAATCGACTGTGAATCTGCAGTGGTAGCTCCATGGCTGTTTTCCTCAGAACCGCCTGCCTGGTGATAATCTGCACAGATAGCTTGTTTTGTTTGGTTTCTGTGCTTTCCACCGACCTCCTGTTTTCTTCCATGAATTCTGCATCACCTCTTGTGTTTTACCTTTCCTGGCAAAACTGTTTCTCCTCATGACACATAGCTCTCCCCCAGGGCCAGTTATGTAAGGTATTGCTGCTTGGTGTTTGTACAGCCCTACATCTTGATCCCCTGTAGAGAGCACATTGTGTATCCTACTGGCAGCAAACAAAAGCAGCTTCCTATATAAAACACACAAGTATTGCTTCTGTGCTTGCATGTTTAGGCAAACACCCTCCTGCATTTTGGGACTCAGAGGAAGAACACTATCAGTACCTGCTTTCCCGGTGACACGTGGCTCCTAATGGCAAAAAAAAAGAAAAAAAAAAAAAAGAAAAAAAATCCTCCTAATAAGGAAAAAAGACTGTGCTTCTCTGGTCTGTGTTGTATATATATAACTTTCACACTTCATGCAGTCATACTGTTTTAAATGCAAACAGCTCTTCCAGCTAGCAGCCATAGTTGTTTCAAGGACAAACACATTTGTTTTGTCTTTAAATGCATGTATTCATCCTGGGTGGCAGTGGAGGGGCTACCTCTTTCTCAGGAGGCTCCTTAAGCTTCAGCTAGTGAGATGGAGTAACACTTTATTTAAAAGGGAAAGAACCAGACAAGAATTCCACCTCCCAAAACCCAGGTTCTAGCTGATCTGAGTTTTAGCTGATCCTGTTGTGGGTAAGGTGTGGGTGCTCTTGAAGGAATAAAAAATTATAAATACCTACTTTCCTCATTATCTCTTCCACTCTGTGCCTGGGTGATTTGTGTCTTCCCCTCTCCTGCCTCCTGCCTTCCCCTGTATTTTGTGTGGCTGCACTGCAGCTTGGTCACACAGGTGATGGACCAAGCCCCAGCAATTAAGCCAGAACTGCAGCTACTCAAACTCTGGCTGTTGGGCTGGGCTGGTTTGGGGGTGCTATCCTGCAATTTGCAGTGTGGTCAGTGCTGGGGACTACCTGCATGGCAGCCAGGGTGGCCACACTGTTTTGGGGCAGTTCAGCCGCATCCCCCCAGGTAAGGGCATCCCCATGAGGCCTTGGGCTGCCCAAGCACAGAGTGAAGCAGCTTCTGCCTAGATCAGACTGACCCGATAAAGGCTGGTTGTAGGATTTCCTGCCACTTCCTTCAGGTTTCCAGGGCCAGAACAAGAAATAAGGGAGTTTCTGAGCCCGGGTGGAAGAGATGGCAGGGATGTGAGGCTTTCTAGGTGACATGGTAGCACGTGCTGAGTGTCAAGGCCAAGGGAAGGTCTGGCTCTGAGATTGGGATGGTGGTTTACCCTGGGTGAGGGAAAGAAGGAATGGTCCTGGCTAGTTGGACAGTGGTTTGTTTGCTCTCAAAGAGGGGATTTCTGAGTGAGCAGAAGCTGGGTTGTGCAGAGGTGAAGGAGCTTGGGAAAGCTCTGAACACGTGGGGAAGGCCAGGGCTGGCAAGGATGAGTGTAAAGGAAACAATTAATCCTTAACGAACATGTGAGTGGGAGGCTTAAGGGGATGGCTGAGGAGGGATGGAGCAATACCAGAGAGGGAGAGGTTGGGAATTGAACGAAGCAGCAGAAGAGTTGCACAGAGTAAAAAGCAAAACAAAACAAACAAAACAAAACTTTCCCTTGCCATTACTGCAGATTGCTCTATTTTTCCCCTACTCTCTCAAACTAAAACACTCCCTGTAACAGCCTCCAGCTCCTCGCCTACCTTCCAGTTTCTATCCTGCAGCAATGTTTCCCAAACTGCAAGGTGCACCCCCTCCAGAGCAGAAAGGAGGAGCAGAGCCCACAGAGAGAAAGAGAGACACAAGAAGCGTGTGAGTGCTTGACTGACTTCTGTAACCTCATTCAGGCTCCCTGTCCCAGAAATCAAGTCCCTCACAGGAAATTCCCACCAATTCATTTTTATTCTCTATCTAAATCCAAACACACAAACCCCCATACACATGGTTTTGATATGGGCGGTTAGAGGCCCTTATGACCAGTCCAACTGTGCTGAGGACCCCCTGACACTGAGCTGTGAGTGCCTTTGAGCCACACAAGCCGTGCTCGTGCTGTGGCTCCTTGAGCAGAGACCTGTGAGCAGGGCACTGTCCTCTCCCATCTGCAGTCCCTCTCCCAGAGGTGATGTTGGCTCTCCTGGCCATCCCCAAAGTTGTTTTTTTTCCACATGTTTAAATCAGAGCCCCTCTCCAGCCCATGTGACAAGATTAGTCATTAGATCACTAACCGCTTCTTCAGTTTTCTACCTTCATGTTATGAACCTGTTACAAACATCTTACATATTTTGTTGTGTTGGGAGTATGGGATTGTTAAATTCCTACTATCCTGCTCTGCTTGAGAAACTGGAAACTGTTAAACACATCAAAGGTATCAGACACAGTTAATGTTGGGAGCAAGATCTGTGTCCTTTTTCACTAGGTCTCATTGCTTACAGAAATGGAGTGAAGTGTGGTTTATATTTCCCTTGCTTGTCTCCCAGGGAGTGTCAGATCTGACAGACCTTTTAGTTGCTCTGTTTTTCCACTTATTTTCCTCTTCTTTAAATTCCGTGTAATCCCACCACGGAGACGTTCAGTGGGTTTTGTGGGACCGCAGCATTTCAGAAACATCCTCTCTGTTCAGTGCTTGCTTCCATCTGCCTCTGCTTGGAAGGAAATGTTCCTCCACATGCTCTCCACCTCCAGCACTGCAGCCACATCTTGCCCTCACTGTGGTGATGCTCTGCAGTGCAGGCGGCCGCTGCTGTTCCGCAGTGCACTCCAGGGGAAGTTGAGCTGCTTCACACAACCAAAATCTGCCTGAAGGAGGAAAAAACCCACAACTTTGCATAAGCACTGTTGGGAAGAAACCCAGCACGGGAAATCAACTATCTCTGTTCCACCGCTGATTTATTCTTTTTTTAAAAAAATATATATATAAAATTTTCCACAGAACTGTGTGTGATCTCCCACCTGCTAATCACAGATTTCTTATGTGGGTGGAAGGCAGATTTCAGTTTTATCAGCATTAATCTGGAGCAACTGTATTGATGATCTTACAGTGAAGGTTGATTTGGGTTTGTTTTTGGGTTTTTTTGACATGAATATCAAATGTCATCTTAAATGAAAATTTCGTTGTAGATTTAGGATATTTTTTCAGTAATTTTGAGAGAACGTTGGGGGTATTTTATCTCCTATTCTGCTCAAATTCTATTGGCTTCCCTAATACTAATCTGTCTGTAAATTAGTTCCCTAGAAGGAGATTTTTTTCTTTTTCCTTTTTTTTCTTTTTTTTGCAAGATATGAGACACAGATAAAGTTGCAGTTTAGAACAGCACTTGTTGCTGATCCAGTGGCTACCCACATTCAAACACCACGAACAAATGGAAGATGAGATTCCTCCATGGTCATGGAAAGTTTGGATGTTGACTGGGCTTCTACCCATAATATAGATTGTTTGTTACATTGGCTTAAAACATTGTCCCTGACAAGGGATATAGAAGTAGAACTTAGCAGAGGCACACTCACCCTCTGTTAGCACCAGTCACTGCCAGCTGGGCACCTCCCAGTTACATTCAGGTGTTTGAAACATCCTCCTTCCACCCACCTTGCTCTTGCCCCACTTCTGTGTGTCTCTGGGCAAAAGTATGGGCAAAAGCAGCTCCAGAGATCTGGAGTAATGGCAGTGGATATGTGGAAGTTCAGTATCAGTTTTCCTTTCCCATCACTGACAGCTTGGTCAGAGATCATCGTGGATTAAAAGCAAAGGACTTTTCCCTCCTGTCACAATCCCAAACAGGCAGCAAGAAACACACACGCTGCCTTCTCACCTTTGGTATTTCATAGTTTCTTAAGGTTTCCAGTAGTTACTGGTTTGCTCTGCCAGTAGTGGTGAATGGGAAGCTGTGGACCCTGTGGTGGACTGTGGGAGCATTTCATTGATATTGAGAGAGAATAATTACTTTTCCTAAGTTATGGAGTTGTATTTGTCCTCTTTTTGTCTCTATATTTTCTTTCTGATATGCACTAAAAAACAGCTAGTGGAAGGAAAAGACAAAACTGAAGGCATATGATATAGTCTTGCAGTTGTCTGTATCTCAGACAATTTGTGTGACTGTAGGAAGCCCCATGGGCCACAGTTGCCTGTATTTAAAATGGGCATTATAATACTTAACAAAGCCTCTGTGAGGAGATTGGGTAGGAAGTGCTATAAGGCTGTGCAATGGGCAGCTCTAACCTTTGCCTCAGAAAAAGGCCATATGTTGTCCTCTCTGCTCTGCACTGCGAAGTTATGGCCACGGAAAAAAATGCAGGTGAAGATCTTGTTTCTGATTTTGATTGACTTAGAATCAGTCCTGGTATTTTGAATGACCTTATGTGATCTTCCAGCTTGTCTGAACCTATAAGCAGGGGATACTCTGAGACTGGGACTTCTGAAGCATCAGCAACACAAAAATGAAGTGGAATAAAATAAATATAAAATAAAATGCCAGTGGAAATCCCTCTCTTCTCACCTGCCTGCAGAGATGTTAATGCTGCCACTGCCACATGGGAATGAGAAGTGAGGGCTGAGGATGCTCAGTGCTGGGGTGTGCTGTGGGTGGGCTGCCTAAAGCTGGAGGAGAAGAAGTGACTGGGGCTGGCTGGGGCAAGGGGGGCAAGCAGACACTGCTCTGAGTGACTTGTCCAGCTTCCCATGGGGAGGGGAGGGAGAGAAAGGTTAAAAACCCATCCCACTACCCTGGATATTTATGCTGGCTAAACAATATGGCTTCCTTACAGGTTCTCCAGTAAAATATATGGAAAATCTATTTAATTTATTAGCTGCATAAATACAAATACAAATTTTGGGGTTAAATTGGGGCCGTACCGTTAACCTCAGGCATCCCAATATCAAGAGAAACTTGGAATCACAAACCCCCCTGAATTAATCCTATCCATTTCTGATTTTTAAAGTATAACTAGGCCATATTTTTTTGGTTTTCTAAATACTCAAAAGTTTCAAAAGGGAGGTGTGGGAGAAGCTATTCTCCAGTCTCTAGGGCTGGGGCTGTGAGACCTCCCCAGAACCTGTAAGGCTTCTGTTAAACCTGAGAGGTGGCAGGAGCACCTCTTTGATGTGACATCCAGAGGGAGGGGAATGCAGTTGCCAGGGTGACACTGAAAATAGAGCTTGTCCTGCTCCATTCCCATTGCAGGAGCTGCAATGGGATGGCTTCAGTGGGAGAGGAATGGTGCATACAGGGGGAATTCATGTGCTGCTGTTGCACACTCGTGCCTCGGTGGCATCACGTGAGAGAGCCCAAACATGCAGGAGGATGCTTTTTGGGTTCTGATCCTAAATGCAGAAGCCTGAATTTTGGATTCAGAAAGTAAATGAAAGAGAAGCTTTTGTCTTCACCCAGCACCCATCTGGGTCCCAAGCACCTATGTGGTCTTTGAGCAACTGAAAATATTTGAGTTCAAATGTAAAAATGCATTTCAAACTCCAAATCTACAGAAATATTCGGTTAATCATGCGGAATCATATGAAATTTAGTTACCTTAATAACATCCCATAAAGATTTTATTTAGATTAATTTTCTTGGGCAGCCACATTACCAAGCCTTTTTACATTTTGAATTAAAGTAAAACAAAGAAATTTGCCTTGGGTTTTTGGGTTTTTTTTGGGTTTTTTTAAAGTGAAAAATCTTGAGGTATATTTTCCTTTTAAAAGTTATTTCTCTGCTCCTTGGCTTTTAACTCAGTATTCGTTGAAATTCCTTAGCAAAGGGGCTGCCCGGCCTCCGAGGTGATTTACACTGAGAAGAATGTTAAAGAATTACAGATGACTGTCGGTAACATACCTGCATAACATTAAAATCAGGTTAATTGCTTACATTTCACTGGAAGTTATGGATTGCTGCAGAGCTCGGTACTACAGCAGATACTGGTACAGCGGGGGGAGTGTGTTATTGATAGTTAAATAGCAGTAGAAGTTGTCTGTGTTCAGAAGGGACCTCTTTGAGGGAGGACAGAACATTTCTCAAAGCTTCATATTTTCCCAAAGGGAATTTTCTAGCAGAACATGCCTGCTGTTCAAAGGAAATATTCCCTGTATGAGCAAATGAACAAAGAAGTTCGCTTTGTGATAGACACCCTATTAAACTTTAAGGGGGCTGAAGTGAAGGAGTCCGGCTACATGTGTTTTTGGAAAGCTAATAAAACCCAGAAAATTATCTGTGGTGCTCTGTCAGGCAGCATGTGTACAAGAGGCTGTTGCAAAACCTGCAGAAGGAAGCAGGACAGAGGCATTGAAAGAGCCTAACTAGGGAGTGATACAGCAGAAATCCAAGGTAGTGAATCTTTGCAGATTTAATTGACAAATTTAAATGCCAACTTGTATTACTGTCTCTCTCTCTCTCTCCCACTCATCTTTTCAAGTTTCAAGTGAGATTTCAAGTGGTGAATAGGGAGTCTGCCCCCTCCCATGAGCAAACCAGGGGATGTGAGTACTATGTAAGCCTGTGGAGAGGATGTTCCTGTTATTGACAGCCCTTTGTGCAAGTGCTGAAGCAGCACAGGGAGAGCTCAGCCGACCTCCTGCTCGGAGCCCGTGGCTGATGCAGCCGTTCCATCTGTGGCCCTGGGTGAGGCAGGCAGAGGGTGGCGAAGAGAATCAGCTTCCTGGGTCCCCTTTCCATTTGTGGTTTTTGTCCCACAAAACCAACCATTGCCAGCCTTGTGGTTGGTGCTTAGTGAAAGAAAAGGAACATGATTTCAGCTGGAACAGGGGGGGTGCTATTTTGGTGCATCCTCTTAGCCCTCCTGTCTGCTCATGAATGTGGGGGGGGGGGGAAGGGTGGCTTTCTTGGCCTGATCTGTCAGCATCACTGATATTCCTATAATAAAGACTCATGCTAGTTACACAAGACATGTTGACTGGTTTATTGTACAGTAATTGCTGCTCTTGCAGGACATCCACCCACTCGACTGTGAGCAGAGGCTCCAGGCTTTTCTCAAAACATCTTATTTTCTAAGGAGTTTTAGAATTTGATTTTTGCAATATTTGTTAGTGCAGTCTGAAAGCGAGAATTTCAGATTTCCCTTTCCTGCCCCACATTCAGTCAGACTTTTTTAGGAACTGCAGAAAACAGTAAAGGAACCCATGAATACGAAATTGAACATTGCAATCAGAAAGAGGAGCCAGCTCTCCTAATGAGGCTTTATTTAACCAATGACAATGTGCTGAGAAAACCAGAGGAAATAGGTCAGCTAAAAACCCTGGTACTAAAAAGCCTGCTGTAATTTCCCCTCACTAAAATGGATGTCCTTCTGAAAGGGTTGGTTAAGGAATCATCCCCTAAAGTCCTGCAGCTAATTTGCAAGACATGGATGAAAAGACTGGAGCATTGGGACTCAAGACAGGTAATGTGACAGATCCAGAGTAAGACAGAGTCACACAACAGATGTTAATGAGGAAACACTTGACCTGGCTCAGCAATTAGTGGGGTCGGTACTGTGCCTGTTTCAGCACTCAAAAGCTAGTTAACATGTTGTGCCATGAACTGGAGCAGGGCACCAGACAGGTTTAAAATAAAGTGTCTGTATAACTTAGTTGGGATGTTGTCACTTCTCCAAACTACTTTGGTGCAAAGGTTTGTGCCAGATCAAGCAAAAGGAGAGTGTGGATGAAGGAAGAGGCCCTGGGGGATGGTGGGCCTGCTTTCATTAGTGGCAGTGCTGGTCTGTGTAGTCTGAAAGGATCTGTGAATTTGTGACCTGAAGAAGGGCTTCTTACCTCCTGGTTGGATGGGGCTCTGAGCAACCTGATCTAGTTGAAGATGTCCCTGCTCATTGCAGGGGCCTGGACTAGATGACCTTTAAAGGTCCTTTCCAATCCAAATCATTCTATGATTAAGTGAAGTACCCACATGGCTGTTTGCCCTCCAAGACATAATCCTGGCATCTTCATGCAGAGGTGTATTAAACCTCTCAGAGAAAAACCTGTGGACCAGGTTACTTCAGACCCTTTTAATGCTTCAAAATTAGTTACACTTGTACCTGATCTCAGGCACAGCTGAGTCAAAAGCTTACACCCCTTATTTTCTTTCTACAAATGCATAAAGTTGGGTTGTCAAGGTGCATATTCTTATTTAACGTACGGATTGCATTAAAGGAAGATTTTGCTCTGAGTTAAGATACTGCATTCCAAGTATAGAGAGCATCTGCATCATCCAAAAAGTATAGCCAAGGATGAGATAGCACAGGAATTATTTAATATTTGAGCCAATAAAAACTTCATCAGACCATCCCCAAGAAATATGTGTATTGTTAAAATGGAGAGAACAACCAATGGTCTAGTAAAAGGAAGATGTAAACTTCCCTGATTAAAGATACAGAACATCTCCTGGAGAAAAGAGAAATCTGAAGAAATCTCCAAAGAGGGACCTCAACTGCATAGGGAAAGTCAAGTTCCCAAAACCTACACTTTTTGTAATGCAGACAGGATGAAAGCCTGACATAAGAGGCTTTCAGCTAGAAAGACCTGGGGGTGCTGGTTGACAGCAGCTGAACATTAACCAGTGTGATCCCAGGTGGCCAAGAAGGCCAGTGATGTCTTGGCTTGTGTCAGAAACATTGTGGCCAGCAGGAGGGCAATGATTCTCCTCCTGTACCGGGCACTGGTGAGGCCACACCTCAAATCCTGTGTTCAGGACAAGAAAGGCATTGAGGGGCTGGAGTGTGTCCAGAGAAGGGCAATGGAACTGGGAAAGGGCCTGCAGAACAGGTCTAGTGAGGAGCAGCTGAGGGAGCTGTGGGGGCTCAGCCTGGAGAAAAGGAGGCTGAGGGGAGACCTTATTGCTCCCTACAACCACCTAACAGGACATTGTAGCCAGGTGGTGGTCAGGCTCTTCTCCCAATTGACAAGCAATAAAACAAGAAGAAACAGCCTGAAGTTGCACCACGGGAGGTGTAGGTTGGATATTAGGAAAAATTTCTTCACTGAAAGGGTTGTCAAACATGGAACAGGCTGCCCAGTTTAATGGTGGAGTCATCATTGCTGGAGGAGTCTAAAAGACGCGCAGACGTGGCACCTGGGGACATGGGTTAGTGGTGGATTTGCCAGTTCTGGGTTAACAGCTGGTCTTGATGACCTTAAAGGCATTTTCCAACCTAGATGATTTGTTTGATTCTATGATTCTAAGTGGGAAGGATCTTGGGATCCACAGGCCCTAAAGAAGCCAGTGAGATTGAATGGAGCAGTTTGTCTGACCTGGTTCATAGCTGAGGATCTTGGTTGTGGCCTTCATCGTGCCCAGTGGTCAAGAGCTGTGTGCCTGGGACTGTGTAGGAGGCACAACCTGAGACACAGAGATGTCTGTAAGGTACCAACAAAACAAGAAGCTTAGCAATTGGAGAGTTGTGAAAAGACAGACCAACAAACAATCTGTTTTAAAAGTGAACCTAGCCCAAGTCACTCCTCACTACGGATGGTCAGGCTCATGGACCTTCTATTAATTTATTTCAGTTAATTCTCTTTGGTACACCACAGACTAAAGTGTGCAGCAGCAGCAGCAACAGATGCTTAGATACCATGGTGATGGGTGCTATAGAAAACCTTGCATAGCTATGGAAACCACAGTTGCATTTATCCATCAGAAATGAGTATCTGGCAGCCCATGTCTATCCTTCATGTTCTGGAAGATCATGAAAAAAATACTTGTACATGGCATTACATTTCACAGCTTTCTTTTTACTTGGCAACGCACACTTATCTCTATTTGATAATAATAATGGTACATGTATTTTTAGACTAACATTATGTGATGGTAATTCTACTGTTATCCAATGTAATGCAAGCTGAGAAAAAAGCCTTTAAAGAGAAGAATTGAGGAAATAAAATCAGATTTAACCTGATAACAGATAGACAGGATTTATCTCAGAGTTTAAATAAACACTTTTTACAGTAAAAAAAATCAAGAAAACAGCAGAAAGTACATGTCTGGATCATTCAGTCTTCAGTTTTCCTGTTCAAAGAGTCTTTCTAATTGTTTGATTTTGCTAAGCAGAGTGTAAGAGCAGAACATTTACTGTATCTGTCACGTCTTTATAATCCAGAGGAATGAGAACAAGTCTAAAAGGAGGTATTTCAGAGCCTCCCTCATGGGTCTGACAATGGCTGTATCATCAGGGACAAGTGTCATTCCTTCTCTGTTCTCCTTTTTCATCTCCAAAATTAAGGCAATAACACAAAGCTGTAGATATCTGCATTAGAAGGGAAAAAAAAAGTCAAATGGAGGTAATAGAGTTGCTTTTCACCAGCAGTAATTGGCTGCATTCAAAGCTGTGGGTAAAAGTGGAATAAGCTGTGATGGCATCACAGTACCTTTTGCTTTTCCCTGTCCTATTTTTAACCAGCAAGGAGCTCAGCCTGCATTCCCAGGCAGCCACCATGGTTGAGCTGGCAGCAGCATATTCCTGACTTGGTCATTCGTGCTGGGCAAATGTGCTACAAAAGCACTCAAGTCCACAAGCCAGACAAGAGCTTGACAGGCCATGAGTAAAATCCTGGCCCTGAGTGAAATCTGTGGCAAACTTTCTGTAGATATGGGGATGTTCCTTACTGCCCTGCAGTCTTTCTGGGTTAGCATGGGGTCACCAGGAAATACTTTTCTTCCCCTCTTGTCCCTGCACTGTCAGCTCTCAAGCTCTCCTAGGAAGCAGAGGCATAGAAAGTGGGGACCTTGGACACTGCAGAGCTGTTGTTTTTTTGTATGGGTGCTGCAGACAGACAGTTAGAAAGATTTCTACCTGTCACGCCTTTGTTATCTCATTATCTGGAAACTACCTGGAAATTAACTCTGATCTTAAGTTCAGTAAAGGTACTTATCTAAAAAAAAAAATCTGGAACAGATAATAAGAATTGCAAAGGTTCATAAAGACACGGGTGACACACAAATGAGAACAAATTACACTTAGTTTTCTTTCAAGAAGATCACAGTCATAGGGCCTTCTTGGTAACACCATATTTACACCATGTTTCTCTGGTGCTTCCTAGAGTAGTTTGTTTTTTTTTTCAAATTCAAATCTTCTTGCCCCCTCCCCAATGGTTGTTCATCTCTCAATTTATTTAGGAGGCAGTTTCTCAACATTTCTTTCCACAAATTATTGAAAGCCCTTTTCTCCCCCAAAAATGGCAATGTCTCTTCAGCTAGCCAGGTGCCCTCTGATGGTCTGGGCTGGACAATTAGCAAATCATTGATCTAGCAAGGAGCAAAGCTTCTCTTTTCCTCATCTCATCTACTTTTGAGGAATCAGCAAATCTCAGCATGAAGCTTTTCAGTATTTAAACTTCATTACCTATCAACATAAAAATGGACAGCACCTCCTGCTACAGACATACAAGAGAGATTTATAGGTACAGCTTGTTACTGGCCCCCAGCTGAGACCAAATGCAGCAATAAGGGGTTTGAGGCCACAAGATCTCTACTCGTAGTTTCAAGGGGTGCTGTGAACAATGAGAATGGCAGAAAATGAGACAAGAGTTTGAAATAGTTGTATTTTCCTCTAGAAGTGATCACAGGCCAGATCAGTTCCTGAGGGTAAGGAGTAATATATTCCTTTTGACAAACGCCACCTGAGGTTACTGCTTCGAAATGCTGGCCCTAATAATGATTTAACTCAGATGTAGAAAAAAAATTAAAATAAAATTGTACAGCTACCTATCCATCTCTGCTGGGGAAAATCCTCAGTTATAGTCTCAAGCAGGGGAGATCATGTGTCTTTCACAGCTTGAAATCCTGGCAAAAAGGAACTTGAGGAATTTCAGCTATTCCACATGACACCAGGCTTGCCTTGCTGCTTCCTTCTGAGTAATCTGCCTCTCCAAAGGAAAATCTGAAGCAGCGTGGCAATTGCACAGAGGTGACTTTTTGCACCAGACAGCTGCTCCCTATTTAGGGGGCAATGCCAGTTTTCCCAGCCATTGCTCCCATCAAATTTTCCCAGCCATTGCTCCCATGAAGCTGGACAGTGTGCAGCCTGCAGCAGGGAGAGCGTTACCTCGCATTGTTGTTTTCCCTGGGAGAACAGCATGACCAGGATACGTGCTACTCCTTCCTACTCTCCACAGTTATATCTGCCTCCACAGAAGTGGCCACTCTGGTCCAAATCCAAGAGGTTTGGCCTGCAACATAAACAGAAAATGTCTCACAGCTTGAAGCACTTCACTCGGCTGCTCCCCCCTCCCCTCCTCCCAGCCCCACCAGAGACTTGACAGGGATTGAGTGCAGCCAGAGGTGAGGGAGGTCCCTGGTGTGGTGCCAGTGGCCAATTTCTCCCGAAAAGTTCAAAAATTCACCTGCCTTGATTTGCTGGTATAAAGTAGCGGGAGAGGAAGGAATTGGCAGGGAGAGGCAAGGAAAAGCAAGCCAGACATGGGACTGATGGCCGGATGACAGCGAAGAGTCAGGGTAAAGAGTCAGGGAGGAAATCTGTCAGAAACCAGGGAGGAACGATGTACAGCATCACCCTCTGCCTGTGTGACAGGCATCCCCACACAAGAGCTGGAGACAACACTCTCTGGGATTATCTCCCCCAGAAAATATATCTTTGAGCGATTTAAACCAGAACTGTTTTCAGCCAAGTTCCCCTTATGGCAGAAATGTCCATTCAGGAAACTCCCCACTGCCTGGACCCTCTGCCCGGCAGGGCTCGGCGCTTGTCATGGGCCAGAGCCAAGTTTTTTTGAAGGCTCATGTCTGTCTGTGCACTATGTTGCCAGGTGCTGTCTCAAAGCCACTGAACCCAGACAAATCCACACTTGTTCCTCGCTCCTCAACGTTTCCTCCATGGGGCCAGTGGAGGTGGAGGTAAAAGGGATCGGCTGCAGCAGCCCCACATGGAGCCCCCGTTTCGGAGCAGGGTCACACAAACAGTCCTGCTCCCCTTGATCCTCTCACTGGAAAACTGGTCCCAGAGATAAAGGAATAGCTCAAGTATTTGACAAACTTGAGCTGAATCTGCAAGAGATGTTATTTATAGACCTCTGAGAACAACGTGCAGACCTTGGGTATAAACCCTCGGACCTGTCCTCCTTCTTGGGGATTTTGGTGGCCCCCTGAGGGGAGGATGCCTTGGGACAGCCTGCATCCACTGGCTAGTGCCTGGCAAGCAGGGTCATTTCTGATAGCATGGGACGACTTGACCTCTGAAGAGCTTCACCTTTCCCCTCAGGGCTGAGCACCCACACTGTCTTCCCTCTTATTAGTTTTCAAAAGACAGAAGTGAAACACTTTGGCTGAAAAACAGTTTTTCCCCTTTTTCCTGGAGGTTTTCTTCATCTGTATGGAAAGATTTTCTATTGCCAGTCCCACCTTCAGGGTGAATGGATACATATATTTTGCCAAGGTGCAAACTAGAGTACCAAGAGCTGTTGGGGTCTTATGGAGCTCTTTACCCAGCACTGAACAATTCATCATACACATGAGTGTTACCAGGTCTGAGCAGCTCCCTGTGTGTAGGAAGGGGCCTGGGCAAATATAATGCAGCATAAAAGTGAGCTCTTGAGAAAGAATGAGATACTTGACCTTGCTGGAGGACTGGTTCAAGGATCCTGATGCTGGAAAAGCTGCATCTTCTCTGTCCCTTCGCTCCCCTTCCCCCCTCTGAAGACCCAGAAGCATTTTTTAACCTTCTGTTTTTCAAATGGAAGACAGATGTCCAAAAACATGTGTTCAGGTGTAATGTGAGTGAAGCTTCATGTGGAGATGCTCTCAGTGGACTTTTCAGGACTTCTGGTGTCCCTCCATGGCCAGAGGAGGCTCCTCTGGAAGGTGAAGCGAGACATGATCCATCCTGGGGGCTCTGGGGCTCAGAGATGCTTTTCCCAGATCACCAAGGACATGCAGGACTGAATGTGGAGCTATTCAATGATTCTCATCAGCACAGGGCAGAAAGCATTTTTAACATCTTTCTTCCCACAAGTTCCTCTGTTACACTTAAGTCAGAAGAATTCCTGTATGGTCCAACAGTTTAAACTAATTTTGAAAACACCTTTCTTACTACTTTTAATGATGCTCCTTCAGTCACAGGAGGTTCTTTGTGTTTCCAGAAATGTCACCTGCCTTCATCCTGCTACATTCACCTGTTGTTACCTAGAATACTGAATTAAGGGGTTTTGTTCCCTTTATTTGGTAGTAGGAACAAAAAGGTCATGATTAGAACTAGATTGTAACAGCAATTAGGCCTTGCTCTTCTCTGTGCTTCAGAGCCTCTGTGTTGCCTAAGCATCCTTTTCCAAAAGTAGGAGCAACCTCAAGGAAAAATGCTTAATTCATCAAGACATGCAGTTACATACTTATCTCCAAAGGTGCACACAGCCCTGCTAAGGTCGGTGGCATTGCTCACATGCATGAAAGCAAGAGCCAACTTCAGTCCTTCACTGAACCACCATTGGGGCAGAACTGCCACTATCATCCTCCCTGTCAGAGTGAATGTTGCCTGATCCTCTCAAGTAATGATCACCTGAAACAGGCTTTCAGTCTGCTGAAAGAAAGAGAAAAATTTAGCAGTAAAAATCTTCCCTCTTTCAGAGAGGTCAAACGCCAAAAAAAAAAAAAGACATTTTTGAAGGAATGTCAGATGACCCCCAGAGCCTCTCACAGGCAATTTTCCTGCCCCTGCACTGTTTGGAGTTTTAATTGCCTCTTTGGGGAGGTGCTAGAAGCTGCCTGAGAGTGCAGTCACAACTGAGCCATTTGGCACACGTGACTCCTTCGAATATGGGAGCAATTAGCAAAAAAGTGATACGGTGAATGGTAGCGTAAGCACTGGATTCTGGACAGCATTCAGACAAGAAATCTAAACCAGAAGAGAGTGGAGCAGACGGAAACCCAAACAAGCCTTCACAGAAATAAAACGTATCGGCTACACTTAGATAATGAGGGTCTGACATTAGGAGATTGAATTCAAAGTCACCACTGCATTCCTCAAACTCGCTGACTGAACTGCTTGCACCAGAGAATGCAAATTCCTAAAAGTAATTTGTGAGGGAAAAAAAAAAATAAAAAAAAAAAGATCCAAAATGTTTAGTAGAAATAGCTGTAAAGACTTCTGGGAGAATTAAGTGAGCCCAGATTGGACAACAAGCACAGTGGTTCATAGGGGAGGGGAAAAAAAATTGGTATTCTAGGTATTAGTTATTTATTTAAGACTGTATGTGTTTACCCATAGGATCTAATTTCCTAGATAATTTGCTGTTATATTGTGCATACAGCATTCTTTTTAGCAACCTGCAGGATGCCACGAAGCATTAACAACAGGCTTAAGACACCAGCCAGGGAGCAGTTTCTGTCTTAGGGACAGCAAGTCCCTAAGTTATTAAGTCCTTCCCATTTCAAACAACTGCAAGCAGCATTTGTCCTAAATCACATCTCCCCAGTCCAGCTCTGTTTGCTTTGTAACCAGGCTGGCACTGTCTCCTGGGACTGTCACACCTCAAACAGCTTTTGCTCTGTCAGTGAGGTCCCTGTTCTCTCCAACACCTGAATGTGGTGCCCAGCCAGGCCCACTCTAGCTGGGGGCAGCTGCTGTGCCCCAGCAAGGCTGATTCACTGCTGAGGCAGGAGAGTGAACAGCAGCTGAGAAAGGAAAGAAAAAGGAATGGAAATTGGGAAAATACAGAAAAGGGAGGAGGGCTGATATAACAAAGAAAAAGGTAAACATGATAACTAGAAAAGCAAGAAGATGCACAAGTAACTGATCGATGAATTAGCAAGAAATAATTAATTAGTGAGCAAATCCAGAGGGCAATGAAATTAAACAGTTAATTCTGCAATGGAGCAAAAAGCAAATTAATTAAATGTATGTGGATCTACCAGGTGCTCTGATTATTTGATGCAAAAAAATGGTTAGTGAAACTATTCATTCTCTGGTATTTCAACTATTCATGGTATCTCTGGCCATGGGGATTACAGCCTGTTTAAATGCAAGGTCCAACCATGTACATCTAAAAATCATTTGTCTTGATAGCACAAGTGAGATGAGCAGGACAGTGATGGAAAGTAGTAGGGACACAGCTGTTCTGAATAAAGTACCTTACAAGAAGATGCTGTAACAAGATAATACATAATAAGTTGCTTTATTTTTATTTTCTTTTAAAATTTTGTTTGAAAAGTCAGTTTGAATTGTTGCAGGTGTGAATAGAAGTCGGAAATGTTTGGCTCTTGCTGCCCTGACAATGGAAGCTCTGCTGTGTCTGAAGCAGGTAATTTGAATAGATAAAATTGCTTATTCTTTGGTTAACTTTAAACTGCTGGAGGAAGGCAAGATTTCTGAAAATGAATGATTAATAAACTCCAATAATGTCTAACAACTAAAAAAAAAAATCACCTCCTGCTTTCCTGTAGATTAAAATCTTCATAAACTCACTGTACTCTCTCTACTATCTGAAATGATTTTGGGTGACTTTGTAACGCTCCTTCTCAAGTATGGCCATGTCCTCCTACAGTCTGATCTGCTGGTATTGCCTGCCTTTTTATTTTTTTTTCCAGTGGGGGTTTCCTATTTATTTTTGGAATTTTTGTTCTGTAAATATTTTTCAATTTCCTTCTCTGTTAAAGTATATTTTGATCTCAGGTGTGATTGTGTTAAATTGAAGTCATTCCTTTCCTCTCATTAAGTGTTCCTGATGAACACAATTGGCCCATGTGATCATTCTTGGAAATATTTATATATGTTATGAAAATTTTACTTGCATGAACAGCCAGAACACACACTATGAATACTTTGAGGACTCAGCCAGGGGCTCCTCACTGCATTTCACAGTGGTTTTTTGAGCTGGGAGGTCATGGGTAGCAGTTGCCTGTATTTGGAAAGTAATAGAAAATGTAGCATTGCATGTATCATTCATTTATTCTCCTCACCTGCACATAAATGTTTCCCTCACCTCATACTTCACAGCTCTACAGGACACATTTATTGTCTTAAATGTGAGAGCTACAGCAGAATAAGGACTTAAATAAACCACAGGTGTGAAAAATTCCAACTGGCAACTTCAAACTAAACACTACGAAGCATAAAAAGACACTTGTCAGAGCTGGAAGGAGCAGTTTGACTAAATCATTGCTTCAGCCCAGACATGTTGGGCCTAATTCTCCTCTCCCACCAGATGAGTCACATAAAGCGTGGGCAATTGCACTGCTGTAAGACTTCTGTGGTGACACTTGGACTCTGGAGCTCTAATTACGCCTGTCTGACACCACAGAGCTAAAATGTGCAGCTGAACAGATTTATGGTGCTAAGCTCAGCAGAGGTGAATGACTGCTCCTGCTCATGGTCTGGGATCACTAGGCTAAGGCAGAGAGAATTTTAGTAGCCAACATTGCCCCGCTGTTGAAAGCAACAAAACCTGCCCAGACTGCTGCTGAGGTAGAGATGACAGGAGATGGATCTCTCTTTAGCTCTGTTTTTCTTGCTGCCAGTTGCCAGAGAGGAGCCAATGTGACATACATGTGAAGTACTACCACTGACAGCTCTGATGCCATCAAATTTTATGGCCCCAGCCTCTGCTCCCTGCCCCTTTGGCACTTTGTCCCCACCTAGAATCCCCTCCTGGCAATAGTTTCTCATCTCTTGCAGCAGGGCAGGACAAGGTAACTTGCAGAGGAAGCACCTCCTGCCTGCATCTCCCTCTCCAGTTTTGGCTCTTGGGGAAGAGAAGGTATGGCAGCTGCATCAGGCATGCCGAGTATGGTGCCTCCAGCGAGTAGGCTGGAGAGCTGAATCCTCCTTAGAGATACCTTTTAAAGACCATGGCAAAGGAGGATGACCAGGGCTCCAGCCCTTTTCAGCCTCAGCACAGCAGTGGCCAACTGCTGTTGCTACAGATGCTGCATTGCTGCCTACATGAGTAGCATGCCCAGGCAATGTAGGGAAAGAGGGAATTTTTGAACTGTGAAATGCACCAGTGCAATACTGTTAACTTATCTGAAAAACATCAGCATGAATAGTTAGCATTACATTACTTTGAGTACTACTGAGAGAAGTGTTTGCCATTTTTTGTTAGTGAAAGCCACACCATCCACTTTATTCTTATGTGCATATTATTGCAGTTGCAAGAGACAATTTGCAAATGCCTGGCTGTTTCATAAAAGCCAAAGTACTTGGATTCACAGCAGGTACTAATTTCATGTGCATCTGCTGAGCTGTGCATGGCATCAACCTGTTTTTAATTACACCTGCATGTCATGCTCAAAAATGCATCTGTGAACAGGAAAGATGAAAGGTAGGCAGAACAGGATGTCATGTATTTCCCATCACCTTTTACTGGCTGGCCGCCCACAGAAGTAAGAGGAAATTCCCTTCTTCCATAGTAAAAATGTAAAGATTTACTAAGCTTTGCACTGCCAACAAGGTGTAATCACCACTTCTGTAAGGGAACATGAATGTGTTAACAGGGGTGAGCAGAGGAGCTCCAAACAGCTTTCCACACCTTCCCTACCACTGATCTGTAAAGGGCCACAAGTAGCCCTTGCTTTGTTATATTTTATTTGCATTGAAATGTGTAAGTTGGTTGACTTAACATCCCAGCTTCATTGTAAAATAAAATACGTGAAAGCAGGAGTGACCAGGGCTCTTCAATGGCTGGAATAACAAAGAAAAAGTTAAACAACATTCTCTCTTCTATTATTTCACCCAAGAATAATAAAAAATGTTTATATTCACTTTTATAAATAAAATAATTCAAAATACAGCTAGGGATGGCCATGACACTTGAAACAGTGGACAGGGTGATTCAAAAACTGCTAGACAGTCAGAAGAAATGTTTTTCCTGAAGCAATTCCCTCTGAATAAAAAGAACTAAGCCATTTGTGATTGCACCTTCAAGCCATTCCTTTAATTTATTCCTGTCACTTGAAATGGTTTCCTTTTCTAATTGCATTAAAAATTGCACACTGTAAAGACTATGGTGTGTGCCAAGAATGTGTATGTGTAGTCAGTATATAAACCACTGGAACAGGGGAAGAACAATTGCTTTTGTTATTCTGGAATCCAGTCAGACTTTGAAAGCTACCTCAACCACTTTGCTTTAAAGAAACAGCACTTAAAATCAGTAATGGTAACACAAATTTAAAAGATAAAGAAGTCATTCACTAGCCCCTTCTATTTTAGTAGAAGTGTGAGCTGTTGAAACATTTTGATCCTATTGCTTATTCCTACAATATTTCTTGGCTCTTTGGGGTCTCTCAGTAGAACCTACATCAATTAAACCAGTGATAAAAAGCACCCATGAGATCAGCCTCTCTGGCAGCCCAAGGCTTGATTTTGTGTGCAAGTAACCTTGAGCCCTGATGTGTTCCCAGGGTGGTCTCCCTGAGAGGGGAAGGGCCTGAGGGGAACTCCCTGGTGTCTGTCAGAGTTAGGGGAAGAGAAGGGATCAGGGCCAATGCATCTCACTGCTTAATATTTGTGCCCAAGTTTTAATGAGTTTAGTCAGAGGCCTTGGAGACTGTAGACCTGAATTCCTGCTTTCCTCAGTCAGGCACTGATCCAGTAGAAGCTATGGTTGTAACTGCCCTGGCACCATCTTTGCTCTCCTGGAGTGAGATATGAAAAAAAATCAAACCAAAACAAAACTCTTTTTCGGTAGAGGGAAGGGTCTTTCAATATATTTCAACCTTGAAGCGAGAGAAAACAAAATAAATCTGAAATGAGGTTGAGATCCAAAGACTCCCGAGTGCCTCTGCCCCGAAGGTTTCCCTCCTTTGTAGCCCCATGATCCAAATATTCCCTGGATTTTTTGCATGCCTTTTCAATTTATGCCACCAGCTGTAATTTCAGTTTCACAGCAACCAGGCAAAATCTCACCACTTTCAGCAGCGCCCTGCCAGGTTCTACTCTTTATGAGCCCTACAGTTTACAGAGGTGGTACCTTTACCTCCCTCCAATGTTGTTGTGCTGATGCATTTGTTTCTGAAGGCTAAAAGCTCACTGCTGTTTTTAAAGTTATATCCTATTTACTTATTTCATCTGTCAGTGGATGCAAGTCTTACACATCACACTTTTTTTTTTCCTTTTAGTGAAACCACAGTTTTAATACAGCACTTTCTTTGTTACCTGAATACACTTTTTTGTGCACTTTTGTTCAGGCTGCAGGAATCCAGACAAACAAGTGTTAATTCCCCATGATGTTTTCCAGCTGACAGGCCTAATTGATTTGATTTCCACTGTTTTCACAAGTGACCCCCCTCAACCCGTCATCACCACTCTTTTGATACCTGAGCTTTACTTTCTACTCTCACATTCCACTTCAACAACTAATAAAGAGCTTATTAGGAAGGAAGAAACTCATTATTTGTTTGCTAAACTACGCTCCATGTGCAGCAGATTCAGCGGGTTATAGTCCTGTATTATTAATCAATACAAAACATTTGCTTCTATTAAGTTACCAGCACCTTTTATCATCAGGCTGAGGTTAGGAACCTGTTTCTTTGTGTTCTGCTGCCCACGCTCCAGCTAGACTAGACAGAGATAAAAGACAGCTGAGTAATATTTTCCTGAGATCCCTGATGATGCACACAGATGGCCTGTAACAAATGAAATATGCAAGGTGACGGCTGGAGTTCTCCTCACTCCAAGTTCAACTTTTATGGCTTAGAGAGCGTTTCAGCCCTTACACCGCAGCTTCACGGTAGAGAGAGATTTATTTTCTTATCTGTAACAGGGTTTGTGGATCTCTGCCCACCATGGTCATTAATGGTTGCAATTGAAGTAGCCTAGTACTCTCACTGTAGCTGAGTACTCTCACTGTACTTCTTCCCTCATTAAAAAACAGCTGGGGAAAAAATGTATTAAAAAGAGCAAGTCGGCCATGTGGAGCTTGAGAAATCTGAAGGGAAGCACTGGAGAAGTTTGTTATCTGCATGAAATGAAATAGGAGGCTGAAGAATCCCATTAAGGGATGTAGCATATGTAAAAGCAAGCAAACAAACAATATCAAACACATATTAAGTCAAGTGAAAGATTACATGTTGGTAGCACAGGAAAAGAAAAAGTCCTTTGGAATAAAGTAAACACAGATCTGTTTACAGTGCCTGAAAGAAACAAATACATTTGTTCTGGCCTATTACTGTGTCTTCTCTGAGACAGCCTTATCAGATCACAGTCCAGCTGGTGACTGTGTCCATCAAATTCACTTTTGCTAATGTACTAAATAATCTGATCACAATGCCTGACTGTGGATCATAGTCTGGTGAGCAGGAATTCATCCAGTTTGAAATGAACATAGTTTTAAACACGTAGCTCCTAGCCTTCCTAACCCTGAGTGGGTTTTGCTTAGTGGCAAACCACCTTAAAACAATCCAAATATCTTCTGCAAGAATGCAGAGTCAACAAGTGACTTTGGTCTGTTGAACTGCAGAACAGTATGGATAAAGCAGGGTTTCTTTGACTGCTTATGCAGCCTGGAATCCAGAAAGCCAGGAGCAGCTCACCACCGTCCCAGGGTTCACATCCTTAGGTGCAAAACCAGAAGTGTATGGAAAAAAAACCCAAAAAACAACCCAACAAAACTCAAACCGAGCTGATGCCTGGGAACTGTGACCCCTCCCCCAGGAAGTGTTTTTATGTGTTGCTCCCCAGGGGAAGGGGTGGCCACGGACAGTATGTGGCTGTGCAGAAAAGTGCTCATGCTCCACTCCTGAGAAACACAGAGCACCTTCTCCAGATGCAGGGATAGGAGAGGACAGTGGACAGCTCCAGCCAAAAGAGGTGCAAGGTAGCCAGGGAGAGCCAAAATCAGTCCTGTACCCAGCCCTGCTGGTTGCAGTGCCAGTAAGAACGAAAAACTGCTACACCATTAGGAGTGGTGGGATGAAGGGGTGGTGGGAAGACAGACCTTTGAGAAGATGTTGTGGTCACACAGATGTTAAACAGAGTGGATTTGGTAGCTCTGAATGAGTGCTGAACGGCACATGACCCTTGCACTACACATGTCACACCTTCAGAGTCTGATGGGAAGGAATCCCACTTAAAGTTTCCAGATTTGTCTTTTCTGGGCTGCACTCAAGTATTTACATAGGTGAGTACCAATTTTGCAGCTTCAACCAATTACAGAGTGACAGTTTTTAAATAAATCAATACATTATGTATGCATATAAAATGTGCTGTATTTCTATATATAAACCTAAGCCATTTCCTGTCTATATGGAAAGTATGGGTATTGTCTGCTGTGTGAAAAAAAAAAAAAAGAAAAAAGAGGATATGCTCCACTTTTTCCATTTATTGTCCAGAACATACCCTCATATCAAACAGTTTCTGATTGAAAACAGCCTCTTAATGCACTACAAGTAAAAATAACCCATTATTGTGTAATATATGATATACCCTTTCCTCTTTAAGGCAAAGCAGTGCTTGCAAATATGTCTAGACAGAGTGATGGAAAAGCACAAATTGGCCTCTAACTGTTGCCACCCACTTATCAGACAAACCTGGAAAAAAAATTTAAGATATTACAGTCTCACTCCTTGCACGACACCCATAAGGCAGAGTGTCTCTCTGAGGTGCAAAGACTTCACTGCTTACTGCAAAGTAGAAGTATCAGAAACTTTGCTAACAAGAGCATGACTAACATGTCTTCATGGCCTGATGAGAATTGCCAAGTGACTGAAGTAGGCCAGTGTTTCCTGTAAGCAACGGTATGTCCTATGTATGGACAGTGTTAAAAACTCTTCTTTCCATGCTGCAGATGAATTAGTCACCTGCTGATGCTGCAGACATGATCAAAAATCAGAATCTATTTGCCACATTTTGGAGGAATGCTTTTAAGTCCTGACTTCATCCTTCTACCCTGCACCTGACCATTTTTTTTTTTTCTTAAAAGTTTTCTAACACTCTGGGTTTGTGTCTGGTAATAAAGTTGTCTTTGACAAGGTCCTCTTCGTAAAAAGATCATTTTCCTCATCTGGCACACCTCCCTGCTACCTTGTCATGGCAGGAAACCAACATCATTTGTACTTGTACTGAGGAATCTCAGGATGCAATGTACATCTTGGGGAACAGCACTTGGTTTTTGCCATTCTTCTCCTCGCCTTTAGACAATAATGGTAAGGTAAAAATGGTAATGGAAAGAAAGAACTGCAGAAGGACAAGAGAAGTCAGTTGTTTGAGCGTTTTCATCCAATGCCATTTGTTTCCCACTTGCAAAATACTTTGTATTTATTACTCAGGAAGTTAGTCTTCCCAGTGGTGAAAAGAGAAATGGTGAATCAACAAAGAAACGTGTGATTTTTGTATAAAGGGTGTGCTGGGTGATGTTTATACAGTTTGCAAGCACTTACATGTTTTCATCTGTGTATGTATAGGGTGTTGGTGTGCAGGAAAAGTGATTGACTCTGGTCCCAGAGAAGTTGTCACGTTTTCATGGTTGAAAACACCATGGTGGTGAAAACAAGGCATGGGTTGGGATGTACAAGACCTGTGCAGGAGTGGGGTACTTGAATAACACACTACCACCTGCTTTAGACCCTTTGCTTCAGTGTTTTGGTTTCTTCATCTCCACAGCTGTAGAATCCCAGAAGGTAAGGGGCTGATGTGTAAGTCTCAAGCCCCAATGGAGAAGCCAAGATTGGTAGGTGGCTTGTTTGGGTGAAGGAAGAACTGAATAACTTTGCAGTCACCTGTAGTCTGTAAGTCAGCAGTGATGGAAAGTCTCTGCTGTACACACGTATGTGCACACTCCCCCCCATATATATGCATATATATATATATACACAGTGGAGATGCAACCTAAACAGCACCTTTTTTCTTTTTGTTTTGGAAAGCCAGTATAAGGTTTCTTCTAATGGAGGAAACAAGGAAAATGGCACATACAGAACTATCATCTTCCCCTATACAAGCAAAATGCTGACAGACTTTGCACACATCACAGCAGTTTTGACACAGATGCCCCTGTAAACTGAGCCAAGCTGCTCACTATGCACCAGAAATGGTCTCGTGTTTGAGCTCTGAATTCACCTATCTGTGCAAATGAAGCAGCAGCTGCGGCTTTGCTGCTGGGAGAAGCAGAAAGTCAACCCAGGCAGTAATCTGCAAGACAAACATCAGGAGGAGGCACTTTCCAGTTGAGTTTTGAAGCTACACGCTTTCTGCCAATGTGCTTTGGATTTGCTCTGCTATTTTTAAAACAGTAAGAAATGTCCAAGCCTCTGCCCAGCCCTCCCCTTCTGTTTGGTGCACTTATCGTGGTTGGCATCCTGTCTGAGGCAGGAGATCAGTCAGGAAGTTAACCAGGGGTCCAGATGCTGCTCTTGGAAATGTTTTTGCCGGAGCCAGGCTTCCACGCGTTTCAGATGCCAAATTCCCTCCACACAAATGTCCACGGTTCCTGGCTCTCGCACTGGGGTAGTTAGAGGAAAAAGCCTGAAGAAGAATGTTTTCTACTCTACAATTAACGGGGAGGAGCAGTGCCAGGGAAGTAATATTGCTGACATACGTTGGCATGCTTTGCATTACAAGTCACTGTTTTCCAGCCAGAGAAAGTTCTTGTTTGTCAATGAAGGTTTGCACACGTGGTGGGACAGGCAGCACACTCGGCAAGCTCTGCCCTGAGGAAGGGAATTTGGTTAGGCTGCTTTCCAGTTACAGGTTGCACTGAGATATAGATGCCTACCCACATTTATTTGTTAGATAAATATTGCAATCCCTATCCCCCCACACCTTCCTAGTAAAGACACTGATCTTTCGAAAACTGCTTACACTGTAGACCATGGTTTCTATGAAGCTATCGATTTATTTTCCTTCAGGCTCCTGAAATCCCAATCCCACAGAAAGCCAGGACTATACTTCAGGCTCAGTACGACAGAAAACTTCACATGCTAGGAACGCTTTTTTCCCTAAATGGGGCTTTGGTAAAGCACTGATCTGGCTGTGATGCTCTCGCTGACATCTCTGCCATGAGGGGGACACCTGTGTTTGGCTGAATGTCTGGCTCTGCAGGGACTGAAAGAGCTTTTCTTCAGTCACAGTGCTTGAAGGCTAGGGCTGCTTTTGCTGAACATACACTGTACTACCTACTCATAGTAAGGAAAAAAACCCACCAATAATGAAAAGCCAAACCTGAAAAGGTGTTCATGGTGATTTCAAGTCATGTCTAATCATCCTTCAACAAATAATTTCTCCCCTTATTTGATACTCCTGACATGTAAGGAGGAGGAGTGAGACTGCAGGACCTGTGAACACCATCAGGAAGGGGCATCACTTCTTTGGATCAAACCTAAGGGTCAGCAGAGAGCACACATGTACATGTCCCTCTTGGGACAAGAAAGTGTGAGATTTCAAATCCACAGTCACATTAGCACTCTCCAGGACATTAATGCTTTTAACGTTCTGAACCCCAGGGTGTTTTTCCTTCCAATTTTAGATTATTCACTGAAATCTCTATTGCAACTTTGGACCATGAGCCCAAAAAAGGTGATGTGGTAGTGGACCCTTACAGATCCATTAGTTGCCTGAGGCCTGATTTTGTTTCACAGGTCTCTCTCAGATCCCTCTGGAGTGGCTAGTTTGTCATTTCTGATCTAGGCTAGGAAGGCATTTCAAATTACAGCTTAGGGATATTCAAATAAGTAAAAAGTTATCACTTTCCCATGGAAGTGATAACAGCAAACAAGACAATTGTAATCACAAAAGGATTTGCTTCCAAAAGTTTTGAGCAGCTAAAAATGTAGCAGACAGGAGAATGAGGTAGGATTTAGGACGAAAGCTGGAATTCAACCTTAAGTATAACAATAAGTATCTACACTTACTGTCATAAAGATCTTTTCATCAAAACTATGTGCTAAAAGTCCCAGTGCACACAGCAAATGCTGCACTATTTTAACTGGTCTATTTAGGGCCCACTTCATATAGACCCATTGGTAAGACATGGTGGCAGGACTAACTTTTTGCTCATATCTCTGTATGAAGAGGCAGCACTTCTCACAAATGACAGTAAGACCAGGGTATTTCATCCAAGATTTTATCTTTTGTTTAGTGGTATTTTGGCTTCAGTTTCACTACCTTGTTGACAAAGACATTTGAGCATTTTTATTGATTCAGAAATCTGGGCATTAAGGCTCATCTTTATAGTTCACTTAAAAGTAAATGTTTCAAAATGTAAAACTCCTCGTACAGCTTTTAAACTTTATAGGCTGAACACTGAGTGTTGTAAAATGAATTTTTTTCAGTAATGGAAGTTCTATTTTATAGAAAATAGTAACCATTAATTCTGCTTGCTAAGAGCAAATGAACAAAATCAGTCCCACTCTATGAGAAAGGAGGATTTGGTCACCATAAGAAAAGTACAAATTTTTCATATCCCCTATTTTCACAAGACCTTCTAGTTCCTAACTCATGGGTTTTATTGCATGGTCATATGCTAACATTTTGCTCATTTTAAATGCAGTTGGAATGAAAAGTCATATGGGTGGAAACAGGAATAAATAAGGGACAACCTGGAAAATAGTTTTTTCCGCTTCTTCACTATAGTGCTTGAGGACTACCTGGAAGAAACTCAGGAGGTTATCCATGGTAGCATCAGCTACATCCTTATCCTTCCTGGCTGCTGTTGTTTCACCCTTAGAGGCATCCAGTCTGAGGACTGAGAATTTCTCCAGTCAATTCATTGCAAGGCTTCATAATCTTACTATCACAAAGATTGGTTTTTTTTCCCTTGGCGTCTAATAAGAATTTTCCCTATTCTAGCTGAAGCCTCTCTCTACGTCTCCAGCTCACCACAGGCTAACACAGATGTGTTCTGATATTTGCAGTAACACTTTAGATGTTTAAAAACATTCTCAGCAGCCACTCCTACCTCCTTTCCTTTACAGTAAGCAAATACAGTTTGTTCAGTCTTTCCCCAGAGGTGATGTTTGTTGTACCTCTGATGATTGCTACAGTGCTCTGGACCCTCCTCGGATTTTCTGTCTCTTTCTTATGTGCTGTGACAAAACTGAACTAAATGGGGCTGGATTCATAGATAGTCAAAATATCAACAGCAACTGGAGTCTTCTGGCTCTTGAACTGTCTTTTCTAGCACTGGCACTGGGCGCACCACAGCCCCCAAACTGTATGACCTGCATCTAGCACCTGCATGACCCCAGACATGCTCCAGGAGCTTCTATCACATATGTGGCTTTCCTTCAAAGAGAACTGTAGGCCTCTTGCCTCCAAATGTTATAATGATGATGTTTCAGTGAGAACCTGGCCCAAACTAGTCTTTGTTACCCTGTTCACTCACAGCCACACACTGTCACTCATTGAGCTCTCCTTGTCTGCAGAACACAAAATTCTTCACATGAGGCAACTGCATGTGGGAAGGTTTGAGAATTCAGTGAGTTCTCCTCACATAAATCACCTAACATCTCTTACAGTGTCCTTCAGCTGCTTCAGAAGTCCTTACCCCCATCCTGCTTTACTGCATGCTATTTCTGCAGCTTTCCTGGGAAACTTATCTGTACTGAACACCTACAGAGCAGCTACTTGGTCATCTGTTCCCTTCTTTGGAAAGCAGCACATGCTTAGCACTGTCTCTAGACCTGTTGGAGTTTTTGGGAATCTGGTTTTTAGTAGTGGCTTTTCTTAACAGACTTGAGCCTCGTCACTAAAGAGAATTGCATGGGAGCTATCACACATAAGCAGTCACTGGAGGAAGGGAAAACAGCTGTGCACTGTCCCCTAATGACTGCTTTTCACATGTATCTGTTCTCTCTCCCTGGCTATAAAGTCTGGTTGCAAGAGTCGGATATGAAGTGCTGGGAAGGGGCTGGTGGTGGCTGATGGAAATGTTCATGGGGCTAACAAAGTTGTGCTGTTGTGGGTGGATGCAGCTACAGAAAGCTCAGGGCCCAAGCCTTCAGGTTAGAGACACAGGTGGGCTAGGCACACATACAACTTCTCAGAGGGCAAAGTAAAGGTAAATACCTATTTACCTTAGGAAAAGGTAAATAACTGTCTTTGAATAGGTGAACTCGTGTGGACCAGGAGTGGAGGCACAGCAGACAGGGTCTGAGGCTGTCTAGGCACAGGGTACTCCAGAATTCCTCTAAATCCACACAGGGTTAGCTTTTTTTTTTTCCTGTACCTCCTACACACTGCCAAATGGCCTGAATTCAGCCTCTGTCTGACATTCAGGCTATTCCTCAGCATGGACATGGCCTAAAAGCATCTCTCATTGGTTCAGACACCCCTTAATTTTGCTCAGTCCTGAAGGTTAAATAACCAAGATGGTCAGAGAGGAGCTCACGGTGCGCTGACCACACAAGCAGACATATGCAAGTAGACTAGACAGCCATAAGAGCACAGAGCTGACATGGGGTGGATTGCCAAAGTACTTACCCAACATGCTGGCAGGATTTTTCAGCCCTTGCTGGTGTTACTGATGCTCACGCAGATGAATTTAATGTTAGCTTAGAAATTTCTTCCAGAGCAGTACTCACACCCATGAAGTACAGACGTATTTTGGGAGGGAGCAAGATACTTGAGAGGTACCTCCCTCTTTTCCCCCTGGGCTATGCTAGCAGCCTTCCAGCTCACCCCAGCCCTCCCCCAGATGACAGTCCTTGCTCCTGCTGTGCAAACCTGCCGGCGCTCCCCCTCTAAGCCCCAACGCTGCCACGGGAAGGGATGTCGAAGCCAATATTTTCCTCCTGGGATAACAGGAAAAAGAACAGCCCTTCACCTTGCATTTAAACTCCCTAAAATGCGTGCTAAATAAGCTTGAGACAGCCTGGTGCGTGCGTGTCCATCCGGGAGCGGGGAGCTGGCGTGGGAGGTTTGACTGACACAAGTGCGCACCTCCCTTCCTCGTCTGACCTGGAGAGTCACTCCCCAGGATCGCCCAGTGCCCCGTTCCCGGCGGGATGGCATTCTCCCGCGAAGGAGTGATCGCATTACCCAGGCCCCTTGTGTAATTCTGGTTCCCAGCAATTGTTTTCTGGTGACCTTTTATTGTTAACAATTAGCGCTGGAGCTGGAGCACAACTGGTGTAAGCATATTTTACATCCTCCTCAAGCAAACAAAAAAGCTGGGTGGGCACGGGCTTGTTTCCTGGTTCACACCCATGACTCCTTTGTGTCTCAGATCTCCTCCCACCATGTGTCATAGTCAGCAAACCCACTCCCTTACCTTTTGGCTCCCAGATAGAGTGACGTCTTCGAGGGATGCGTAGGCATGCTCCGTGTATCCCATTTTTCCTTTCACATCCTATAAGAACACTGCCGCTCCCTAACACTCAGTCTTTCCTTATCCACGAGGCCAGAAACGTAAATCCCTACGCAACAGAGTGCAAAGAGCGAGTGTGAAGAATGGTTTCTATTTATGTAAATGTACAGACCATAAACGCCGCCCTCCTACGCGATGTTTTGGGTTCTTGCATGTATTTCCGTGCAATAAATATCTTGCTAGTTGGTTCCCTCTTCTCGACCCGGTGATGTATATGTCCCTGGAGACACAAACACATCAATTATCTGCTGATCCTCACATATAATAACATAGACTTTTCTTCTCCCTCCCCACTTTGTTAAACTACATCTGGGGAGAAAAGGCACAGTTGGCCGCCTGCTCCGAAACGGGACAGCACTTGTGGTGGCCCAGGAATATACCAAGTTCCTGGACCGAGGACCCTTCCCAGATGTACAGCACTTTGCCAGTAAGTCTTTGTCTTTCCTGTGGGGAAGAAAGGAAGGTGGGGAGGCACAAGAGCAGGGAAAGACACTCTGGTCTAATCTTGTTTCCTGCAATATGGCATGTGCGTGTGAGGGGGTGTGTGCGGTGGGTGGAGGGGGGGGGATACTACGTTAATCAAATCGTGATTCTTTTAGGGTACAATAGGCAATTAAAACCAACAACTTGAATTTATCCTGCAGCCTGTTGGCAGCTAACACACAACTCATTCTTTCTGTGGATAGCTTTACTTAGCAGGTTCTGTGCCATGACTAATGAAGCCATCTCTCCGCTAGTGTGCTAATTCCAGACCTTTTGGGAAGGAGCCCGGCTGCAGCTCCCTGCATGGCCCTCCCCTTGCAGGCTCCTTATGGCCACCCTGCAGGTCCCTCCCACTGCCTGCGCTGTGCTCGGGAAAAGTGTGAGAAAATATTTCTCCCTTAAATCTGCTTCAGGAGAGCTCTGCTTTGCAGTGACATTTAAGGACAGATTTTCTGGGGCACTTCTCATTTTATCTGAAACACTTGAAAGCCGCTTCCTCGGCAATCTTCTTGCCTGCTCCTCGGTGGCATGTTATCTGATCTCTCGCTGCCCACTGGCTGCGGGGAGAGGCTCACATTTCACCAGTAAAGTCATAGTTAAACTAAACATTAAACTGTCCAAGAACTGACTTCCTCGACAGCTCTGATTCAGGCTCCCAAAAATGCTCTGCACGGTGAATCATGCTTCCTTCTGGAAATGACAGAACTTCCTCATCATGGTGTTCTAACTTGCCCTCTCCTCGTCTCCGGTGCTATCAGGAAAGGATTGAATTGCATGCCACATATTTTCCGTGGTCGGCAGGGAGATGCATCCTATTTGAAGAGGAAGAATTTCTATGAGTCAAAGGATGACAAACTGAAAATTAGTACCAGCCGCAGAAATAAATGACAAACAACAACATGAAGCCCCGTAGAGGTGGCCAGTGGGTGTATATTGGCTATTTGCCTTTCTGGCAACTCGAGTTGCCTAACGATTGCGAGGCAAACTTGCTTTTCACCAAGGAAAGCAGTAACAAAGTTGAAAACGCTGGTAATTAGCTGCCTGATTTTCTTTTTCTGTGCTTGGTTTGACAGGTCTTGTCTGACTGCAAATCAGGTAAGGTGGGAGGTGCGTGAAACGTCCCAGCGTCCAGCCCAGCTCTGAAGGACACACAGCAAGAGTGGGGAGGGGGAGGAAAAAGGGCAGTGCTGTCTGGGGGCTTGTTGCAATCAGACTTACACAGCAGAGTGGTTCACAGGCACTGCGATGACAGCGACTTGCAGAGACAGTTTGCTGCACAGAACTTTGAAATCAAAACAACAACCCCCTGCTTCACCACCCCTCCCACCCCCCGCAACCCCCTGTGATTGCTGAAAAACACGGAGCTGGGATAAATACCTTACCATATGGTAAATGATGACTTGCACTGGAAACCAAAATTTAAGCTTTTTGTTTCTTTGTATACAAATTTTTACCTCCCCCAGAGACAGTGTAGGTGAAAGCCCCAGATGCACATGCTGTCTAGTCATTACCAGTTGCCAGGCTGCAGGAATTCCTGGGATGAAATCCTGTCCCAACCCAAATCAGTAACAAATCCCGTAGGAATAGATTTTCAACCTCATTTAGCCATAATATAATGGGAGGGGTTGGACATTAAAAACTGAAGAGTGGTTAAATGAAAATCTAGGGGCAATTACTGTGACTCCCTTAGAGCAAACCTACCTTCTTTCCCTAGCCATATTCCACGATCAGCAAAGCAGTGTGTATTTGACAGGGAAGAGGAGTAAATAATAAAAAAAAAAGTAAATTTTCGTGCATTTTATCTAGATGAAATGCATTTTTTCAAGACTAATTTAGGAACGTTTGTTGCTGTTGAGACTTAAGTTTATATTCCTGCCCTTTACATTGTCCCTGAGAAATGGTATTGTTTCCATATTCACATTTAATTATTTCGACATGGTTCACACTTGCTGCTCATAGCAGATGAGGAACATTATAAGCAAGCATGAAATAAAGAAACAAAATAAATGCTTAGTACATCTTTGCCTGTTTTGGGTTCCCTGCTGCATCAAGTAGGCTTGAAGCACACCTAAGGTGGAAGTCAGGGAACATAGTAGTGGAAAGAAACTCCTGAACCATTCAGCCACAGGCAGGACACGATCCTTTTCATAAATGGGTCAAGTTCTACCCTGAAAGGAGGACAACTTGCTGCTTCTTGAAAGGCAACACCAAGTCGTAGTCCTCCAAGTTGTCTTCTCTGATTTCCTCCACAAGTTTCTTCTTGTGGCCAGAACAATCTTTGTGGTGTCTGTTTTAATTCAAAACCCACTAGTAATAGCAATCCATTACATAAATGCAATGCTTTCAGGCAGCAGCTGATTCAATCACAGGAGTAAAATGTATTCTTAATAATAACTTTCAGTCCTGAAAAGGCATATATGGGCTATGCAAAAAGTTTTCTGTACTACTGTGGAGTAGCCCACAGAATGTAAGTAACCTGCTCATTCATGACCCTGAAACCATGATCCTTTAGCAGACTGATCTGGAGCTGCAGGACTTGGGGATAGGTATTGAATCCCAAGGACTGATCATGCTCAGCAGTTTTGCAATCAGACAGGACCTTGCCAATTTGCTGATTCACTTCCTTTGGTCTCTCGGATGTGAAAATGAGAGCTCTAATCCCACCGCCACTGTACAGGGTATGCCTCATTGGTGGAGGCCAAACCAAAGCAATCTGAACCTAATGGGAAAATTCACACATAAAAAGTATGTACACTCATGGAAATGTAATTGAAACAACACTCAGAAAGAACATTTGGTTTTTTAATTTTGTTGGTTGGAAAACTCCAGTCTTAATGCAGAAAAGCTTATTTTAAACCACAAAGAGAGAGCTGTGGGAATTAGAAATTATCTATTTTCAGCAGCAATGTCTGTTGCATTTTTTATTCATCTGTCTTTCAGATGAGTTTGAGCCCAATTTTTGTACAGCTGTTGGCAAATCTCCTCCTGACTGCAGTGGAAGAGGTTGATTGTTCCTCTTTGGAAGATACTTCAGATGTCTTCTGTCACACAATAAGCACATGGAAAAACAACTTGGTTCAAGTCAGATAGGCTGCAACACAAGACCGAGGACTCATTCCCAGGAAAGGGAAGACTCAGTCTACAGGAGAGTGCAAGGCTTGCATGGACAGGAGAGGAAACAGCAGGGTGAAAGGGACACTTTGAACTGGGGAAAAAGCAACATATCAGTACCAGCTCTTGTTGCTGTGGCTGCAACCCAAAGATGAGAACCTGAAGGCAACAGTGGTGGCCAGAAGGAGCTTTGCAGTTGGGAAAGCGCTGGCTGGAGTGGGGAGTTAAGGACATACTCCTGGCATCAAAATGTCTCCTTATAGCTCTGATGGGTCATATAAAAATGCTCTGTGTTTGGATAATGCTTGGTTGGTTGCACAACACACTGTACTTATCAATGGTGACATTCATTAATGTAGCTGCATACAGTGACTATGGATTTAGGGGGCCTGTTTGCTCCCACCTCCCTTAGCATCTGTGAATACCACAGTGAGTAGAAAAATGCCATAAAAATTCACAGAAAGGCTTTTCTCAAAGTGCTAACCTGGAAAGGGAATGATTCAGCTACTCTGTGAACTGTGCAAGAAACCGTGAGCTGTCTTCAGAAAGGCTGTCAAAATCAAAATCCCAAAACTTTTCTATCACTTCCAGTGAGCAAGTTGGCCTCCCTCTTCTCCTACAGACCCATATGTGTATGAACACATAATCATGGCTATGAGCTCTTTTTCCAAATAACTCCTCCCAGTACACACCCCCTTTTCCTCCTGCCCTCTCCACATGCACGTGTTCGGGCTTTTTGCTCTTCTTCTCATAGACAGAATGACAACCCTTGCATACCCACAGGTGTAAAACAAAGTGCAACCCCAGGGCCAGCAGGGCTGCTCGGTGCCCAGCCAGCTGCTGCCAGCCAAGGAGCCTCAGGGAAGAAGTTCCTGCCAAATCCTGGCTATCCCTGTGGTGCTGACTCCTTGTTGACTGTGGACTCATCCACTGCGGTCCCGTGAGACCCCACCAGCTACACAGGGCTGGAGCAGGTCAGCACGTGCCTTCAGAAGGTTGTGGCATTGTACTCCTGGTGACTCACTTAGGAGTTCACCAAATGAACCAGAACCCAAGCACTGAACAACTCTGCCAACCCTGTGCAAATGGAAGCAAAAGGATGGAGGAAGCTTTGTTGTTGTTGCGTTTTTTCACGGTGATTAATGCTGAGTCCAAAAAAGGCTCCGGGATAGATGGGGGAAAGATAAAATCATTAGAGGAATAGAATTAAAAAAGGATAAAGCCAGCTGGATGGCAGTGGGAGCCCACAAGACACAATATTCTTCTCACTGTAGATGATGGTTGTGAGAAAGTCAGAGAAGGGAGTGACAAGTGGGTGGTGACAGTCTTCACTGCAAGAGTATGACCCACTTTTTTCTCACCCTGGCCTCTCACTAATCCAACCAATTATTCCCTGTGTGAAGACAGAGGGAGAAGGTGACATTGGGCAGGTCCAGTTGAGTCTGGTCTCCCTAAGAAATGCCTCTGAAGAAACAAGGTTGATTCCTGCTTGGCCTTCAGCCACTTGTACTGACACCAAGGTGCCGACCAGGGTGTTCCCCACATTAAGCAGAGATAAAGGTCAGACAGACTGCAGGCTTTGGTGACCTTGTAGTCCTTTGCCAAGGTAAAGTTGCCAGGTTTTACACTCTAGAACTAAGGAAAAATAATTCTAGCATAGCATGAGTTATTGAGCTAGACATAGTTACATAGCTAGAGTTAAGTAACTCTAGCATTTCTAGCAGTGAGTGCCAACTGCTTTGCTGGGGAAGTGAGCATTTGTTGTAAAAGTACCAACAAATTTCTGGCTGTGTGGTTTCTTACATAGGATGCAGGACATGCTCATATCATATAGGATGCTCAGCAATTCCAATAATGCATCAAATATGTGCCCAGAAGTTAGTTTTTGAGACTTTACATTTTGGGCAAGAATCCTTTCAAAATATTTCCTCAGGCAACCAGTAGCTTAGGACTGAGGAGTTTATCTTGGTTAATTCTGACTGGTTTAAGAGGGAAAAGATTGTGGTGATCAGATCCTTAGCTGCTGTAAACTGGCACTGCTCCACAAACCTAAATACACTTCTGAGTTTATACACTGGCTAGAGAGAGTCTGGCCCTATTCTTCAACTATTTAATCCCACAGATTTTCACTGTGTTGGCAAGAACCAGGTTGGTCTGAATGAAGAAATACTTGATGTTTTTCAGCTCTCTCTTATTGTCAAGCTACTACCACCAATGCTTAAGTCCAAACACTGCTCATGAACCTCTGTATGGTCAGTGCTTGACATCTAAGTGCTAGAAGGGATTTCTTAAGCAGATAGCTGGGACTGATGTAGAAATGTTCATTTTTGTGTCTACACCTACTAAATAAATGTCCTGCTTCTGGGCAACAGCTGGTAGGAAGTGATGACTTTTGCTTGGCACTACGTATATTTTCTATGGATATTATTTTCTGCACATTTTTCAAATCTATTAATAAAGTGGAAACTATATGAGACTATATTAGACTGTGTTTCTTCTAGTTGCTCAGGAAAGGAAAAGTGGGATAAAGAGCTGCTAGTAAAACAATTTCCAGGATTGCCTATTTTTCCTGCTTGTAAAAAGGGTTCACTTCAATTTAAACATTAGTTACTAATGACTGCTCAGCATAGAGGACCAGTGCCTTGAGTTAGGCTCCCTTGTGATAAACTTTTGGCAATTGTCCAAACTTCTTTTTTTTTCTTAGGGCTTCATTGATTACTGCAAGAAAGATTAGTGAAAGAAGTAAATTGATATTGAGAATTCAGAAATGCCAGGTTTGGTGTACCCAGTTCATATATGTAAATTTGTATTCCTGAAATGCATCATCCTTTTGAAAGGCAGCCTTGCTAAGTCTATATTTATGAATGTTAATTATCATGGAGGCAAAGCTCATGACTTTATAGCCTGATGTGATTTTGCTGCTTAAAAAAGGAATTAAACTATTTAATTATTTTTGAAGCATGTAAAGCAACCCTCCAAACTCTGCAGCACTTGTTATATACAGAATAAATTTTCTGAAAATTGCATAGCAAAGTATGAATTAGTGTGATTTTTTAAAAAAAATATTAAAGACATGCTTTAGGAAATTTTTTTCCACCTCTATCAGCCTGTGAGATCCTGACTTATATAATTCACTCAGAATTACCATGTGGCTGTAACTCTCTAAAAATTCCCTCTTTCTTTTATCAGAAGGTGCCTCTTCCAAAAGAGTTAAATGCCAGAGGTTGCCACAAATAACTTTTCTCTTTGCAAATAGCTGTTGCTGTTATTATTACCAATGCCAGCATAGCACAGGAAAAAATACCCTCTGTCACAGTGATCCCTACTCACAATCCAGTGGGAATGAAACCTAAACTGCCCTGGGAGGATGCTGCCATGAGGGACCACATTCTCAAGAAGACAAAAACGGTGTGATCTTTGGGAGTTATGCAAAATTAAGAAGTTGTAGCCATTTTATGTACAGCCCCATATGTGTGAATGTGCAGCCAAGGGGATGGCTGGCTGGAGAGATGCCTGCTTGGGCTGGAAAGGAATTCTGAAATGAGTGTTGGAGAAAAGTGACAGCACAACCAGGGCAACACCAAAGCTTCAGGACACTGCTGCATGGTGATTTCCTTGGCAATGAGGACTGGGCACAGAGGACTCTGTGTTTGTGGGTATAGAAGTAGGGTATGTGCTCCTAAATGCCTTGACTCTTCACGGCTTTGTTTTTATTTTCAGTTTTTATGATAACTGTGGCACATAAAGAATTATTTTAACATACAACATAAGAATTTTTATTTGTCTGAATTATAATATACCATATGGGAATGCATCTGTTCTTCACTGTGTTACATTTATTATTTGTGTTATGGTGGGGCCTCAAGTTTCCACCTCAGATCAGGGTTCCAGCTTGCTAGGCAAGGCACAAACACATAATGGGAAACACTCCTTGCCTTGAGAAAAACATACTCTAAATTGACAAAAACAGCTCAGGGTGGGAAAGGAAAACAGAGCTGCAGTACCGTTCCATGGTAGCTTAACCTCATCTAAACTGAAGTTGCCCCAGTCCTGCACCTTCAATCCAGAACTTGGATTGCCTGTTTTATGGCTTAAACTGGCTCACAACTTGAGTAATTGCATCCCAGAAAAGAGTGGGATTGATATAAACCTAATCACCTTTTTTTTTTTTTTCTTTAGGTAAGGTTAGTTTAGCAGAATTAGCTCCTTGAAGTGATTCCCAGTGCAGCAATACAAGCACCGATGCTGGCACAAGGAGAGGGCTGTGGCAGGACAGTGGAAGAGCAACAGCTGTGCCCTAGGTTGGTGTGAACTGATCACACCTGGGAAGGCTGCACCCAGCCTGGCTCTGCACGCAGGGTGCTGAGTAGGAGAAAGCAGTGTCACAGCTCCATGGCACTGCATCTCCCTCTGCACCACGTCCCTTGACCTGGGGTGCTGCAAACCTCATGTGTCCTCGCTGCCTGGTGACAGCAGAGCCCTCTAGGAAGGATCCAACATCCAGGATCAGGCACTTGCCTACAAGAAGAAGTAGGATATCCAGCACTGGACAGGTCAGGCACAGAGGAAATGCTCTGGTACATGTTAGTAAGTGAATTTGTCCCGCTCCTTCTTCCCTGTGTATGCGTGTTACACACACACATACATGCAGGCCCACGTGATGGTACAGAGCGTGGGGAGCAGCACAGGATGAAGATTTCTGGATCTTCAGAGCAGAAACTCAAGGCTCTTGGGGCTCCACTTAGTTCACCAGGCCACGGTCAAGAGATGCTATTTATGAACCCTTTGATGTCAAGTGATGTGTTACTAACAAACGGTGTGCATTACATATGTTCATACCACAGAAAAACAATGGGAATGGTTTTCATCCTCAGATCTCTGTGTGCTCTCTTCCCCTTTCATTTTCAATTTGCACTCTTGTTTTTAATAGTCCACTGGGGCTTGCTCCATCTCAGCATTTGGTTTCTTTCTTTGTCCTCCTACTGCAATCTGTTACCTCTTGTTATCTAGCATTATCCCTTTCTTTACTTCTTTATGTGGTCTTGCATGGTTGCTGCTGCCACTAGGAACAGGCTGCTTGCCTCCAAGGGCATATCTTTTTTATTTATTTGTTAAAAAACTCTCATTTAGAAACACATGTTTTTTTCCCGTATTTATGATGCAAAATTGTTCTGTCCTTCTCTGCTATGGGCCATGAAGAATGCTTGCTTTAATTTACCCTGCATGCTGGGCTGTTGCATTCTTCTTGTCTGTAATTTATGCCACATACTGTGCGCTCCCTTGTATTATACAACATAAAGTTGCCAGATGGGTGAGTGCAATGCATGCTTTAAAATGAAGGCTTTAAGGCAACTGCTTAATCTGAAGCTGCAGAACAAGCCAACATGAAAAAGAGAGCGTTTGAAAACATACCCGAACGGGTCAGTAGTTATTATGTGGGGCTAACACTCTGAGAACACTTGCTAATTAGCATATCATGTTATTAACTTTTCTTTGAGGTTTATTTTTTTCCTCCTTGGTTTTCATGGTGCATGATGGCAAAAGATGGAGCCAAGAGCAGAGCACTAATGGGAAAGAAGGGTATTTGGTCCTAAACCAGGAGCAGTCACTTTTCAGAATGAACTGGTGCCCAGAGCTTGGAGACTTGTCTGGCTGTGGTTAGTGGGTCAGTTTGGCACTGCATTTTGCCAGGTTGTGGGGGATTCTGTAGAAGATACTCAGCATATGGGGATTTTGTTGTTCTTTGATCCCTTCCTTTCTTTTCCTAGCAAAGGCCATATTATATGTCCTTAGGGTTTATTTTACGCTGTGTGGGCAGAATAACTGAGGAGCTCCAGCTCTCAGTCACCACTGCTGTACACATTTCATGATTCCTGGGGCACATGCTTAGCCCTCATCTTCCATCCCCCTCTTCCATCAATGTGAGGGCTACATCCAGCTGCTGATCTGTGAAATTTGCTCTACTGTTGCTGCCCTGTACCACACTTCTCAACACTCGGGTACATCCCTGCACTGCACAAGGACTGGCTTCTTCCTGGAGAAAGCTGACATGGTCATGGAGGGCTCCTGCACCAACCAGTCCTATCAAATACTGTGGGATTATGTGAGTGCTTATGCAACATTTTGTGGGGGAAGCAGGGATATCCTAGGTGAAATCTGGGCTCTGTAGAAGCTGACAGAAACTCTGCAAGTGTTGGCTGTGAAGCAAGACTTTATCCCTGTGATGTACTCAGAGAGGCTGTGGTTGCTGACACCAGCAAGAAGTAAGGTGCCTTGCTCAGCCAGTGCTCCAGCAAAAGGAAAGGCTGGAAGTAACCATACATTTCAGGTAGGCTATTGTAAAACCAGGCTGGGATTGCTAAACAGATGGTGCCACACTAAGCTTCAGCACCACCACTCCCTGTGATGAGTGTTTTCAAAGAAAAACGTGAGGATGGGGAGAAAAATATGTTAGAGTGTGACAAAACCCTACTGTGTTATGGAAGGGCCAGTGGGAGGAAGGGAGATGTGGAATGAATCTATCTACATAGTAAAATGAAGGGATAGCACGTCTGTGGGAGCCAGCACTGGTAATGGCAGCAGTGAAGATGTACCAGCACGGGCTTTTAACACAGTGTTCACCATCAACATGCAAGTTCTCATTGTTTTACTCTGTGGGCAGCCTGTGCTGAAGCCTGTGTGGCCTCAGCTTGATGCTCTTGCCAGTTGGGGTAGGCAGCTCAAGCCAAGTGGCCATGCTGGTGCACCCCACAGTAACACCTCAGCAGGCAAGGTGCTGGATGGAGCGAGAAAGAGAAGTTGCCAAGAGGAGCTGGATTCCCTAAATGTAGACAAAAATTCTCCTGTGAGCCCACAAGTAAGAAATGAAGCTGCAGGACCATGATTTGGCTTCTGCCTTACCTGTCCACTTCGATACCAAGCCTGAAGCTGATAAATTAACCTATTGCATCACCCTATAGCTAGACTATGTTTTCCAAATGGTTCCTACACTCCCACCTGGTGTAGCCTTAATTGCTTTAACTATGAAATTGGCACCAGAAAGATGAGGAGTGAAAAGAAAAAAATCACACTGCTCATGGTAAGAGAGCAAATCTAGCAGAACAGGGCAAGGTTGGTGCTGTGAACAACTTTTATGCTCTCCTACACTGAGTGACACATCATCAGGCACATATCTTCTAAGGATACATATCTTCTAAGGATGCAGAGTTGCTTGGAGGTATTCCAAGACTATTTCATTACCATTTACATTCATATGTTTTAATTGTAAGTCATAGACCAGAGCTCACTAACATATAGGTATTTGGCATTTCAAATTTCCTTCTCAACTTTTAAAGAAATTCTTCACCACTCTGGATAGTGATGGCTTATGCTTTTGCTGCAGATTATTTTGAAAAAACCCCATGAAGATCTTGTCTCTGATACAATGAATTTCCTATTGACACTAAACTGGCACTGCAATGGAACTGATAAGTACATTTCACACTTAGTTTAACATGCCTTAAAACAATCAGGTTAAAGGACAGAGAGTAAGTAAGAAGAACGTCTAGAACAGCTGCTGATATTTCCCCTTAACTTTCTATAAGGCTTCCCTTTTTAATAATCAGCCCATTTCTCTCATGCATTCTCGTCTGCTTGAGTGAGTTGGACCCAATCCAGGCATTGCCTGGCTGTGCTGTGCAGCACTTTCTATGGTTTCTTTTTCTTCTAGAGGAAAAAGAAACTCGAGAAAGAGAAACTTAGTGCGATAGTGCCTGAAAAAAAAGTATTACATCACAGGGCCTGAAAATAACCAATATGTGCCTGTTTGGCATGGGTATGTTTCCCCTTTCTGTATGACAACCATTAGATGAGAGGTGTCAGTGCAGCCAGTACAGGAACTTCTTCTCTAAGGATACATATCCATGTGTATTCATATATTTAACTTGTATTCAGGGCTTAGTCTCCATCAGTACGTATTTTTCAGTTGCAGCTCGGTCCTGTTATTTGGGAATTGGATGCCACTGGACTGGTTTATTATTAGTGGAGCCCTGATGCTAATCCCACAGCACAGTGTTTCAAGAGTAAGAAATCAGAGCACTGTTTGCCATATATCAAAATTAAAAGACTCATTTTCTGAGCTTCTCTCAACACTTTACTGCCTGTCACAGTCAAAAATTCTGTGCTGTGTCAGATGCTCCTGAACTGGTATTTCCAAACTGGTAAAGCGTGCTGGAAGATCCCAGACACTCAAGGAGCAGAGAGGGCAGAACCTTCTTTTGGGAGCTCTTGGCTCCCCTCACGAGCCCTGCTCTGACATCTCATACAGTGTTTTGCTTCTCTGTTGTAGTGGTCTGAGAACAGTGTGTCTCCTCCAAGCTTTTCATTCTTTTGGTTTGGGTGTTTGCAGTGTCATCAAGAAGGACTGAGATTGATTTTCATACCACCAGGATATAGTTTTCAAGAGGGAAATCTGTCATATGGTGGGAGCAGGAAGGACACACTCTGCCTTATTCAAGATGAAAAACTTCTGTTAATATGACTAAGACTTAGTCACATACCTGGGACAGGGTTCTGTATTGGCCTTAAAATTCATGTGAAGGGAACATCCTTAGTTTTGGCAAGGATGGGAGTTCAGTGCATTTTTCAAGGATGAAACTCAGAAGAACAGAGAAGGTCAGTTTAACCTTGTGGTTGTGGTTATGAATGAGCAAGGAAGTTTAAATTACACTGGAGGACAGCTCCTTTAGTCACAGGAGCCCATACTGCACCCTAAATCCTTTATAAGTAAATATGAGCACTTTGTGTTTTTACAGCAATAAGCAAAATGCTAAGACACAATGATTAGGTTGTACTTATTTAGCTTTGCTGATGGTAAAGTTCTTTATTGGCTGCTCAAGAATACAGCTATGGAGCTGTCTATAAACAGAACAGCCAGGCATTTGTCACAAGTGTAATACAGTAGGCTTTTAGCAGAGCTCTCTCCTGCTTCCTCATCATTTTAAATGACAAGCATCAAGAGAAAGAGAAAAAGCTAATTACATTTGTGTTTAATCCATCCAACTGCTCGTTCAAAATCTGAAGGATCGTTTCACACATTTGGCTGAATTCAGCAAAAGAAGTGGTTTCCCTCATAAGCAACTGATACATCATGCACAGGATTGCTTGGACATTGATCTTGGCCGTTTTTCCGGTGAACTTTTCTGTTTCAGACACGTGAACACTGACGGCTGAGATCCCCTGCTGCACTGCTCCTGGTTCACCTTGGGATCAGCTGCGCTTTTCATTATTCCTGCTGCTTTCAAAACCCATCTCTTGCCCCACAGTTGACACTGCAGTTCTGTCTCACGAAGCGCCTGCTCGCAGAAATCCCCAGATGTGGTTCAGAGCTGCTCCCTGCCACTCACGTGCCCTGGTGCTTTGCTGGCTGATGCTGGTTGACTGCACATGCTTGCTCAGCGACACTGGGACCATCCAAACCTCCCCGGGTTCCTCAGTCAACTTTTTCTAAATTGTTCCGAGAGCATCAGCCTTTGACTGACTCACTGAAGCCCTATTAACTGAACAGTAGGACATTTCCCACTGCTTTACCTGGCATCTGCTTTCTTTAAGTAATGTTAAAGTTTTTGCTAGTAATATAATCAGAAGTGAAAAAAAGCCTTAAATCAGTAATGCTCCTACTGATTTATACCACCAGTTTTAAGAAAGATCTGAATCAGACCTTTAATCTTTATTAACCAGGTGACTAAGTACAAAATTACGTTCTGGGAGTTAGAGCAGATGTCCAAGATACGTTTACCAAAACTTAGGCAGAAAACACACTTTCGTGTTTATGTTCCACCATATTAGGTGGAAATTCACAAAAACATGTAACTGTACAACACTGGGGCCACCCTTCAATAAATCATGTGCAAAAAAGGCCTTTTGTGAAGAGAAGCTGCACTTCAAGCATATTCTTATTATTACTTAAACCTAAAGTCAACCGAAAGGGAAAACTCTCACTGCCAACTGTGACAGACTGCAGCACTGCACTAACAGGAAGGCTATTTTAGTTCTGAATTGGGAACTGGATTACTTATTCAAACAGTAGCTTTCAAAACTGTAGAACTATGTTCTTGTTTCCTTTGCAATATGTTTCTAACTGTATCCTATTCACTGCACAGTTTCAAAGGATTGTACCTTTGCTATGTACACACACAGCACCTTGGTTTCTGAAATTGGTTTCCTCCAATTTCTGGCTGGTTTGAACAACCAAGACTTGTTTCCCATGCACCTCTTTCAATAACATCCCAGCAGATGACAGCAGGCAGCTTGGACCGGGCTTCACATCAGCCTTTGGAACAGCTGCCAGGAAAAGGGACATTTCTGAGCTACAGATGGGTCCACTTACCATGGACGTCACAGTTAAGTTCATGCTACTGCACTACAAATACCTGTGGAGATTTCCATGAGCTTTGGGTTTCCTTCCTGGGTTTTGCTGAAGCCACTGGGAGTTGTGCTACCAATGAGTGCTGTGTCTTAAATTGCCAGTATAGACATCCCTGCTTTTGAGGAGAAGAAAAGTATTCTGCTGCTGAAAAAAATTCCTTTTAATAAAAAAATCTTTGTTTATGCAAAAAAAATATTGCAATAAGACATAAGATAATCATTAGATAATTTAGATGATTCTTTGAAAGGCAAATGTTAAAGGTGCTTTTGCCATCTGAGCTGGAGTCAGATGCAGGATGCTCCTGAGGTATCTTGGTGTGAGGGTTGGGATATAGAATCTTCTCTGAATCTCTCAAGTGGGAAGGGCAGCCAGCCAGTCCTTCCCAGCTGCTGGAGAGCAGTAGGTGCTTTCTCTGTACAGGGAGAATATATTCTCCCACATCAGGGGAAATAAGATCATGCCTTTGAAGAGCGACAGAAAAGATTCCACCCATGTTTCACAACATGCCCCCGTACAGGCTACTGTCACATGTATTCCAGTACCTCTAGAACAATCGGTGCTGGAGCTGGCCAGCCTTGGCATCATGGAAATTGTCTATGTGAGGGGTCCACAGTGTGAGGGGTCCACAGCTGCTGATCCAAAGCCCTCCTTGGCCTCCCACTGCCCTGCTTTGTGAACATAATCCTTGGGGGAAAGTTCTGCTGCACTTAAATGAAACTTGACTTGCACATTACTTGTTCGGACAAGCTACAAGTACAAATGACTCATCATTTCCCTGCTTTGTTTTGCCTGTTAAGCAGCCATCAGCATTTACATCACAATTGATCATAGAAGAGTAAAACCGATGTAGCAGTTCCAACCTCACCCCTTGTGAGCTACTACAGGAAATTTGCAGTCCTCCCCTGAACTTTCCACCTTAATGCCCTCATTTTGAATATTCAGTGGAGAAAACATTCTGAGAACTTGACATTTCTCTGCATTTCTTGCTTGTGTCTTTTTCTCTGTTCAGTGGTATTATTTATATTCCCAGTAGTTACTCTTACAGTTTTGCAGGAATAACAAACATGATCATCTGCTTCCATGGGCAGACTAGCACAAACAAAAAAAGTTTATAAATTTTAAACCAATGCAGACAGAAACCTCAATGCACAGGCACGAATTCTGTTTTGTGCTCCTTCAGCGTGACCCAAAAGCTCCAACTACAGCATCACTGTGAAGCCAAGTACCACCATGATGGCACAGTGAAATGCCACATCAAATTAGCTTTAACTGCAACAATTTACCTAGGCCAGCTATGTAACCCTGGCTGCATTTCACCTTGTTTTTTGTCCTGTCTGCTAGAACCGTCCTGCTTGGCGAACTGCAGCCAAAGCATGAGACCACAATAACACTGAGACACGAAAGCCTTGGCGTGGTGCTGGAGCTGGCACTGCAGAACACTCTACCCTTCTTGGTGAGCACAGACTGCAATTGCTCTCCTCTTTTTTTGGGGGAAAAAGAAGTTACACTGGTGAACATAACCCAAGCAATTTGGATGCAAACACAATTTGGAATGGCAGGAGGTAGGGTATGAGGGACTGGTTTGCAACCACAGGCACGAGGAGCCCTGTATGCATTTCACACTGTGCAGTACAAATGGCCTGACAGCAGCCCTCTTTGCAAAAATCTTGTCTCATTTCTTTGCCTCCCCACGTTTGTCAATACATTTTTAAATAAGCTGTTCCAGTTCGAAGGGTTTTTTTCGTTTTGTGTCTCAGAAAGGAAAACAAAAAGGCTTGCTCCTGCTTTATAATCCCAAGGGCTCAAAGCATGTTTTTCTTCAAAAGCTTCACTTGAGAGAAGATCTTGTATCGAGAGGACTACAGGTGCCAGGATTTTAAGGTATGTACTGTACAGGACGTAAGTGCTGGCTATCCTGTGCAGATGTTCCTCAGCTTCACCCTGTCACACAGTGCACGTGCATCAGTGACAGCTGGATGGATAAATATGTGCACACCCACGCAACTGGAGCACTGCACTTGATTTTTCTGAAAGCACCCAATTTGTCAAGAAACCCAGAAGCAGCAGACAGAAAGTGCCAGCATCCTGCTATAAATGGCAGCTGGGGATGCAAAGAGAAACTCCAGTCATGAACATGAAAATCCCAGCAGTAGCTTCGCTTTCTGTTGACAATAAGTTAGTGCCTTAAGAGTATCTCTGTGCAGGGAAGTTTAAAAGGGACAGAAAGCATCAGATCTGAAAGTAGAAAAGGAGATGTCACAGAAACTGGAGATGTCTGGAAAGCATGTGATTTATTAATAGTGTTAAATAAAGCCAGGTCTGAAGCAGGGTTTAGGTCAACGATGAGCCCCTGGTATGTTATGGACTGTGTCGTAGCCCATGCCTATGTTAAACTGTGACTTAGTGAACCTTGCTTGGAGGCAGCTGTCTTGGTAGGCTCCTGATGTTTTAGAACTGTCCATACTCACCTCCTTCCTGCCTTCCATCTCAGGCTAAAGCCCGTGCCCCTTTCTCCCAGAGTGTCAGGTTGAGTGGATATCCCCTGAGCAGACTCACTGCCATGTCTATCTGATGTTGTAGCAAAATGTTAGGGAGGTACTGAACAAACATAAGATTAAGACCAAACAACACAGAGAACCCGTTCCTGATTTTAGTGCCTGCTGAGCAGTAGAACACTATAATGCTACCAGTGACAATGCATTTCTGCTGATGTGCTACTGTAATTTTTCCTAATTAAATAAAACCAGTTAATTAAATGCGCAGAAAAGGCATTTCGCTCATTTTCCATCACAAATGATCACTGGCTGTACCAAATGTCTTTTGGATAAAAGCCACGAAAGAAAAGGAAAAAAAAATTGTGTGTGGGCAATACTCTAATATTCCATCCCTGGTTTTGCTTCCTCTTCTTTTTTTCTTCTCTGAACAGCAAAAAATTAGCTTTTTCTTTTTCTTTAAATAATCCTTCTTGCTGTTGGGACAACTCCCTTTTAAGGCCAGCTTTTTGCTCAGAGGGAATGTTGACTACACTTGTAAACACCCACTTCCTAGGGTTTAGAATAGTAACAGCAACATAACCTGAACTATAGTTTCAGCAACACACAGCAAACATATTCACAGTAAGGCTGGCCTACAGATTTTCCAGAAATGCTTCAGAAGTCCTGGCAATACCACCGGGCTTTAATTTGCTACCCTCACAAAGTCACATCTTTGAAAACCTTCCCTGTTTCTCCTTTCTTCTTTGAAAGTAGAACCCTGTGCTTCTTCCAGCTCCACAATCCATAATGCAAGCATTTGGATGGGGCAGTAAACACTGAAGCAGGAAAATGCCACCCTCTTTATAACTTAGGAATTTTAGGTGGGTGCAAACTGTGATCATGAAGAGGATTTCCAAGAAGTACACTGAGGACCAGATTTCACCATATGTGCTATTCTGCCCAAAATATCCACTTTATCTCCAGGGAAGGTTGCAAAAAAGCCTAGTGACTTTTCTGCTGTTAGATCTGTCATCCCCAGTGTAACTCACTGTGATCTGGTTAATTAGCTTCGTGCTTTGGAAAAAGATCTGGTGTAAAATAGGGTAAAAATAATTTCCACTTCAGCAGTATGTTTGGTTTAGCACTACAGTTAAACCGAAGCCCAAGAAGATCAGACATGTGAATTGTAACCTCCAGAAGTATCAGTGACTTCCAAATATTCCCTGGACTTACATGGCATCAACACTGAGCCAGGGAACAATACTGGTTTATGTCTTTACTGGTCTCACTAGTTGATGCCGATCCTTTTCCATCATGCAGGTTTGGAATTCCTACCTTGTGTTTAGGCTGTTGACGGTGTGTTTGTGTTACCTCTCAGTATTTCACACCATAACCCCCCTTAGCCTGGAGCAGGATGTGTAACTCCAGTTCCCTACCAGCTGAGCACATCCCAAGGGCCTGATGCTGAACTTGTTCACATGGCCATAAATTAGGAGCAACTCCACTGCTGGTGGTGACACCAAAACACACAAGCCTGGACTCGGGTTCTTCATACCTACTGCATGGTTCCTAAGCTGATGGCTGGCAGGCTAAATGTGAAATGATCCACCCCCACCCTCCTTAAAAGAAAAAAAAAAAAGGCATCAAAAAACTAAAACAAAACCCCAACACATGGAAACACATCGAAAATGTGTAGGGATGGGGGGGAGGGGGAATCCTTGCTGAAAACAAAACAATCTTGTGCCAAATGAGTTGTCATGGCTTTACTATAACATTCCCACAAAGAGGAACAGGATTTTCTTTATTGTGAAATCTTCGTTGTGAGTCTTGCTGCTCCTGGGAAAAGTCATATGTCAGAATAGAACAGTGTTTCCAAATATGACTAGTCTGAGCAGATAAACAATGAATGTCAACACAGCATTCAAGGAAGTCTCTGTGGTTAAATCCCTTTCCAAGGGAGTTTATATTCCTGTTATGGTAGTACTACACATAGTGAATACCTATAGAGGTGATTGCCTTTGCACAGCAGACCCTATTAAACTCCAATTAGAGTTCCTGGGGTCCCAGTTATGGCCAGCCAGAGCACCAGCTGTGTCTGAGAACAACCTGCAGCATTATCTGCTGAGGTCAAAGCTTTATATCACATTTTCCCGAGATTCTGTGGTGGTTAAGAATCAGACAAAATTAGTATGGTTGTTCACTTAGGTTTTTTAACTGACTAGAAATCTGATGAATTTTCAGGTTTAGTCTCTTGTACCTCCCAAATTTGGGAGTTGGAGCAGTCATACTCCCACTCTGGCTGTTCTGGGGCGGGGAGTTAAGTAGCAAAGTTCAGAGGACCATGAGGAAGCAGAAAGAAAGGAAGATTCCAGTCCTGTGCCCTGTCTGATTACAAACACAAGGACCAAGTTCCTCTTGTCCTTCAAAAGAGGTGAAAACTAAATGCAGTTAGGAGAAGGTCTTTGAGAAACAAAATACCATTGCAACAATCCTGCTCCTAGGGCTGCTGCATCCAATAGCTCTTTAATCAACCTGCCTAGCAGTCTTAAGGAGCAGGTTTTCTACCTCAAGCCACCCTCTATTTCAGTCACATCTGCTTTGATCACCAAATCACTCTCCGGATGTATGAACTTCCATTTCTTTGCATCAGAGCAAAGTTAATAAAGTAACGGAATGCATCTCTCTGCTGCCAATCAGTCTAAAACCTGGGGGTAAGAGCAATCCACAGGTAACAGATTTGGGTCTCACACTTCCTTAGGTTATACCAGAATTTATATAGGATGTAGCAGTAAAGGCAAGAACTCTCTTTTCTGATCAGCATTCAAAGCCTTCCAAAACCCAGATCTGCTCCTCTGCCTTCCAACTTCTCTTAAATACAGACAAACAAACTGACTTTGGATTCCCTGCAGGTTTTGTGGAAGTATCTTCCTTCTTTCAGGGCTGAGAAGCTACTCAGGAGATGCAGCATTTGAGAGATCTCCATTCAGACCTGATTTTTACTTGGAGTCGGGGGGAGAAAGGCTGGCTCTTAGTTCCACTATGCCTCAACTCCACAACTGCAAAACAGGGGTGTTACAGGGCAGATGAAGATCCCACACACTTAGAACATGTATTCTGGACAGCAACTTTCTTTTGTGGTCCCACAACACAGCAGAAGTTTGAATCCAAGAGAACACATTAAATCACACTGTCCTTGTTGTTAAGGGAGAACTGAAGGGAGTTTGGCCACTGGACGGGTTTTGTTTTTCGTAACAGTATTAAACACAAAGAAACCCAGGAGCTTGGCAGCCTTTTCCACCATGTAAATCCATGTCTTTCTAAATTACCATAAAGTTCACTTGAGGTAAAAATCCTCCATGAAAATCTGGCTTCTGAAATACATTCTAACCAGTACCTCAAATCCTTTTTTATCGTTACTCACCATAGGTGAAGAAAAAAACCACTAGCCTTTGAGAACTGCATAAAAGTTTCAGGGGCCTGATAATGACACCAATGGGATATATACTGCATGCATAATATGTTATTGCTCAGGAAGCTCAGGTGACTTCCACCATCCCAGGACTTCAGCTGGATCTCTCTTACCGTGTCAGGTAAGACACAGGCTGGTAACCAAGAGCGATTACGTGCCTACACTGGTTTAGTTTAACAACTTACTGTGCTTTAGCCTAAAAGCTGACAGCCCCATTTAGCGAGGGAACTGTGTACAACAGAGCACCCAAACCGTGTGATGCAGCAACCCAGCATAAACTGTACTGATGGCTGAGAGCAGCTAAACATCTGTCAGCAGCAGTCACACCACAGGGGAGGCTGTCAGAGCCAGGAGGAACTCCGAGGGGGGGGCAGAAGAAAGGACAGAGAATCTTTGGCAAAGCATCCAGACAGTCCATTCAACCACAGGTGTGACTTACTCTCACATCTTTAGCTGGCTAATCCCTCTCTAAGTAAGGAGAGGGAGACATTAAGAAGGGTTGTTGCAATTCCCAATCCTACACCTGATGAGTCAGTTCTACAGTAACCATGACAAACAGTGCCACCGTGCTTTGCAGCGCTTGCCGAGGCTTACAAAAGCAGACAAAAGGCACTGACAGGTTTGTTTACCTTTACATTCATTCATTTTTGGCTTATTCGTAGCTGCAGTTACAAAGTTCAGGTATTCTTGGCAGTGCTGTTGTGATTTTAATGTCTTTTATGTGGATGTTTTGCATATAACTGCAATTATCCAGTTATCTCATTGCTCCATTTAAGTCTACAAGACACTCTGCGGTGCGAAGTCCATGAAGAAAAAGAGAAGGTACACAGGGAAAATAAGAGCAGCTCCTGCTCTCAGCATACAGGATGCCCTGTTCAGCTGTGGATATTCTTCCCAAAACAGTCTCAACCCACCTGCCTGGACTATAAAAGCCACCAGGGAACAAACACAGGCAAACAGAGGAAGAAAAATACCCAAAGTGCCTGCTACAGCACATGTGACTACTGGAACAGTATACTGAATTTGTGGAGGTGGGGGAAGGGAAGGTGTAGATCATTCCTTCTACAAGATAAAGCAGATTTAAGGAAAAGGAAAGTTTCTTATACTCTTCATCAACCCTTCCCTCACACCGTCAGGATGCCAGCACCTCTCTAAACTCCTCAGCACCTGCCCAGTCAGGTATTGGTCAGCCAGCCTTGGGACACAGGAAAACTGCCTACCTAATGATTCAGTCCAGGTCCCTTCAGAACTCTGCAGTCAAGCTTTAAAGAGATATGTTATCACCATAAAGAACAAATCGATATTATAAGTGCTCCCCCTACAATTCTCTTTCTGGAGCTAGTTTGCAAGTATTTCAGAAAATACTGTTTTCTTGTAGCTAAAAAGAATTGGAGATTCACTATATTAGTGATTCTGCAAGTGTCTTTAGATGGGAGAATTAAATCCTACAGCAGGCAACATGATTGACTTGAATCACAGTACCACTACCTTTCAGGAGCCTGACAGACACTAATTTTGGAAAGGTGTTTTGCATGGAAGACTGGCATTCACAGCACATGGAAGATCAAATATGTGCGGGTGTTACTTAGCAACCCACAGAACAAGGCTTTAAGAGTAGATAGAAAAATTACCAATTTGAAAGGATAAAGTTTGCTAATGTTTAGGAGCAGCAACTGTTCTTCAGATCCTTCAGACTAAAACTCGCTGCTTTATACAGAGACAGCCAGTCATAACCCAAGCCACTGCCTCAGAGAGGTCCTCTTGTCTCCTAAAACAATTCAGCATTTTCTTTGAGCTACCACTAGAAACTGTAAAGGCACACAGCAGGAGAAAAATGTCAGTATTAAACTGGATTCTCAAGGCTTTCTTCTACCATTTGGTTAACTGCTTTTATGAGCAGCTGGCTAGCCACAGACAGGACAGATGCAGGAACTGCAGGGCTCTCAAACGCCAAGGACCACTTAAGCTCAACACCTCTTCAGCGGAGCTTTGTTTTGCAAACACCCACAACCAAGGTCTCCTTTTTCAGTTTATTTGTACAAACCAAGGCATCACAGTACAAACAGTCCCACTGCAGACAGGCTCTACACAGGCTGTAGCACTGCCCTATAAGCACTTTATGCTACAGGACTTCTGCTACGACCCTACGGGAAAGGCCCAGAGAGATCCCATAGAGGACCCAGGACTGTTTATCTTGCCTGAAACTTCACTTTGGGAGACCAGTTTTCACTGTTAACTCAGGGGGATATTTACAGGGTAAAAATGCACAAGCACACCAACATCATTCAAGTCAGACACCAAAGTGTATTGTGAAGAGGGTACTTCTGGTGAGGAGTCCCAGGTGTGTTTATGCCTTTGGAATATGCTTGCTCACACTGAGGGAAACCAAATATGCCTGGTGGAAGGTCTCCCAAAGGCTGCTCTAAAACCCTCAAAACCTTCCTTTGGACCTGACCTTCCATAGGTAACTCCACAGGGAATTCCTTGGTGCTGAGTGGAGCTGGGAAAACATCCCTCATCAACCAAACAATCCCCAAAAGCATTTTCTCACAAGACACAGAATCTGCTCAGTTGTTAAGGACAGCAAAAGAAGTCCAAATTACAGGTTTCCATAGTTTAATTACAAGCCACCTATCCAACGGATGGAGGTCTCCCATTAGGAATGGGTGTTCACACTTTTGGGCAATTAAAGCAACCCACTCATTATTCTGTTCTACAAAACACATGGGTTTGATTTTTGGTGCCTTAGGTTTTATATCAGTTACTGCCATGTCAGAAACTTAATGACTGCAGAGTTGTTTGGGTGTTTTTTAAAGAAACTTACAGAATATATTTGTCACTACCATGTATTGATATGGCAGGACATGCTGCAAGTACATCAAGGTCAGGCTAAATGTATCCTTTCAGTTGTTTCAATCTTGATTTGCATAGAAAGAATAAACATAGCCAAAAAAATAAAGCCTAGAGTCTACAGAAGTATTTGTCACAGAATAGAGAAACAGTAGGCAGTGAGGCTTTCCCAGTAGTTATCTGGAGCCAGAATGTAAAAATATTGTTCTTCCTGCTATTAAGATTTAAATAGATATTCAAGTCAATTCTAAAAGCAAGTCAGGGGATGGAAAGAAATACCAGTGTGGGAAGATATTACATAAACGGAGATGCAACTGAAAACACAAAGTTAGTAAAGTGCTGTGATCCTCTTCAGTCTACTAAGCCAAACAGACCCAGTTCCTACTACTATGTTATTCCTCCTTATTTACTTGAGCAGGAAAGAGGGAGCATTGCAGGAGGAATCAAGTCTGAATGCTAAATTTCAAGATCTGCATTTTGGAGAAAGGATATTGCTGAGATTTTCAGCAATTGTGTTGTCACCATTTACTGCCTTGAATAGAATGGTTTGGGATGGAAGGGACTGTAAAGATTATCCAGTTCCAACCCCCTGTCATGGGCAGGGACACTTTCCACTAGACCAGACTGCTCAGAGCCCCATCCAACCTGAACACTTCTAGGGATGGGGCATCCACAACTTCTCTGGGCAACCTGCTGCAGTGTCTCACCACCCTCACAGCAAGCAGACGGTGCTGTAATGAGGGTCAGCTCTGGTCAGGCAAGAGCCTCGTTCTCACTTTACTTTCTGAGAAACAACATGCACCCTCCTTAAGTCAGTTCTTACACTTGTGAACATCATATTACAGAAGTGCTGTGAAAATATGGCCGTGGTTACTGCTGGGAGTGAAAACACACGCAAAAGTAAACTCTAAGAACCTCACTTAAGGTTGAGCACGTGGAAAATGTTATGTCACAGGATCCAGTTTCTTCCATTGAAGCTGAAGGAGAACTTCAGGCTGCTGTTAGCAGCACTCTAATCAGGAGTAGTAAAGGCACCCTCAGCAGGGAAGAGAAAGAAATAGTCATATATTTATACCAGTTTCACAGAAATCCATACAGAAGAGAAGGAACAAAGAACTAAAAAAATAAATATCACAGCAGGAGAAGCAACCACTTTTACTTGCTTCCACTAGGTAAGCTGCTAGACACTGCAAATAAAGGAAGAATCTCAGAGTAACAGAGGTAACAGAGGAAAGTGTGTGTGGGTTCTCCCCCCCCCCCCTTTTTTTTTAAAGGTGTCAGTATACAAAAGCAAGTAGCATGACAGAAAAATAAGAGGAACCAGAAGTACCTGCCCACAAAGGGGATTTCAACATCCTAAGTTTAACTGAAACACAGTGGGGAAGTGAAACTGAATAGGAGTTTAGCTTGATGCTAAACATTAGGTTGATCTGTTTTTCAATTGCTTTATGGTGTTTGCCATATACACAATTGGGGTAGACATACCTTCTTCTGACCTTAGTCCTTAAGAGTTGAGTTGAACAACTATAAACAGAGGAACAAAGCAATGCTATAAAAACTGCTGATATTTTAATACTGTTGAAGCTAAATGAGCCACAAAAACATTGCAGAGAGTAATGTATTACCATTTTTAGGAACATTGTGCATATGTTGGTCAAGACCCAGGAGGCTATATGGAATGAAACATCAGTAACAGCACTGAGCAAGTGCCAGTTAATTTAAGAAAAAGACTCAGCTATATCAAAGTCATTACCAGTTTTGCAAAGTCAGAGATGTAGATACCAACAGACTGTCACTGAGGAAAACAACATAAAGCAAAGGATAAATGCTTGTTCAGCCTCAACAAGCAGCTTTCAAAGCTATCTAGACAATCCAGTTATTTCAATGGGGAATGATTATTTGTGCCAACTACTGGCTGTAAGCAACTGTCTGTACATTTTTACTTAATGCAGAAACACATTAAGTGAATGTGTATTTTTTTGAGCACAGTCAGGCTGACGCAAGTATTGAGGGGCTGTCTACACCAGACATTTTAACAAACAATGAATAGCTTTATACTCCCTGGGTCCTAAAAGACTTGGTGCAAACCTAGTTTGATGTAGTAAACAAGAAAAGACACACATTTCTTTGCATGAGAAGTTTTATTTCTTTTAACAAAATACGCAGTTTTTAACAGCAGCATCACTTAGGAGCCCTCCTACCTCCTGAATACTGCCCTTCCAGAGGAAGAGTTCTGGAAGCCTTCCGATCTAAAACCACCCATGTATAGTGCAACAGACAGACAAGCTTTGCCAAATCACATGTTCCTTCACTGTGAGTGGCCCTCAGGACTCTCCTGATTTCCATGGTGAAAGTGCCAATGCCATGGAGCTCCCCAGTGAGGGGTTAACAGCACAGACATGTGCTGTACCAGCTTCCCCATTTACTACTGTGACTGCAGACCAGGTCTGAAAGGACAGCAGTCCCCTGCTATTCCAGGCCTAATGTTCTCAAACTGAAACTGCCTTTTTTGTCACTGCTGTGTGGCTGGATAAGGCACACCAGTGAAGCACTTGCTGCCACTGAACAAACAAGGGACCCAGCTGGTATCAGCACTCAAGACATCATCTTATTCCTCCCTAATTATTTCTAGGGACTTTCTGTACGTAAGTCATGCTATACACAGCACCCTTTAAAAAAAACAGAGTCAGACCTATAAATAGCTCCCCATTACTCCCTTCTCCAAAAAGAATTCCATAACTACACAGCACACACATATGTAGTCTTCCATCTGAAGCCCCATTACAAAGGCAAACTAATGGTTACACAGACAGCAGGCATTAGCTTCTGCCTGACATCTACTCATGCTCAGGTGCCTGAACACTTCAATCCCTTGAAGCTTTACTCTCTTAACTAATTTCAGACCTACACTATCTCCAAGCTCTAGCTGACACCAGCTGGATCCCTTGTGTGAGAACAGAGGGGGAGGCAGCAACTGGACATCAATTGCACTGGTCTTCCTCAGAGACATAAGGAAAGTAACTTGGGGGGGGGGGGGGAAGTGTAGATAATCCTCCACTTCGTATTTCCAGGCAGCTGGAAACCCAGCAGACAATGTAGCTGTTGCTTAACAAACACAGAAATCTACATTGTGTGCCAGGTTCATGCCCCAAACCTGGACAGTCTTCACATACAACTGATAAAAACCAGCTGTGTACATCACAGTTCACAGTGGCCATGAGATCAGCCAAGGTGTTTCAATACCTTTCCTTTGCAGGAGAGATTAAAGACTCTTCATTGATAAAACTCAAGTCCGACCATCTTCTTTGCTTGAATTTGCAAATATTCTCCTAGTTTTGACTGCTCCAAACCCCAATACTAGGCTACAGAAAAAAAGACTTGCTTTCCAACACACAACATCCAGGTATTTAATCTGATTCCCACCGTGAAGTAGATCCAACAGATATCCATTCTTTTATTTGGGGGCCACACCTCAGACATTAACTTGTTCGCACTGTAAACTTGTTCTGCACCCAGGAGGGAAGACACAAATCCAACAAAAAGTCTAGACAGAAGATATGAGATGTCATCAGAGACCCAGTAGCCAGATGTAGCTGCTGATTAGTAAAGACAGAATCTACACTGACTACTGAGCGACTGATGGGCAACTACAGGTTCTGGGTTGACCGATCCACAGCATTAATCCAACACGACCTGCAGAAACAATCAGGAAAGAAAAAAAAAAATCAGTATATGAGAGAGTTCTGTAGATTAGCCTTTGTAAAGAAAGAATTTTCCACAGTTGGTATTACACAGATTTCTCATAGACAGTAAACAGAGAAGCGTGTTGCCAGAACAGTCACCTCAGGTATGCAGTCATTAGCTTTTATAATTAACAAGCACTCAAGTGTTTCTACGTATTTATTCTGAAATAACCTGTTTCATCCCCATGTGTTAGTAAAGACCTGCCCCCAAAAAGCAAACAATAAGAACCACTCAAAAATGTGAAACAGAATAATAGCAGAACCAAAGTCACCTGAAGTTTCTCCTTAATCCCCCAACAATATTGTACAAAAAGCCATGGGGGAAAAAAAAGCCACAAATTATGCAAAACCAGGCTGTTCTTTGTCTGTAACAAAGAGCATTCAGTAAATAAAAGTAAACTTACAGGCACAGAGGTAAACCTGAAATGGGGAAACATATCCCATGCTGCAGTGAGAAAAAGAGATACAAGCCCTACATAATTTAGCAGAGAGGACAGAAGATGCTCAGAGTTCACTCCTATTAGAAATCAGTACAGCATTTCAAGTCTTCACATAAGAACTCTCGTTCATGGTGATCTGAAATTCTTTCATCTCTGATGTCAAATGAAGGAATCCCAGCTCCTCTCTGTCAGCTCAGGAACTGCTGCAGCGTAGTGCAGCACATCTGAGAAAAATCCCAGTGGATACATGCCTAGCTTGGCCTTCCAGTGGTGGCTGAAACGTACTCCAGGTAACTCCTTGAAGTCTATGAGTGTTAAGATTTTACATTGCAAGAAATAAATCAGTATTGGTAAAAACAAAAAATGCCCATCAAGTTAGAATACTCATTAAGTATTTCAAGTATTTGTTTAAATTAAATATTTAACTGGGAACTGGGCAAGACTTTCAACTTTAATGACAGTATTTTTTTTTAACGCAGAACCATAACTAAGAACATGTTTTATGTATTTTTACATAATTTTTTTAGAGTACTTTTACCATCAATGTTTGATCAGATTATAGTAATACCATAAGTGATTTGAGACTGGTCTATTGGAAAGGAAATAACCAGAACAGCTTGCTGTCAAACACTTCTGGAAAAGAGTGGTAGCTGTTATGCCCCCATTGTAACAGAAGCATGCATGCCCTGCTGAACTTTTCCACAATACAGTTTCCCAAATAGCATTTATTAAACATGAATCAACAGTATTTAATCCCTATACAGTACCTATGCTAACCTCTAGAACTTGCACAACTGAGAGGTCTGCCAGGAACAGGGACGTAACTACGAGGCATGAGAACAGTGACACTGAAGCTGGGAATCAATATGGACATTTCTCTGCTGGAGCTCTCCCCTCAGTGATTTGGACAATTCATTTACTGCAACCTGTCCGCTTCTCCCTCCTTTTGGAGGCAGTAATTTCACCCTTCAGTCCTCCTCAAGACAAGTCAGTATAACCCTTTTCAGTATTGCCACCTTGCTCCAGCCTAGGGCTAAGCCATTCCCAACCTCAGAGCAAGCAACACTCCCAGGTTCCCTCTCAGCCAGGACCTAGCAGTGTGCAGGAGGCGAGAGTCATCCCACAAGGGGAGACAGAGCTTATCCACCACAGGCACTTCTGGCTGTGGCCACTCAGAGGAAACATGTCCCCTCTGGTCCTCAGTCAAACTGGTTCTGGAATAAGCCAGAGGAAGAACAGCCACTGCATCTTCAAGGAGAGGCCAAGAGACTCAGACAGCAGCTTTAAAAGACCTTGGAGGTACAAGTGTTATTTTTAAATTAGTATTTTTTCTTTTTTAATGAAAATACATTTGATCTGTTACATTATGAACTACAACGTTATTCGCGAGTTTTAGCCAGACCCCTTGCAACTGTAAGAGGAGCAAGTGAGGTGAGGAGATGAGCAGAGCCTTGGACCAGACATCATTCTCTGCTTCGGGCAGGTGATGCTGAGGGGCAGTTGCTGAGCAGCATTTTGTAACAACCTCCCGACTTCTGAACTACCCCCAGGCCACTGAGGTAGCAGGGTGTGCAGGTGCATCCAATTCCATCCCAGCCCAAACCAGGAAACAAGAGGAAAAGGTTCAACCCCACAGATGACAAAGGGTTGGGTCACTTCAAATTCAGATCTCTTGCAGCAAGAGAAAGGGAGGTTTGTGAACACCTCAGATGCAGGAGCTCTACACGTGTAGGTAACCTGAAGCCTCAAGCTGTACCATAATTCTGGCCATGGAGGTTCAGACCCCACTGAGCAGTGCCTGAGTTTGATATTTGAGCAGAGACGAGTCTCACCTTCATGAAAGCAAGAGATACCAATTTACTGAGAAAAAGTCACCACCTGTCATCTGTAAAACCAACAGGCAAAACTTTTGGCACTGGTGAACTGTAGTAATACAAAGGTTTATTGCCAAAAAGGCAAGAGGCAACTGAGCCCATCGTTATATCACGTAAAAATTAAAAAACAAACCCACTGGATGCATGCTGTGCATCAAATACAAATGGCAGGTGACTAGAACACTTGTGAATCACCTCCTAACTGACTTGTACCTTTACTTGCTGAATCAAGATACGTTTAATACGACTGAATGCTCTTTAAGCACATCAATCAAGGCAAGAAGCGTAACAGATACATAAGTCACCATACTTTTCCAGGTTTGAATAAAGCAATTAACTTTTAAAATCAAAGGTCTAGCTGTTGAAATGACAGGAAAGGGAACAAAAATAAGTTCTCAAACAGCTCTGCTGTGAGAGTCACATCATGGGCTAACACATTCTTAGGACAGGGATGGCACTGACAAGCATTAAAATTTGTAATGAAAGTGAGAGAAAGCTATTCAATATGAATAGCAAGTAGGTCAGGAAGGAGGAAGAGAAATACCAATTACTTGGGTTTGAAAAATAGTTCTTCCCATGAAGTCACAGAATTTGGTTAATTTTTTTGTCCTGGGCAGCACTGCCACAGATGTCAAGTGAAATGAACATAAACAGGTGTCATTTTACTAGTTTGCTTAGAATCCATATTGTGATACTTATAAGTGGGGAAGCTGGGTGCTTAAAAAAAAAAAAAAGTCATTACCTGCATGTTGGCTTCAGTAACTTCCCAAACAAAAGCAAGCCAGCATATCTGAAAGTTCAGAGCTGACAGTTTCACTGAGATTTAATAAAGCCATCACCCGGGACGGCCAAAACACATAATTTAGTGCACTGGCACTGCAGCTGAAGAAATATTTCTCCATGCTTAATGCACAATACAATGGAATTTCAGCATTTACCAAGCATGCCAAGAACTTCTAATTACCTAATATGAACTTAGGCAAAGAGCCATTATGTCTTAAGTTCTGAATTCAGTAAAACAGATCAGTGCATTGTTTCAAGCGAGTAGGCACACAGTTTATAAAGGAAATGCGTAATTGTGGAGTTCAGCTATGCATTGCAATGCACATGGCTTAATGAAATGGGAAAGTTAATCAAGGCAGTAACTCTTCCTTTTTTTAAAAGCCCACGGTAATGATACAGAAGGTGAAACCATCAGTAAATACAGGTGTCCAATTAAAACACGTTCCCACACACATGAATTCCACTGCAGTTGTTCAGTTACACCAGAGCCAGCGTATCTCTGCAGCAAAGCATGTTTTCAGTGATCCCAAGCTCCTGCATACCTCAGACCCTGTGACTGTAGTGGCCAAACCCATTCAGACCAGCTGATGGTCACTTGACTCCCCGCACTATTTATACATTGCTCTGTTAAGTGAAGCTTCTGATTGGGCTGAATAGATTTATGAAAATCCTGCCCAAGACATTTTTTAAATTGCTTTGCCAGAGAACACTAGTATGAGCAAGCCTAGGGGAGGTACAGAGTTGGCACAGCCTTCTAAAACAACTTCCTAAAGGCAAAACCACTTGCATTCTCAAAGGCAAACTAACTAGTTTGTTTTTAAAATTTAATTGCTGATAACTGCAAACACAGTTACCTTTAACCAGGACCTATTTTTGTGTTGACTTCAGACATGGTCTTTGAAGGATTTGATATAAACAGATAAGAAACTGGCTTATTAGCAAAAATCCATAAAGGATGCTGTAAAAAATTACTTATTCATGCATGCAAAAATCCACCAAAACCAAACCGTAGATCAACTCAAAATAAGTTTTACAGGCATAAATAAAATAGGTTTCATATGAAGTTAAGCAAACTGTTCACTGAAATTGATGAAATAACAAATAACTGAGCCTACAACTTTGAGGAGTGGCCCAAAACTTCCACAGAAGGGCATAAGCATGAGTTTAGGTTCTGTACGCTAAGAAGTAATGAACTAAGTTTCTATAATACCTGCATTAGGACCACACTCTTCTGCAAATGAGTAACATTCAGTTTTCATCTATTGTTAGTACGTGCTCATACTCCAGTGTATTTTAACTGTCCACTGCATGGTAATATAATATGAGAAACTGAATTAACTTATTCATCAAACCACAATTTTATGAGCAGTAAGGTAATTTTATATAAAGACGGCAAACAGTGCCAGTGAAGTTTCTGTTTAGGACCACAGTGTTAAGCAAACACCTTGCCAGAGGATTCCAGCTCAGGTTTTTACAAGACATATGGAAGGTAGAGTTGTGTATTGGAGAGAAACACCCACAGCCAGATCTGCTTGCGTGGACACAAACCCAGTGTTTCTAAGCGTCAGGCAGGGTTACAGTGCAGGGGGACTGCCAAAGCACAAAAGAGGTGGGAAGGGAAAGTGAAAAAAAAAAAAAAAATTGCTTTCCCCCCACAACCTGTGTGCCCTGGGTTTCTCTCTTTACCCCAGAGCTCAGCAGGACTGAGTCAGGGACAGTCAGAGCCCCCGTGCCAGTGCAGCAGGTTTGCCAGACTCACTGCACGCGTCTGGGCATTACGGACACACGTCAGGGTACGGAACACAAAGAGAACAGACAACCCACCCAGCCATTTAATTTAAGCCATTTAGTTGGTGCTCCCAGCATATCAATGTTGTTGTAATAGAGATGCTAAGAATTCAACAGCTGTCAAAGAATTATTTTATCCATTCCTTAGCTAGCTTAATTCTCTTTTTCTAAAGAGCACACGTGCACCTTGTGACAGCACACCCCCAGCATGCCAAATACTAACAATTTGACTAGCAATGGAGCTGAAACATGACTGGAAACTAAATGGGTTAATCACAAAATACTCTATATATGATTCACCTGAGGTTAAGGCTAAATGCTCTTAAATCCTGATGCTGGCTGAAGTTACTCAAACGAGCCTCTCTAAATACCCCCTACAGCACATTATTTTGATGGCTGGGCTTTGAAAGCCCTGCTATGTCCTTACCATGCAATTCAATTCAGCCTGCCACACAGTTCAAGCTCATATAGTACCCTGTCTGTGTGGAAAACAGGGGCCCTCATCTTTTATAACACTTATTTATTCATGCTGGATACCTACGTGCAGAAAACATCAGGGAAGGAAAATACCAACATGAAATGGCAACCACCTAAATGTGACAGCATACCAGGGATGAGGCAAGTTTGATCCAGAAGTCAGGTGGCAACAATTCACAAGACTAATTCCCAGTACTGACAGTATGATCCTTCTGTATACTTCTCAAGGACCTACTTTAAAGGTAATTACTCTTGTAAGTGCAGTTAGTACTTACTTCAGAGGAGAACAGCATTCATGTTACTTGAACTTTGCAAAATAAGGCACTTGATTAGCCAATTATGGAGATGATGTTACAAAGCCACCTGGTGCTGCATCACACCCTAATATGCAACAGGAGGGTGGTGAATGTAAATTCGTTTGCTGTCCTGTTTTCCCACCATCTCCTCCTACTTGCCTTCCTCTGAAGTCAACTCAACTTGGCATGGTAAACACACCCTCCTCCCTTTCAGCCAAGTGCAGGATGAAGCTTAACATATTTCTGCTGAGAAGTTAATGTTTACTAATCACAAAACTGTTCTATAGGGAAAGTGACTCTGGCCCCCAAGCAGACCTGAGTTAGTTTGGGAAAGAAGATACAACAACTACCTCAATAGGTGTTTTAAACCAATTATTTGTAAGCCCATAAATCTGGACTGTAGGCATGATTTGGACATTGTTTTGCCTTATGAATCAGAGGTACCCACTTAGTCGCTCCAAGACACGCAGTTGACACCTTCCTTCCCTTGGAAAATGATAGAACCATCCCAACAAACAGAACAAGCCTACCCAAGGTGTCACACCTGTTATCTTAGACAGTAGTGTGCTTTTACTCTGCAAACACAAGGGACAAGTTACAGGTGTTAAGAAGGTCTGACTGTTACATTATCCACGTGTAAATTAAGAAAATGCAGAGTCCACAACTGTGAATAAAACATAGCAATGGTTTTAAAGTGGACATTGAAAAAAAATCATTAGGGGAACATGAAAGCCTTCAGAAGCCTGGAAATCTGAGTTACACCCAGACTACTGTGCAGATGCAAGTTAAGGTCTTCAGAAAATTTGAAATTAAAACAGAATTGGTATTGTGGATAAGTGTTGTCCAAATTACTTAGAAGATGAAGCTCCTTATGCCGACAAAAAATAAGGCTCCCAATTCTTCAAGTGTTAAGAAATCTTTCCAAGAGACATCTGAAAGCCAGGGACACACTTTATCTTGCCTGAAGATTATCACATGACAACAGCATGCTACTGTGCCACAGAGACCTAAATGCGTATGTTTATCCCACAGCTCACATGACTTTGCTTCCTTTAGACCATAAATGGTGAAGAGAAATACGTCCAGCAGAAGAGCAACAGGTACAATGTACTAAGAAGCTTCCCAAAATAGACATCTATTCTACAGGACCAGGGAGTAATATTTACTGATATTAAATCTGCATGAAGTAATGGACACCAGCAAGTCACACGCAGGTTACAAACACCAATTCACACAGCTCTAGATAGGCAATATTCTATATTTAACTTTAGAGAAAGCAGAAATAGTGATGTGTAAGGGATAGTGGCATCAATGCTTTTAAAGTTACTGAACTTATTCCAAATTGGTACTCCCAGGCATATTGTGGAAGAAGTCACACATGTCTATTTTTACAAGTCAACCAGAAGAAGAGTTTTATAAAATACACAGAGAACAAGACTGTCTTACAGAAACAACCATTTAAATAAAGATCCCCTGCTCCCCTCCCCATAAATAGATTATACAGACATATATACACACTTGCACTGGAGGGATTAGGTAAACAAAGACAAACAAGTGCATTGATGGGGGAGATAGATGGCTGTCAGGAATACTTTATTTTCTTTAAGCAGAAAGACCTGCTTGGATCTGGGACTGTACTGCAGGGGCCACCAGCTGACTTGTGTAATGAGGTTATTAACATTTGAGTGACACATGCAAGTCAAAGCCAGACCACCCTCTCATCATACAGACAATTAAGAGGGAGGCAAAACAAGTGGCTTGTTTTGCAAAAGCACTTTGTACCTACTGAGTGCTAATCATTAAACTTGTAGAAAATGTCACAACAACTATGCTAAAAAGGCACAAAAATCTGGGATATGTCTTAAGAAATGTTGACAATACTACTATTGCTGATAAATTAAAGGCTACTTGTTACATACAAAGGTGACTTTGGTGTGGTTTAGCACTCTAATACTAGAAGAGGGAGATAAATGGGCTTCTGACAAAAAGCCATAAAACCACAAACTTAACAGGTCAAAAAGTGTATGTGACCACATCACAGTGTGAGGATTTAACTTTTACTTTATCCCTTTTTCAAAAAGGGAAATGCAGAACCTGGAAGAGAAGAATGAGCTTGTGGAAATATTTTGTGCAAGTGATATAGAACGCCCATGAAACAGAACAGAGGAGGCAACAGCTGGAGAAGCATCTTCTCACAACAGATACAGTCTCTGGACTCTTTTATCCACGCAGAATCTTGCCAAGATTATCCTTCAGTTTTTCCACAATATGAACTGGTTTTAGATCATCTCCAAGGAAAATACAAAAATTAGATAGAGATTGTTGTTGTGCAAAAGATAACTGGAAAAGAAACGAAAAGTAACTCACTCAAGTATCTAATTATTTGGGATACCTCAAGAATCTCAGGAATATTCAAAAATATATCCAGGACAAACAGGAAGCAATACTGTCCTTCACCAAGATGACCTCAGAATGAAGAAGGCAAATTTATTCATGGCAGGCAATGGCTATTATGGCAGGAATTCACAATACTGAGAAAAAGAATAAGGACTAGCATACCAGTGGGTTTGAAAAAGAACTCTTGAAGGGAAATCCTGAGTAGTACAGAATATCAGTAATATTTAATCTTATACAGATTGCTAGTAGGTTCAGGCTCTGACAGAACAGCAGACTACAGCAACCACAAGGTGGTCTCAGTTTTGAACTGTATAATAAACAATATCTGCTACAAAGTTTTGAGATTAACACCCTGCTCAGTACAGTGTGTGGTGGTGGACAGTAATTAAACTCATTCTGCAATTTGAGAAGGCCTCAGAGTTGTGAACACTGTATTACAACAGCAGTTCTTAACTGGAGCTTCTCATGAGGACTCCTGACCTGGTCCAAATAAGCACTAAAAGTCAGTGAAATGCCCATGGTACACACAGAAAGGAATGCAGCTGCCAAGTGGAGAACTCCACTGAGAAGCCATTATTCCTGGTTCCTAACATATACCAGCTCAACTCAAACCAGACTGTGACTACAGGCAGTGTTATGGAAACAGGCTATACCTGCCCTATTTCATACAGTTTGATTTACTGCAGTGCCCACTCATTAGTCGTTGTTACATTGACTTGCTTAACAGGACATCTATCCTAAAAGCAAGTATTATCTATTCCTACTTCTAAAAATGTCATTGCAGAGCAGGAACAAGTCCTGACTATGCCTCTAGGAAGTTTTATGAGTTCTGTGGGATTGTTTGCTTTTTTTATTCCAAGTAATTTTAAGGTATTCAACCCCTGCATTAGCCACAGTACACTACAGTAAACAAGAGAGACTCAACTTTCTGCCCAAAAGGGCTTTTTCCTTATCAGAGAATTGGCATGAAGAGATGATGGCAGAGTATACTCTAAAGGTAGAGATTTGAAGACCAAACATCCAAGCAGGACAGTGGGAATGATTAGCCAAACCAAAAATGTTTGCTTACATCTGAACAGTGTAAGCATTTCAGAAGCACAAAACTCAAAACCAACTGAAGTAATAATTAACAGAAGATGCAGACCAACCATTTCACATGTGTCTGCATCAGTATTGTGAGTGAAGATTACACTTCAGAATGGAGATTTTTTTTTCCCCCACAAGTGAGGTGGTCTCCATCTCTCTACAGCTGCAAGACACACTGACATATACATTTTGCTGGTTTAAAAAGAAATACATCAGTAGCAACCTCTGCAATAAGCACAAAAGACAAGGGGCAGAGAGTTCTAAATTATTTCATGTAGTTTACCTAAAAATAAGGTTACCCAAACAAGGAAAGTAATGTTCACTGCAAAATACTGTACAACAGTCAGGAATGTGCCAGTTCCATTACTGCAATTAAATTTAATTTTTGAAGCAAAGCCTTTAGAACTACATTCCTATTACAGCTCAAGATGACATTAAGAGAACTTAAACGTGGCCATATTAAATTCAGATGTCACACTGCAAGCTTTCATTAATATCAGATGAAGGGAAGAAAAAGGAAATATTGTCTTCATAGCATAACAGCTGTTTCAAATTTGAAATGTTATTAAAGCATATTTTAAAAACACCAGGTAGATTTGTACTGATAAAGCATTTGGTAAAATCTAGTTATAGCTGATATTTGGTAATGCACAGCAGTAGCACAGAACTACTATCAAATAGCCAGTCTCGTTCATCTTCACTCTTTTCTAAAGGTGAGGAGGGGAAGCCCAAACAAAAACATATGCACGGATACTTGTGATAGGCAGCAAGGACGACAGGCACTCTTTGACTTCCCATTATATGTCTGCTAATGGCATGATCAGCTTCACAGTAAGTCTTACTTCTTATCTATCTGCCCATAAGAGAGTCACAACTACTGCTGTGAACATGTGTAGTAGTTCAAGAAACAATTCCTTCTCCTGTCAAAAGTTGTAAGGAAGGCCAAATACCTCACTAATAAAGCAGAGTCACTCCTTTACAAGCTTTAGAGTTATGGATAACACAGCTTTTATTGTTTCACTTTAATTGTTTTCTACCTATACAGAAGAATTATCACTGCAAATAATGCACAGATTTCCAGATAAGAGACCTGTTGAGTTCTGTGCTCCAACACATGTTCAAAGCATTTTCCCATCATCTGGTAGTAGCTTTTTCTTCTAAATGAAGTCTGTGTTGCCCTTCGGAGACTTGCTTCACCAATCCCACTGCAGCAGCCTTCTAAAGGCTCCTAAGGGAAACATCTCCCTTTTTTGGCAGAATGCCTCACACAGCACCACTGGATAACTGATGGGGAAATCCAATGCACTGTAAGAATTCAAACTTCGGCACAAAGTAACAATTAGATGGCAGAGCTGCACACATCAATAAAGTAGAAGAAGTGTATTAGAAACAGTCATTATGGAGATAATGCCACTCAGAGCCCAGATCCTGGGGTACATAACCACAAGCAGTATATGCACAAAAAAGAAATCCACAGTATAAGGCAGGAAGACTATGGTAAAAAATAAGTCATTCTAAATAGACAGAGATTCAAAATACAAGACAAACATTTTCAGTGAAAGTAATCCACCTGACATCTTGAAAGGGACTTTTAATAATTGACGCCTTCAAGAGAACTTTCTCAGCTAAAGCCATATATTAAACCCCAGGAGGTGCAGCACAAGTGGTTTTTTACCACATTTTGCCACAAGAACAGGGAAATAACACAACAGGTTCTAATGGGTTTAACTGCTTTCAGTACTAAAATGTGATGAAGAACTAAACGTGGCCTAAAATTTGTCCGAAGGTGCTTCTAACTACATCTGGCTGATGTACCACCAGCAGAGCAGTGACCAGTCAGATACACAGACACTCTACTGGAAATTCTCCCGAAAAATAACTGGGCACTTAATCTAAAGAGCAAGAAGTGCAAATTGTGAGGGAAGATGTAGATCAAAGCAAACAAGTATTCCCCATCCAGCACTGCTTGAGTTCTGTTAGTGACAGGACAGAGGAGTGCAAAGGTCACTTTCACAGTTGATGTGGGTTTCCTTTAAGATGTCTGGAAAATGACTATGTTGACCACATCCACATTCTGAAATACTTTTTTGAGAACTCCTAACGAAGCTTCAGCCAAAGGAACAGGAACTGACTCATTTGTACAGCACCCATCCCCTGCACAGTCACTCTCAGATGTGTGCCCGAGATGCACGTGGGCAGGGATAAAAACAGCCAAAGTTCACATTGTACTTGAGAGACTCCAGTTTGGGATTTTGCACTGACACACCATGCTCTGCATGAAGGTGTGTTCACGCACCTCTTTATCACTGTAGCCTGCCACTCCCTGTCAGTGTCAGCTCCACTGTTTGTTTCTGAACACAAATTTATGCAGAGAGCTGAAGGCTGCAAGCTGAGCTCAAGACCATGAGCTGTCTGCAGTATTTTACTATTTGCAACTCAAACTGGCCATGAACAAAGAGACAAAGATAAATAAGCTGTCATGTTATTACAACCTCTGTGTAGAGTGGGGGGGGGGGGAACCTAACAAGTGTACCTTTTGAAATGGACTTGACTGTACATACTGTGTGTGAATCAACTCACTCTTGGTTATGTTTTACTGCAAGATAAAACAGTTCTGAAAGCAAAACCTGAAGGATCCAACAAATCATTCCAATATTTCTAATTCACCTGGCAGTCTTCAGTGCATGGGAAAACAGAATGCAGTGCAGAAGGCTCTGTACAGGGCATGTATCCTACTAAGTATCACCTTGCGGCTGTTAGCTATGTATAGACTTGCAAAAAACGGGCATCCCATTTAAAAGTCAGCTTTCTACAAAATAGGTGTGCCACTAAGCCATTGTTTAAACCCACCGAAACTGCACTGAATCATTTCCCTGAATAGCATCACAATGAAGTGGGTGTGTTGTTTTTAAATCAAGGTGTCTGCTAAGCAAGTTCTTTTAACAAATTTCTGATTATCAGCACATACCAGAAGCGTAAGACTTATCTCCGAAATTCCATAAAAACTGCACTTACAAGCATGAGATGACAAAGAAGCAACTCTGCACCAAAAATTAGGGAATGTAAAAGTTTGATTCCAGGAAGGAAACACCTCTGGTCTGACTACAGAACTGTGCTGCTCAGGAGATCAATTAGAACCTTAACTGCTCCTGTCTAACTGAGCTACTGAATGTAACCCTTTATAAATAGGTTAACCTGAAATCCCAGGAATAACTTCTCCCAAGGTTTTGCCTCTTCAGGCTGTCACGAAGCAGTATTTTTATCTACAACATGCAAGTGTTTTGTTTGGGGTATTTTTCCCTCCCCCTCTTTTTTTTTTGTCCCCTCTAAAGGAATATTGACTAAGCTTCCCTGCCCATATCTAGACACCTTTTAAATGATGTGTACTTATGTGGTATTGAATTGCATACCTCCACCATAGAATTACACATTCTTAACTTCAATCAGGAAGTTAGAAAGTTCCAGCAGGCCAATTTATCAAATGGCAAAAGTATATTAGAAGTGCTCAAACCAAACAGGTTGTAATCTCTGAAGTTAGACACTGTGGAGGGGTGTTCTGGCTACAACAAGCATCTCTTCAGGCAGAAACTCCTGTGGAAAACACAGCACTCAGCTTGCCAATACAGTTTTCCCCCCTCCCTCCCAGATCACTGTGCCTAACAGGAGAGCAAGACATGCTTAAGTACTTCATACTTAAGAGGCAATTAGAGATTTTTAATTCAAATATATTGCCACCTTCTGTACTCATTTTCTAGTATATGATCCACTTATCTTTTCAGGGGACCTTCTGTTATGTAACACTCCTACCAAAACACATCATGCCCAAGAAGAGACATCTAGATAGGCTAACAGTCACAAAAGCTTTCTTTTGTGGTGTAAGAAACAAGTGGTACATTTAAGGTTTTTCTCACACAGTTTTCTCCTACCTTGCTGCTGTTACTAATGTACCCAGAAGAAGACAAGGCTGCCTTTCACCTTCAGGAGTCGAACTATTCCTCCCCATCGTTCAGCCTGCTGAAAATGGCTGAACAAAACCAGCAAGGCAGCTGCAACTTGAACATTACCCTGACATCAGTGTACTTTCACTAAGATTGTGTATGGATTTCAGAGTCTCAGAGGTTCAGTCTTCCAAACCGGTTGGGAGAAAACACTTTGATTTTCTGAATGCGAAGTGAGATTTTTGCCTTCTCCAGCTGCTATACTGAAGAAGGCCTTAGTGAGACCTGTCTGATATTCCTCAACTAACAGTTTCCAAGCAGTTCCAGAGAGACAGGAGATCTCCAGGTAAAGCAGTGTCACTGTTAAGCGACAAGCTCACACTACACCTCTTTGACAAAGGGTAGTATTTTTAATGTTCCACGTGTGAAGATGGAAAGCTTGGGTATCATCAGTCATTTCACCTTCTCAGACATCTGAGCATCACGGAGCAGAGCTGGACTCCTGTAGCTCACAACAGTGGAGGAAACTGGATCACTACTAGCATTCAGGTGAACACCTTCTTTACAAGACACATAAATCAAAGACAGCTTCCCCCACAGGATTGCCTACACCAGGCAGCAGAGTGGAAACAAACCAGTCACTCAACTTCCAGTTCCTGTCCCCAGCCACAAGGCACATCCCCTGGTCTACCTGCACTATCAGTTACTCCCAAGTGTCAACGACGCTGCACTGCAGCACAATTTAGCTGGCACCTACTTAAACAATGGCCACAAATCTTTCTAAGGATGTTCAGAATCCCCTGAGCAACTGATAATGCTCCCTGATAAAGCAGCTTAATACTTTCACAGCCATATTGTAGTTTTTCCTCCCCGAGAACATCAATCAGACTTCCTAACACCTCACTCTCCTTGTGTCCTACTCGGGCTTTCCCCATCACAACTGCAAATACCATTTATGCAACGTACGTGAGCACTACATTTCCTATAGTTTCCGGAAGAAAGAATAAACATTGGATTTCATCCTCATTCCACAGCTGCTTGTGGGGAGGGAGGCCTCCCGTCCGCTCCTTCCTTCCCTGAGGAATTTCGGAGGAGGCGCAGAGCTCTCCCAGCCACGGCTCCAGCTTGGCTGCATCAGGCCCTGCTCCATCGTGCCCACTAAACTCCACCAGGCTCTTCATCTGTGCCACTGCACAGGACAAAATACCTGCCTCTTTAGGGAGCTGGCATCCTGAAGGCCGGCTTTGCTGTTAGAAGTAAACTGGAAGCACCAATTATTGATTTCGTTTATTTATTTTTTTTCATTCACTAGGGACTACATCAAGTGCAGACTTCTTTTAGGGAGCTAATTTATAAGCACAGTGCAAATTGATTACTACCAGCACACATACTCAAAGCATAGGCAGTATCCAGCAGAACACTTTTACTCTCATTTATTGACTGAGAAGTCAGTGCTTTATCAAGCACCTAAGAAATACCTTCAGGCTTTAGAAGAGACATATTAAGTTGATACAGAAAGCATTATGCATTCATAAGTGACTAATGATACTGCAAACATAGTCATTAATGATGACAATATACATATTACACCTCTCATGAATTCATCCAGAAGCTTAACTAAGGCCATAGGTCTGAAGAGTTAAATATTTGTTGATACCACAGGAGCATCTCCTCCATTCAAAGGCTATCATCTTACTAACTAGTGAATTTGGTTAGGGCTTGCAAGGTTTGCCTTAAAATTTAGTCTTCCCATATGTAAATTAAATTAAGGAAATAGCTTAAAAAAATATCCAATTCTCAATTCTTTCAACTGCTATAGATGCCTCCTGAAACAATCAGGATAGTCAAGTATCTGTCTCATCATATTCCTGAATTCTGAACCCTTTTTTAGCCAATTCACTAGCACACAAACCTCCCCTTTGTGTTTGCAGGTAGAGACTGCCAAATATCTACTGGTTTTATACAAAACCAAGAACGTTATCACATGTTCATATTCACATGACCATCTCTCATTTAAAGCACTCAAATCCCATTCAGTAAAGCACACCTCCAAATGCTGAACGCCTCCTTATCACAATATCATACTTTTTAACTAAGCATGAAATTTCAAGTAAGCTAGTGTACCAACATTGTAAGAGTCCATTCTTTTTAATATTTTCAATAGAATTACTCAAGGTTTTAATATCTGTTCCCACCCCCCAATATAAATTAAAAGGACAAAGCAAAGTGGGCCCCTCAAATGCACAACTACTCCAAGTATTTCCGGTGAAGATAGAAACAACTTTTGCCAATAGAAATAATTTCATGTTTATTGCCTAATCACACACTTGTTAGACAAGGGCAGCAAAAGATTAGTAAAGTACTAATATTTAATTATTCACAAGTCATCCAGACCTGTAGTGTTTTCCTTAACGTGTGAACAGCTGTCTACAAAATTTAGACCAGATGTTGCTCTTAAAATGAGCACTGATTTATAAACATGCAGTTTCACCATGACCATGACAGCTACAAAACTGCACAGCACTATGCATCTACTTATAGTAGATATTTCTCACGGTGAAGAAAAGTGAAACATCTGGTTCAAGATGATTATGAAACAGATAAATCTCATCACATAATAACTGCAGAGCATAACTTTTCAATAGCACAAGTTGATGTGCAAAAGGGAACCCAAAAGTCTGCAGAAAGATATTCTCACATCTATGAGACACTGTTATTGTAAAGATGGAGTTTAGAATGACCATTAGAAGGCCAATATAACTTTTTTCAAGCTGGTGACTTTGATGCCTCATTATGTAGAGAATAAGTCCAACCTGCAGATTCACTGTCTAATACTAAAAAGCAAGCATGTACTGTTGTAACACAAGTGTTCATCACAAATTCAAAGCTAGGGGGGTTTTGTTCTCCCTCATCTACACAAATGTTTGGAGGCAGCCAGAAATTTTTCACATGTATGTATGCACTAGTAAGAGTATGGCATGGCTGGATGTCAGGACAAAGACAAATGTTGCATGCATCTGACACTGGGCTGAAAAGCACAGCTTCTGAGTGCGAACAGTAAGACAGCAGCAAAACCTGCAACAGAACTGCTCTGGCCTAGAAAACTTGAGTAGGGGAGAATCTGAACAGGGCTACACAAAAAGTAGGCGAGCATTTCCATTTCAGAAACATTGCTGGCTCAGTGTTTCTAGGCAATAATTCCGTCAGATCATCAGTTTCCCTGGTTCAATACCCCATCTTATAATACACAGTATGAGCTGTGTCCAATACAGTATATTTTTTAAAAATAACAGCTACAGCTTCTTCCCTAAACTTAGATGCTTACAACAGCTTATCTGGCTATTGTATATTACAGTCAAAGATGAAAATTTTCACCTTTATAAAAAAATCAGACTCAAAAAAAGAATAATGTCTAGGAGATTACAGACCACGTTCTCTTGTGAGCCATGCCCAGCCCCATCTTTCCCAATCTCTGTTTAACCAACCAGATGATCAGATTTTTTGAGACAACGTGGGGATAAAACAGTGCACAAACACAAACTTGAAAAGGAGGTTTACACTGTTCTTCTTGGACAAATAGTTGCAGTTCAAATATATCACTAGGACTAATCAGATTCAGCAGCATCTGTATTGTTAGGCAAGCCTGGACAAGGCAAACTTTTCTGCTGGGAATTGCACAATATGCCCATGTCAGTTATCTCTGAGAATAGGTCAGAAACACAGCCATTAGGATTTGCTTAAAAACTGTCACACTAACCCTTTGGGCAGGATGATGGTCCAGAGAACCTCCTGTGTGCCAGACACTTCTTTCACACCTTCTCTTTGTAGGTCATTGCTCCATCATCAACTTCAAAGCCACTCAGCAACCCGAAGGTTTCTTGAGTCAATTCATTCTTAAACTTTACGTCATCCCTCTGAATCTTAAAAGCAGATTTTTCTATCCCGTGACCACTGAACTTTTAAGATACTGCTATTTGTACCAGTAAATCACTTATTTAAATCTTTACTGCACATCAGCCTTTATGAGCAATGCAAGATCTTTCGCAGAAATGAGTTGATGATGATGTTTCGGCATTACGAACTGAAGCCAACACGATAAATTACATTTATCATGTGTGTAGGAAACAGGAAGATTTAGATATACAACTCCACATCAGTCTGCCCATCCAGTAGCTTAACTTTTTCTTTTGGTGCTGAGAATTTTTAATAAGACATTTAAAGGAATACTAACAGCCTATCACAAGCCTATAAAATGTATGTCTTACACGTGTATTTCAAAAGATGTTTCATCTTTCTCACAAATCCCAAAGAAACAAGTAACAGCAGCTCAACTTCTCATTTCTTGCTATGATAAGTAAATTGAAAGAACAAATCAAACACAATAACCTGAGGACCCCCCCAAAGAAAACGACTTCAAACATGTTACACCTGCATTTCTAATAGGTATAGGTGCAGAAGAACCATCTCCAGTACAGATGGCTTAACAAAATGTTTCTGCAGTTCTGTAGAAAAAACATTAAAAAAAAAAAAACCAACTCAGCACAATTGAACATAAAGGGGAAAAATACCTTACTGCTCAAAGAACAATTGTGAAGACAAGTAACCTAAAGGGCAACTCCTCCTTCCTTTACCATGTAATAAATGTGACATCTTCAGAGATTGGAAACAAGCATCCTCGGCTATTAAAGATCTTTCCCTAAGCTAAGGTTAACCAGAGGTGTAACAGCTAACCCTATTACTGGGTTAGGGGAAAGATTAATATTTTGAGAGGTGGTGAACCATAGTACTACCAGAAGCAATTCCTCACTGCCACACTTGGGAGTGTATATGTGTGCTATCCAGACACTGAAATGATCTATGGAATCCAACCAGCTCAAGATGCTCCAGGGGAAGGGGTGGGGCACACACCACGCATCTGAAGTTTCCATAGGTCATTGTAGCTGCCATAATCTCTTTCACTCGAAGACCCATTTAGTCACAAAAAGCCGCTGATATCCAGGAGGTCGGTGTGAGTACGTGTGAAAGAGGAGAGAAGTGCGACCACCGTCTGGTTTAATAATTCAAAACTTAATAACTCCAGATTTTGCTGCTATCTGACAATTCTAGGTGTCACTATGCTGCTGTATCACACACACGTGTATGTATCTTCACACATAAGCAAAATATTTTACAGAACCCATCCGCTGCTGAAGTGCTACCAAACAACTGAATAAACGAGGGACAGAAGTGAACCAGCATCTGAGCTGCCAGCTGACACAGACTACAACTGTCACAACAACAACAACAAAATACTTTAATGCATTTCTCATGTTTGCCCTTCTCTACATCAGTCAAGCACCACTTGCAATAATTAGTAAAAACTGTCATTATGATACATAAAAAAAAATTTACTTGTTGCAGTTACAATTTCAGATTTCCCCCTCCCCCAGCATTCTGTAATTCCAGGCATTTTCTTTTAAAAACAAATATTTTCACTACATATGCTCACAAAAATCAGACAGCAAAAACTTACTAATAGAATGAGGGTAAAATGTGGTTTTGCATGAGATCATATACTACAAAACGTAAGGGGTTTTTTATGAATAAACTGGAACAGTCAACAGTATGACACAAACCAAATTACAAGTAACAGACATGATCTAAACTGATTTTGACTGGAACATGTTTATTTAATTCTCAAAATTTCAGTTTATACTTATATCAGTCAGCCCTCACTTCATACAAGTATTTCAAAACAGGTGAGTGAAACCCAGTGGGAGGGGACTGATCATTTTAATAATAGACAACAAATCGACTACAGTTAAATTTTTTCAAGCTTTGACTACTTAAACAGAGTAGTATGCGCTTTTTATTTTTGGGAGAGTGGGGGGAAGGGAGCCGGGGGGACCTCTGGGAAGAATGCTAACCTTATGAATTCTTCCTCTGGAATTTTAATTGGTAAATCTATAAGTAAAAACGTACCCAGATGCAGGGAGCTGCTCCCCAGCCCCACCACAATCACAGAACCTCGGAGCTGTGTGCTGCTTAAACCTGAAAACAGAACATTTCCCTCAGATGGTGCCCAGGCACACCTGAGCTAAGGAGACTCCGGCAGCAGAAGTTGGATTACACTCTTCCCGATTTGTGCAGCCAGAGTGCCTCTGGAAGACAAGCTTATCTCAGAATCTATTCTTTTTATTGCTTCTCTTATTAGACATTTCCTACTCGTTTTTGCAATAAATTTAGCTACACAACAACCTTGAGCTCTATTTTTATGTACAGCATTGTTCAAAGAGCTTCCGAAAATTGTATTAGGAAAGAGAGAAAGGCCTTTGAACAATTAAGACAAGCTTCATAACAGAAAAGTAATCTTAACACGGGCTAGTTTCTTTTTTCCCCTTTTGGAAAAATCTTCACATGGGGAATTGAGACAGATAAAAGCCAAGAGATCTTAAAATAAGACACATCAGAACCAAGGAAGAACATACTATGGATGACACCTTTTAACCTGTAACCAAAGGGCTTTCCAAATGCATATTGAAGGAGCTACAGCTCAAAAAGAAAGTAAAAATAAAGCTCACAAAGTTAACAGCAGCTTTAAAACACACGTTAAAATTTCCACATAATAGATCCACCACTCTTAACTTACTGACCAATACACAAGGTCTACAATGCATTACAAGCACTACTGTTTCCCATCTGACTTGCAGGTAGTTTTCAATGTAGCAATTAATGTACTGTATTTTGATATAATTGAAAAAAACGTCTTTATATGCAGTCACATGGTAACTTGGATTTTACTATCACGCTGTATTTAGGAGTCTCGTGAAAACCAACATTCTGAATATTGATACGTATATATCTCTCTCATTATATTTCTGCTTTGAAAAGAATTATGCCTCTGAAATACATAACACTTTTTTTTTTCCTAAACACTTCGAGGATATTAAGTAACAGGCACGTGGGAAGTTATATCTAGTTTTAACACGCAGAAAGCAAAGCGAACTCGCCTAGCTCGTGATTTAAAGTCACTTCAGCTTCCACACACGAAAAAAAAAAAACCACACAAAAAACAATGGCAAAGCAAACTTCCACAGCCGGCCGCCCCAGCTTTCCCCTACGGCAGGAGCCCCGAACCTCGCACGCCGGAGACCTTTCTTTTTTTCCCCATTACAACCCACACCTGAACGCCACGTTCCAGCTCCCACCCACTGGGGGAGCAGAAAGGAGTTCCCCACCACAAGGAAGTCGCAGGCACACGTGCTAAGTAAGGGGGTACTTTTATCCCGGCAGGGTTCCGAGAAGCCTCCGAGGGACTTCCCCCTCCGCGCAAAAAAGAGGGGGAAGGAGGAGAGGGGAGCGGGGGGGAGAGAGCGGAGAGAGCGCGGTGCCCACCCCAGGTGCGCTCCGTGCCCACCCCGCGCCCACCGGGAGCGCAGCGAACGGACCCCCCGGGCGCGGGCCGGGAGATGCCCCCGCAGCCGCTCCTCACTCACCCCATCCATGAGCGGCGCTTCCTGATGACAGCCGGCTCCAGGGAAGCCCAACCGAGGGACGGCGAGGGCGGGCGAAGGGGGGAGGAAAGCGCCAGCCCCGCGGATCCCGATCGCGGGGCCGCGCCGGGAGCGGAGCGGGAGCAGCGCCCGCCGCCGCCGCGCTCCGCTCTTATAGCGACCCGCCAATTAAGGGCGGCCAATCGGGCGGGCGGCGGCCACGTGATGGGGCAGTTCCAATTACGGCGGAGAATTTTTCTGAATTAGCGGGGTTACACAAAGGACACTCATTGAGGGGGAAGGAAAAAAAAAAAAAAAAAAAAGAGAGAGAGAGAAAAAAAAAAAAAAAAGGGCAGCGAGAGCGGGAGCGGGAACGCCCAGCCGGAGCCTGCTGGTGATTTAAGGCAGGAAACTCCCTCGCCTCACACAGACACGGCCGCATTCAGCACCGGCCAGCATCTCCGCGGGAGGAATGTCTGGCGCACAGTCACGCTTAATCCTCGCCCCCGAGCTGGGGTTTGCACAGCCACCACCGCGGCCATCGCTTCCCCCTCGCCGAGGGGAGAGGCGAAAACCCGCCTCACCGCGGAAAGAAACCCATATATATGTTTGTTACATATATATATATATAAAATAAATACTTCCAAGTGTAAGCTGGAAGCGGCTCGCATAAGTAAGCGATGCGCCGGCTAAAAACTTCTGCGCTCCGCGGATCGCGCGGCTCGACCGAAAAAAAAAAAAAGGAACGATTGAAAGGAATTATTGAATGGTTAGCAATTAGCAGCTCCCCGTGCCAGAAAAGACTCCCGCAAGAAAAACGCGCCTGTGCTCACGAAATGTTTCACGTTTTTTATTTTGAAGAATTGCTGCGAGAAGAGGTGAATAAGTGTATAAGAAACAGACTTAAAAGCAACGCTGAGAACCTCACCTGCCCACAAACCCTTAAGGAACACGGGCCAACACCTCCGAGCGCCCGCCTGAGAGGCATGACACCGAGCCACGCTTCATCTCCATTTTCCTGCCCTACAGAAACACGTGTGGCCACGAGCATCACACGGGCGCGGCAAACGCCATCCGAGGCACAACCGGAACAGCGGCACGGCTGCCTGCCACTGACAAGCCTTGCCAATCCCAATTTATGGGCAGGAAACGTATGCCAGGACAAACCAGTCGAGATGACTCAAGTGGCCTCTCCCCCACCCTCCTGTTCCTCAGAACAACAGCCCTCTTTAGCAGCGGGGAGTAGGACCTCTCGGAGGAATGACTCAAAAGTTGCTCTCAGGGGTAGGGGAAAATCCCCCGCAGAACAGAAGACACCCAGTCCCCCCCGCCCCCTTTTCACGTTATATTAATTAAACATACAACAACTGTCTTGAGGTAATAAATACAATAAAGAGAAATCTAGTTTGACCGCAACATAAGTTTACTGAGGTCAACCCCAAGGGAAAACTAATCTAACCACATTTTCAAATTGTTTGGAATATTCCATAGCCCAGTGAAACCATAAAATGACAAAAACATCCTATCCTAGAATAGCATAAGGATTAAAAAAAAATGCTATGTTTAATTAAAGGCAGATGACTTAATAAATTTTTCACACTCACACTGTGTACATACAAAACTTAGTTTTTCATCTGTTGTAATTTTTTTAAAGAAAATGATCCTATGTTTTAAACTTTAAAGGGGTATTTTTTATCTTTGATTAAAGTGATTTGATTAGAATAAAGAGATCAGAATACTTCATAAATCTAGTCTATGAGCATTAAGCCAGGAAGTGATTTTAAGCAAGACAGCCAGATTAGTTTATGGAGAGTTACATGTTCCATCTTCCTGGCGGACAGTGAATAAATTTCTCTCAAAATGGCCATGGGTTTTATATTAACATAAAAAATGAGAGATGATCTGTCCACCCTCACTGGAAATTTAATGATAGACAGGAGAATTGAAGAAGAGAAGAGACCTAAGACAACAGGTGGAACTGCAGAAATTAGGGACTGGAAAGCAAACCAGCCAACACCTCCCTGAAGACTTTTTGAACATGAAAAAAGCTGCAGCTTTCCCTCAGCTCCTACAATTGAAAGGTTGTTCCAGAAGTTGGTTCTGATGGTTTGGACCCTCTTTTTTTCCCGAATTTCCATCTTAAACTTATTCAGGGCCAGCTGCTGGCACAACATCAAGTGATCAGCATTGTCCTCTCTTTGCTAGAACAGTGCTTTTCCTTTTCCTGTGCTATACCACAAATGCCCCCATTCTTCCATTCTGCAGCTTGTTGGTAGGCAGCAGTCATATCTGCCTTCGACTCTGACGAGATATTTTAGCCTAATGATTTTATCATGCTTCATCTCCGAGTTCTTCCCAAAGCATTTATTATGAGGTTCTTCATGAAAATACTTTAGATTAAAACAATCAGTTCTTTTTGAATGGAAACCATGACTCAGATGAGCCAAACACAAAATATTCCACCAAAGTATTCTATGTATAGCATTTGTGTGAATTTGTGTGGCTGAAGCCAGCCAAATAACATAAGTACTCCATAATGGAAAAGCTGATTAACCAGTATAAATACTTCAGAAGTACATTTTAAGGTAAATCCTCATAATAACCCTGTGAAATGGTAGACTTTAGTCTCCCTTAGAAAATGAGAAAGGAGAGGCCAGGAAAACTTAAATGTCTTGATCAACATCACAGAAGTTTCCATCAGGAAGCGAGTTGCACCTAAGGAGCTCTTGGCTCCCCTGTCCCACGTCACATCTCCTGGAGCACACTCTGAACCTCACTCCAATGTAATGCTGAGCCAGATCATCTGCAGTCACCTTCTATGTAGCTAAAACATTCAAAAACTAAGCGGCTGGCCTAATGGGGTTAAGAAGTGCTTTCATCACTGACCTCGTAGATAAATAACTTATTTGGTAAAATGAGTATTTTTTAGAGAGATTAGGGTCACAGGCTGAGACTTTTGTCCTGCTGCAGAAAAGGAACACAGAAAGGTGCATCACTGAATTGAATTGCTGGCAGTAATGGTCTAATTTCAGCCACTTGGCCATGCAAACATGACTGAAGTTTATCTGGATCCTGTCTGTTGCACTCTCTATGAGAGGGGTACTTCACTTTATCACAAAAACCCAACTAGAGTAGGAAGGGAGAGAATGAGGAACATGAGAGGGAAGACACTGTTCCCTTCATCCTCCTCTGTGCACCCTCACAGATGAAAGCTCCCACCTACTCTGTTTTCCTCAGGAGACCTGCTTTTATTGTTCGAGCAGAGCCTGTTTTCCTACTGTAGTCAGCAACTGTCCACTCCCAAATATTTTTCCCTTTTGACTATTCACTTTTGTGTCTTGGTCCAAACTTGAGGGGTAAATTGCTTGATTGCTTTTAAGATGCTTATCAGTGGTATTGGACACAGGGGCCATGCAGTTGGCGACACAGGCAAGAGGGCCTGATCCAGTCAAGATTTCAGCACTCCACAGCGCTGCCAAAGGCCACCACGTACCACACCTCACTCCTCTTCCCCAGGGAGTTACACAGCCCGAGCTAGACAGTTCCAATCTTGCATAAAGCCATGATGAAGGAGAGGGAGAGGAAAAGGCCACAAAGAGACCACGTGGGCAAGACCACCTGTCCCTCTGTAGATCAAGTTTATTCCTGACAATGCTTTGCGACCAAGACTGAAAACATGGAATTCACCTCAGGACTGAGGAAAAAGAGCAGGTGCTCCATCCTTCAGATTTCCTTGAGGAAGGGAATTCCAGGGTGAACTGACACCACCCTCAATGCTAATTGCACTGAAGGCTCATCTCTACCAGAGGGGAAGAGCCCAGCCCACAGGGAAGCACCCAGAATCCCTGGGACCTGTGAACCATAGTCACAGACCACAGACCTGTGTGTATTTCTACATCATTTCCTTACAGTACCTATGCACAGGCAGAGGATGTTAGGGAGAGAAGGAAGAAATGAATTTTCTCTTTTCTTCCTCCACATATGTCCTTTCCCTTTCCCTTTCCCTTTTCTTCCCTTCTCCCTCCCTTCTCCTCTTTTCCCCTTCCCCTTGTGCTTTTATTGAAAAAGTAAAGCTTATAAGCACAGGGATAAAAAAACATGCATCATTTGATGAGCAAGTTTGTTGTGTTTGGTTTTTTTGTTTGTTTGTTTTGGGTTTTTTTGGTTTGGTTTTTTTTTGGGGTAAACAAGAGATCTAGGCTCTGAGAACCTTTTTATTAAATCCCCCCCCCCAAAAAATAAAAAAGGAAACAAAAAACCAAAACCAAACAACAAAACACACAAACAAAGAAACAAAATAAACCCAAAACCCCACTCCTCTTTCATATTTACCATTCAGGTCCCTTTTAGTGAAAATGGCAGGGCTGTATTAGCATGCTTAGCTAAAAATACACTTTCCCATCAACATATGCAAGTTATGGTACCTACTGTGACTGATTCATAGGATCATTGTGCAGGAAGTCCTCTGTGCTCAGTGTTATATACATAACACACATGCCAGCTTTCAGAGGCACTGAGCTGCTCCTAATTTCCACTGGGATTGTTGGACTGCATCACCTCTACAAAGCAGATCTCTGTAAACATCTCTTTTTCATGTATAAAACATCTCCTCTGAACGCTTCTAGTGTCTGATCACAGAACTTGAGCTGTGTTCAGCCTTCAGCTCTTAGAAAACACAGCTTGTCAAACACAATGATGAGCAGAACTGTAACATTTGTGCTTCCAGCAGTAGGTGAAGACAGAAGATTGCCATCACCCATACACAGTGGTATCTGACACAAGCTGTAGGAAACAGGACATGTTTGTGTCTATACATTTGTATAATGAAAGCAGTGCAGCTTTTCTCTCTTGTTGGGGAAAAGCTTGTTAAGGATAAATGAGAACATTAAGACTAATTAGGAAGAAGACAAAAAATAATATTAAAGTGTTCTGGCACTCGATTTCAACAAAAATTCATATTTATGGTTTTCTCAAAGAAATTTTTTTTTGAACGACAGAAATACAAGACCTTGACCAATTTTAGCATTAATTGTTGTAGCTTTGCTAAACTGCTGAAAGCAAGCATGTCTCACAACCAATACAGTGGTGTTGTCTGTAAAAGTCACAAGAAAAACAGAGTATTGCTGCTGCCTCCATACCACTTATGAAAAGGAAGTCTTATTAGACCCTTATCAACATAAGTAACACGGCAGCTTGAAGAAGGATTTTATTTGCTCTGTTTCTAAAGAGCTAATAACTTTTTCAGACTACAGTGACATAAATATACAGTGGGTGAGGGTGGGGGAGGTTTGGGTGGGAGAAGGGGAGGATGGAGGAGGACAGGGTTTTATGCCAAGAGCTGAATCATAACCATGTGAGTAATTTTGCCTGTGTTTTTTTTTTGGCTTTTTTTTTTTTCTTAGGGGTATGAATCAAATTAAATTTGTTTTGCTGTGGGTGAAGGAATAGAGAATATAATAGCATGAATCAGAGTAATCATCAAATATGTGGCACAGACTAAAAATTAATTACAATTACTGCCTTCTAAAAAGTTTCTGCTGTAAGATGCAGCAATTTTGTTAATCGATATAATCCATTTAAAAAAGTCTCAGGAATTAAAACCTCTCAATTACTTTCCTCTTCCTTTTAATTTTTTCCTATTGTAACAGGAAAGATAAGCATCTTTAAACAAAATCTTGCTTAATCTGTTAGATGCCCTTTTGCTCCAGTGATAAAAGAACTGCTGCTAATAATGAAAATTAGATATTAGCCCATATGTAATCTCATCAGTCAGGACTAGCTTGGGGATGAAAGTCCATGAGGTACGTGCTTTACCACTTCAGCACAGAAGCTTTATTAGACATTCTATTAAAGACAACTTATTTAATGAAAAATGCAAACAGAGAAACACTCAATATCCCTTTGTCTTTTTCTGTAAGAGTGAGACAAGGTCATGGAAAAGTGAGTGTTGGACATTGGATTTTTTTGCACTTTGGAATACCCATTTAAGTATGAGATACTGGGAAAACCGTAAGGGGGTTAGAACATAAAATCTCTTTTTAAAGAAGCCAACATAGCTACTTGGGAACTACCTGTGCATTATTAATTATTAGTTAGATAAATAATCAAGGGCATATGTGTTTTTGTACCAGGTAAGAAACCACTGGTTTTGATAACTAAAAAGCTAATGAGTCTTTGCCTCCTAGTTTCTAGTGTGGAGAAAACGGTATTTAATTCCCTGTCTGAAAAACACAATAAAGCTACAGCAACACATCATTTGGAATCAATTCTCCCCCTAAACAACTCCAGATCTTTCCCATAGTAATTCTCTTGCACGTGCCCAGTAAAAATCTCCGTATAAAGGACTGGTATAGAGCATGTTGGGAATTCAGCTGAACCACGAGCCCTAAGGACACGATTCCCGGACAGACAGAACAGTTCTGCCGGGACCTCTGCAGCTGCTGTGACTTTCCAGTGGGTTATGTGGGGGAAGGAAGAAAATGGAAGATCTCCTGGGTAACACGGGCCAAGACCCAGGAGGAATAACGTTTGTGTGTTTTGCAATCCCTGTGGACAGAAAGCCAACACCTGCTCTGGGGTGAGGTTTCACCCTCACCCTGCTCTTCCACCGGCCGAAGGTCACCAGCTCTGGCAGATGCAGGGGCTGAGGTTCCTGCCTGCTGCCAGTTGATGCCACCCCACTGGTGCTCATGCCAGCCTGCAGGCCAGCTTCGTTCCTGTTGGCATCTCCTCGTGATCCTCAAGAACAGTCAATCTGGCACTTAAAAACCAGGACTAAGTGGGTGCTTTAGAGACCTGGCAGACAGGTGGTCTGCCCATGAGTGGTCAAAAAGTTTCACGGTGACAATTACCTCAACCATGCTGCTGGCAGTCCCCCTGTGACCATCTCAGATACTAAGCTGGTTGGGCAGACAATCTCTTTGCTACCTTGTGAAAGCTGTCCCTCCTTTTTTTTTCCGTATCACTCAACACCCAGTCTCACCAAAGCCTCGGTCAGTTGTCAGGTAGCACAAAAGCCCAACCAACTCCTCAGTCACTGGTGAGAGGCACATTTGACACCTCTCATATGGATTACCACAGCCTTCCAGCGTCTCACAGGCAATACACACCGGACATGTGAGGGGGAACAAAATAATTCAGAAGACTTTGCAATAAACCACCCAGGACTGAAGTATTACTAGACAGCAGCATCCTGGAATCACTCTCAAACCAACCTTAAAAATCCCTCAAATCATAGCAATAGAAATTCTCCTGCAAAGAGATCAATGCCACTCTGTGGCAAACAGTATTTTCAGACTGCTTACTGGTGTGATGGCATAATAAGAACATACAATTTTTTTTCTTTATATTCACAACCTCAAGGAAAGTTAATTACTCCTCACTTTCCTCTAGACAAAAATCACTGACATTCCCTAATTTTACTTGCAATGAAGAATAAGCTCCAAGTAGAAATAAAATGCAAGTTGCCAGAAGTTAACCAATAAAGATGTTTAGTAAGTCTTATTGAAGGAATAACCAGCATTTTTACCATAGCTGTGGTCATCTTTATTTATAGCAAAACAGATTACCACAGGTCATGGGCTGTTGAGTTTTTTTTACATTTCTGGTTAAATTATTTCTCCACTACTGTGTAGAAATCAAACTCTTCCAGTGTTCCTCCTCCTTATTTTGGCATACAATGGCAGAGCTTACTAGGACTGCTAAATGTCCTACAGATGATATACACCACTTGGTAAAGTTCATTCTCAGCTTTCCATAGCAAATAGCTGCCACTTCTTGCAGGTATGGGACAGAAAGCCTCAGAAAGGACAAGAACATTTTTCTTTGGCAAGAAATCACTGTATACTGATACAGATAAGAGCAATAACGTTCCCAGCCAGTAAGCACAATGCTCTTACATCTCAATCTCATAATCATGTTTTGCATAATACTATTATTTTATACAATATAATTTTGTATGTTTTAGCTATGAGGTTTTTAAGGCATTGCTAGAACATATCTTTGCTACCAGCTCTTCTCAGCTGTCTCAGTGACAAATTCAAAGGGGAAACTGCTATCTAGTCACTTGGCTACAAAAACATATTAAGGGTAGAGAGTAATTTTTATCCAAGTACAGGCAAAAATATACTTATGCACTTAGCAAAATCATTAGGGATTTATCTAAACGCCACAGATTTCGACAGAAAATCTCCAGTAAACTCACTGGCTTTAAACTAGTACAGACATTACTAATACTTATTTACTTTAATGGCTTAAGAGATATCTCTGAAAGTAGCCTTTGAGACTTGAAATTCTGTTCTGCTTTAAAAAAAGTCATGCATCCTCCACATTTCCAGAACTGCCGAAACAGTTCAAGAAAAGCTGATGGGAAATTCCACTTGAAAATGACAACACTTGCAAATACCATTTGAAGCATGGGATGGGAACATGATCAAAAACAAAGCACAAATACTTCTCCATGATTATACGTTTTGTTTCTCCAGTCCTATGAAGGAAAACTATAGGAAGGGGGGAGGTGTGTGACTGTGAGCAAATGGAAGTTGTAGTCAAGAACATATTACGCCACTAAACTCAAAATACAGAACTTTTTTCCTTCAAAACTCATAGGCACATATGGCCTTGGGTACACACTACTGCCTCCAGTACACTGGGTTTTTTCCCTGCCCTTTTTAAATTTAAGAGGCAGTCCAGATTTTTGGTGAGTTCAGAATGGATGCACATGTGAGCTTTCAAATTAGCCTGTGACTCCTGAAACCTGGTATTTGAAATTTGTTTTAAGGCGTGTTCCAGGAGAGAGAAGTGTTAACACAGATAATTCTGATCTTGCACCTTTTACACAGCTAAGAGGAGGCATTTGATTTGCATGGATTAGTAAAGACACTGTAGGCTGATTCATATGCCTACAATGGCTTCTGCACCCCAGAATTACATCCAGAGGAGGGCCACAATACTAATAAACGCAAAATTAATTTCACACCTCCTAAATTACAAGGCAAGCCTTATCGGTGCTAGACTAAGCTTCTTGGGGCTGAGACAGTCTTGTCTGTCTCTCTTGTAGAGCATTAATCATGCTGTGGGTGCTCACGGCTAATAAGACACATGTAAATCTATTCTGATGTGGTTTTTTGCCACTTCAGACTAGAGAAGAGTCACACACACAGACATACTCTTACCTCTCCACCTAATGATGCACTAATGTGCCTAATTGAAAAAACAAGTCCTGATAGGAACAGAAAGACTTTGTTTTTGTTTATGCCACCCAGACAGAGTCTGTGGCTATACAATGCAAATAGCTGGCAAAACCTAAACCGCAAGTATGCAGCAGCACTGTGAGTAATAAAGATAATGTTTGTATTTTGTTTATGAAGAGCCCCAACCAACACACTAAAGCAAGCGTACGGAAACCAAACAATACTCAGATCTTCTGAAAGACTTCAGAGGATCCAAATCATAAAATTTAATCACTTTGTTCTTTAACAATCTAAACATCACTTAAAATTTACAAGCAGTAATTCTGGGTAAGTTCTCCAAGCTGAAAAATGGGATGTAGCCAGTTGCCTTTTTCTGTCTCAGCTATTAAAGTTCAAAAAAATCAGGCTCTATTACTGAGGGAAAAATAAAACACCTTACAAAATTCCCTTGCCCCAAAGGTTGAGAAATGCTGTACTGCTCAGCCAACATGGAATTCCTCCCTATCTGGAATCATGTGAAAGGTGCAAGTGTATTATAAGTAACTTCACTGTGCTGAACAATCTCCATAGGACTTTGACAACACACCAGTACTTTTGTGTGGAGTAAGTGGATAAGAAATGTATTCTATACGTCTCAAAAAAACCCAAAACAAACAAACAAACTAGAAAAGGAATTCAAAACATTTTCCAGCTTTTTAAAAAAAAAAAAAAGAAAGAAAAAATTAGTAATAGGACAAGGAGACATTCTGAGGCAAGACTTCTTCCTAAAAGATAAAAATTACCATTTTGGCTCAATACCAGATGCTAGAACAAAATGTTATTATTGACAAGCCTGTTGTTTTTATATAGAAAAATTTAAATAATTTTTATTTTCAGATCTACACAGCCCTCTCACTTGCCAAAAGCTGGCGAGAAAAGGCTTCATATAACAAAAAAAGTAACAGCAGGTTTTCTGTCCTCCTCTCCATCCATCCTTCAAGTGATAATTCTGGAGTCCTTTGAGAACAGGGACACATTCAAGGCTCAGAGACCTGTGCTCTCACCATATATATGGGGCTCAGGGAATTCAGAAGATCTCTTTCCTGCAAGCAGAATTTGCAAGGCTAGAAGGCAGGGCTATAGTTCTTCCAAAGTAATTCATCGGTTCACTTTTCCAACAGCATTTAAGAGTAGGGTGGCAGAATGCTGTTCACTGGGACCAGTGAACTAAAAGTCACATCCTGCTAAGCAGGGCTGCATTTTTGCTGCCCTGCTAACATGCTCCCAGCATCTCTGCTGAGGTTGAATTCCTTGACCATACACAATCAGAGACATTGTGGAAAAAGACAGATGGAAAACCAAGGATCCAACTGGTTCCTGCCCACAGGGCACACCAGAGGCAGTCTGATCAGCTGTGCATCACAGACTGTCCCTGAAAGGTGTTGACCAAAACTGCCAATGCAGACCTTAAAAAGCAGAGCCTGGTCTATAATATCCCTCTCTCCAACCCCTATGTGCCACATAAATAATCAAAAGAGCCATCACATAATCATCCCTGCAAGGAGCTGCCCAACAAAATATGTGAAGTCCAACCTGGAGAACTCCCAACAAGAATTCACCTAGCACAGGGACGTACAGCCCTAAGCCAAGCAACAAATAGCCCCCTCCAGCACAGAGCTGTTTATTTTCATAATCCATGGCTCTTAGCTTCCCCAAGCAGTCCAGACTCCTCTGCAGATGCTGCCAAGACTCAAAACCAAGGCTGCCAGGTAACCCAGACCTGCCCAGCAATCAGGTGCCTTAAGCAGGGACAATATTGGCCTCCTGTTATCTGCCTGAACAGCCAGCTCTGGGCATGTCTCCTCATTTTATAGTATGGCTGATATGATAAGTGACTGTGGCTGAAATTCTTCTTGGGCAGACTTTCATAGCAAAAAATGACCACAAATGACATCGTGAAAAGCTACTCCGCACACATGCAGAAAAGCCGAACAGAAACATTCACTTCCAAACAAAAAGCACTCCAGCAATACTAAATCTTCTGCTCTAAGCCAGCTATCTTGTCCTAAGGAAAATCTTCTGGAGATCTGGCTAGGAAGGACTTGGAGAAAGAACAGAAACTGCCTTATCCTTATGCTATCTGCTCTGCTATCACTACTGTATGAGAGGCTGTGTTGTCTGGATCTGGGTTTCTCAGGGAGAGCCTTGGTAAATATGGCAGTAGGAGGTAACATCCCTTGTCTGATTATCACCCCCACACACTCAGGGACAATTGTGAAACACCCCTATGGATATCCTATCAAGCTGTGGCTGGAGAGAGGAAGGACCGGCATGGAATGTGTGTGTCTGTAGGAGTGATCATGAACAGCAGAGCAGCAACTGAAGGGAAAAAAACCCCAAAACCAACAACAAAACAAAACCAACCAAACAAAATCAACCAAACAAAAAGAAGCAAGTTCTAGGAGTAGTTACTAAGTTCACAAGGATGACTTCCCTCCTTCTATACTCCTGACATTGCTATTCTTTTATGCACCCAACCATTTTGTAAAGGGAGTCATGCCACAACCATTCCTGCAATTAAATGGAGAAAACCGAATAATTCTGTAAGACACTGGGAACTCTGCACAATCTTTGAAGCATTTGTTTGGCCAATACTCCCAAAAGTGCCACCTTGGTAACTTCTCATCAAAGCTCTTTAAGCTTCCTGTTTGCTCAACTGCCTAAAAATCCCTTTCACAGACCTCCACTGGGAAAACTCAAGCAAACAGCTACTAAACCCTTCAAAAGCAGACAAAAAGAGATCAGCACATCTTCTTTGCTTCACATCAGGGACATCATCAGCTCTGTTATTGAGCTTCTACTGCCCAAACTGCTCCCTTTCACAAGGAAAACCCTTCAGTTAAACCCTTCCCAAAGCCCAGGCATGACTGCACATGCAGTATCAACACTTGAAGGGCACGCTGGCTACACATTCAAAACCCACACATAAGGAAAGGTGAGACACTTAGGTAGACCTAGAGCTCTGCTTCCACCTTCCTGCCCCACAGCAGTCCTGCTGTGACACACATGCAGTGAAGTTTGGCAAGAATATATATACCCCATGCCCAGGAATCTTCTGATTTCCTGCAAGCTCCAACTGTCCTGCGTTTAAGTCCAGGACAGCAAACCACTTAGCCGCCTCCACAAATAAACGTTCTGGGAAGCAGGTTAGATTAAAAATACACTGTAACAAAACATCTTAAAAATATGTCTGCTCAGGCAGGTCTAAAAGAGAAGTGGTGCTGGTACATTAAAGTATTCCTGTTCACAGGGTAGCTGAAAAATACCTATTTTACTGCTATTTTGCAGCACTGTGTCTAGAGACAACAGACCAGTCTTACCTTTCTGACACTGAATGGACTGCACAATATCATTCTCAGAGAAATGCTACTTCACTTTTAGATTATTTTTTAGTCTAATTCAAAGCACGAACAATTAGGTTATTTTCTCTCATCTTAATAAATGATGTAAAACCTCCAGACATATGGTAGCATTTGTGTGGTTCTAGGAAAGCAGTGATAACTTTCAAATGTTACTTCCCCTCCTCCTCCTCCACTACATGAAACAAATATACTGGAACCCATTTAAATCTCAGTGACAAACACATTTAAAGGAGACTAATTTTAGTTAAAGTTTCCAAATGTCAGATGTACATGTTCAATAATTATACTAAAAAATAAAGAGCAGATGAGTTCTCGTTCTCATCACTGTTTGAAAAAGTGCCTATATATTTCCAATAAGGATTACAAAATTTTACAAGACAATGCTTGTGCTTAAATTAGCAAGGAATAAACAAGTGTCAGCTCACGCTCACAGGGACATCTGACAAGTATCATTCATGCTAACTCAACTGCTACAAGATTAGAGGATTGCTGCTGTCTTGTTCAGTTTTGTAAGTATCAATCCACAACTGCTTCACTTTTTCTAGTATAAGATCCATAGCAGGGCTCAATTTTTGAATAAGGTAATCATTACCAACTGTCTGTGCACTAAGGGTTAGACTTCTCAGAAGCAGAAAGCCACCAAATCCCTAAATGAAGGTGTAACATCATACATATCAAGGTACTTAATTAGGAGGAGAAGTCATCTCCAGGAAGGACACGGACCTGCTGCAATGAGTCCAGAGGATGATTAGAGGGATGGAGCTGTTTTCTTTGGAAAAACAAAGCTGCACTCCCCCAGCAGCTTTTTGCATTTACCAGATTCTTTCCTATTATTTAGAAACACGCAGGTTCTCCACAAAAATACATAGCAGAGTCACACTGGAGTGGTTCAGGTATCCTCTCTGATTGAATGTTGTATTGTCACCCATTATTACTCAAGGCTAGTCATAATATGCATTAGCATTTACAAAGTTGAAACCTATTCAAACTGTCCACCCAGTAGCTGACTAACTGGACATTATTACTTGAAAAATAAATCTCACAAAAAAGGAAAAGAAAATAACCTGAGTACATTGAGTAACCCACTCTATGCCTTTATTTTCTCAAACACAAGCAGTAGTAATACTGAATAAATTAACAAGTATTTAATCTATAACAGCTTCTAAGCTTCTTACAGAAAAACAATAGTGAAAACTACACAATTATTATTATTCTGCACTTTCATAACTGAAAGGAAAACTTTGAACAGGCAAATATTTTCTACTAGTTAGGGGCCAATTTTTGTTATTCCTTTAATATATATAACTGCTGTGTGCTTCAGGGGGAAACAAGTAACAGTAACAACAAGCTGTTCAGCACTTTTGTGCCCAATGATCACAAGAATACTGAACACAGAACTGTGGCCAGTCAGAAGAAGAGGTAAGGAAACCTAAAGGGTCTTTCACTACTTTGCTCAAAATTGAAGAGAACAATTCCTACCCCAAGATGTTGCTCACAAGGTGCTCCAATCCACTTAGATGCGGAGGAGAACCAGGTTCTAAAACATTCCCATAAGCGAGATTAAGGCACAGACAAAGCCAGGTGCTGGATCCCGAAACGATAATTCATTTTGTAACACAGAAGAGCAGAGAGAAAGAAGGAAGACAGAGAAGCGGGAAAAGCTAACCTGTTAAAAGCACGGCACAGGAGCACGGCACAGGAGCTACCACCACCAGAAGTGCCGCTGGCTTGCAAGCTAGTACATCTCTGCTGGGCTTCTTCCCTGGTCGCCTTGGAACCTCTGAGGAACGAACCCAACCTGCAGGGTAACGGGGTGGCAGCAGCTCCCTCAGCAGCGCTCCAACACCCCCCCCCCAGTCCCCGGGCAGGGCCCTAAATACCCTCGCCGTGGAACCCCGGGATTCCCATTGGCCAGTTCATCAGTATCCGAGCAAAGGCTGCCTGGGTACCTGGGTGGGCCCTGAGTGTCCACTGGCTGGTTCCCCACCCTCCGAGCAAGATCCTGCTGGGCACACCTTATTTGCGAGAGTTAAGTCCTTGCGGTGTCCTCGATTGTAACAACTTTTTATCTTTTTTTTTTTTTTTTTTGCTCCTCTACCTGCCTTTGCTGGCTTGCTGGGTGCCTCCCGGAGCTTTTGCAAGTAGCTCGGCTCCTGCAGCAGCCCGGCTGTGGCGCCAAGGCTTTTTTAGCTCCACGCCCGAGACAACGGCGAAGCAGACTCCATCTTTTAGTGAGCCCATTACACGGGGCTCTGCTTCCAGAAAAGTGTAACCCAAATGTGCACGAAGCTAATGGGCAATCAGAAAGCGTCCGACTAAAACGAAAAGCCGCGCTCCTGCACGGGAGCTGGGGAGGATGCCAGAGGTGTTAGTGCCGAGAACCTTTAGGGATCCTAAAAACCGTGTTTTCCCAGGTCGGCGGGCTCCACGCGCGGAGCCAGGCAGCGCCGGGCTGGGTCTTTAAAAGGTGTCGGAGGAAGCGCGGCTGAGACACCGCAATCCCCACCCACGGCCGTGCCAGCGCCGCCGCCGCCCCCGCCCCGCACATCCCGCACATCCCGCCCGCCGTCCCGGCGCTGCCCCGGGGCCGCCCCCGCCGTCCGCTGCGGAGCCGCCTCGTCCCGTCCCGTCCCGTCCCGTCCCGCCTGGTCCCTCTCAGCGCTTCCCCCGCCACCGCTTCCCCCGCTCCCTCCTCCCCCCGCTCCATCCCGGTGCTCCGCGTACCTTCCCCGTGGGGTTGGGTGCGTGGCGAGAGCTCGCGTTAAAGCCTCTCAGAGAAGAGACCTAAACCAAATGAACCCCCTAAAGCACCCGGCAGCCACCACCACCACCCCCAGCCAGTAAATCCCCGTCCTGACTTGCCGGGCTCTAAACTCTTCTTTCCAGACGGATAGGGTTTTTTGAGGGGGCTTCCCCTCCCCGTCCCACCCCCCCAATTCTCAGGAAATATTTACTTCAATAGCTACAAAGCGTTCTCTGGACACTGATGAGTTCTGAAAAGAGCTTTGTGTTCAATTACGAAGAATATTCGCTTTAGACGTAACGTATGTCCCATATCAGACAACGCTTTGCACGACAACTACCCACAGTACAAAATGTTCTGTGTAGAAGCTTTAACTCTGTGGTTCGTTTTTCTTCAGAGGAAGAGGAATCTGGTGAGACTGAACAGGTTTGGCTGTGGGGAAGTCTCATTACACCTTCAGAGTTCTCACAACAGCCCTCACTGAAGATCTCATCCTATAAAAGATCTTTTAAATTTAGTGAGGCACAGAAATTAATTTCTTCAATACTGTTTGGAAAAATACACAATCCTATACATTTTTCATGTGGAATGCTCAGTAAGAGATCCTAAGTAGCCATTGCCCCAAACCAACAGTACAATTTGAGCATACATGGAATAAAATACAATTAAAACCTTAACTGCCTATTTGAAGATTTATTGCAACACTTCAGATCTGGCCACTCCTCATGAGCAAACTTCCTGTAGGTTCAGAGAGAACAAGACTGTATACCCTGCTCCAAAGAGCAGCAATTTCCACCCAGTAGGAAGCAGTGGGCAGTCTTGGAAAAGAGCAGTAAATTCATGTCACAGATGAAATGCAGAGATTGGAGGATTAAATTTTTCTATCATGCAGTGAACACTTGGATATTTAATAATTACATAAATGAGGAGAAAACATTTGGGAAACTGGGTCTTGAGCTTCCACTGCTATGACAGAAAAGACGTGCCATCAAAACAGGTCTCTATTTTTAAGGAAAAAAAAAATCCTTAGGAAAACAACATCTTGAGCATGGCACTGCACAGTACAAACTATATTAACTTGTCATAATATGTTGCTTCTGTTGGTATGAATTTTGATTGAATAATAAACTAAATATGAGCTTCAGAATACACAGTAATACCAAAGTGCTTGGAATACAGCACTTGGGAAGCACCTCTGATGTGGATTTTCTGATTTTTCTTGCTAAGATGTAAATGACTGCCAACCTCAGTTGCAGGTCACTGTTTCAGGGCTTACCCATATTCTTCTCTTGTAAATGACAAATCATGGCACTACTTTTAAGAACACACACACACACATTCCTGAGAAAGGGTGATTCACTGTAAAGCTAGCTGTGATCTGAATGAATGGGGGAAACCCCTCCCCAAAACCCCAAAACTCATTCAGATCCAGTTTGCTGCATTGAATTTACAGGTGGGTTTTTTTACTTCTTAATTTCAGTCATATTTTGCTTTCTGTGAGCAAGTACTGAGTCCTGATTTTTCTGAAGAACTCTGCACACCATTAGCATCGCTTATTCTTTTCGTACTTCCTTGTCTTTAGCAATTTTATACTGTGGGACATTTATGATGCTTGTTATGGCACCTTCTGTGTGCAGGCTCAGAAAAATCCTTCTCACCAGCTTCCACAGAGTGCAATCTGCTATCACTGGTCCAAGTGGTGGCATGTGGTGAGAGTGGGGAGAAAAGATGGCAAGCTGCCAGCAACAAGTCCCATGGAAGCAGTTCCATACACCTAGCTCTTCCATTTTATAGAGTATCCACTTCATTCTTAACGATGCTCCAGAAGTACAGAAGCATTTTGAATACCAAATATTCCTTATGCCTTTCCCTCGGTTGAACTGACTGGATGTGCAGTCCATGAAACTGAGGTTTAGAGCATGTGGTGCAATGACAGCTCTCAAATGAAATGTGTGCTGTGGCAGGACTTTCACTTCTGAATAATCATTCATCAGACAGAGTGATTAAGTGTCAGACCTCATGACTGTTTTAGGAGGTTATTACTTCTATCAATGCATATTGTAGTAAGGGAATTTTCTTTTTTTGCCTCTCAAGCATTAAGAGGGAAAGCAAAATTGATTTGGGAAATAGCTCACGTATATAGATGTTAAATATTAACATGATACACTTGGATTTAGGAATCTTTGGGTATTTCTAACATTTTGCTATGGTCCAACAGATTCCGGAAAGTTTACAAACAGCATTTCTCAGTCATTTCTCAGTGGAAATAAAAATTATTCTGCCTTTGCAGCAAGGGTAAATCTGGTTTTCTAATGTTAACGTCACATTTCAGTAAATAAGAGATTTCTGAAGAGTCTTTTTTCACTGTTTCAGCATATTATCAGTTTTCATTGAGATGGATGTTTCTTAGTATGTCTTTGCACACCATTAATTACTGCTTGCAATGTATTTTATCACGTAATCTGCACCAACACAGAAAATGTGAATAAAATCATAGAAACACAGAACAGCCTGGGTTCGAAAGGCCCTTAAAGATCACACCTTCCACCAGACCATGTGGCTAAAAGCCCCATCCATTGCCTTGAACACCTCCAGGGATGTGGCATCCGCAACTTCTCTGGGCAACCTGCTCCAGTGCCTCATGACCCTCACAGTAAAGAATTTCTTCCTAATACCTAATCTAAACCTACTCTCTTTCAGCTTGAAGCCATTCCCCCTTGTCCTGTCATTTTATGCCCTTTCAAAAAGTCCCTCTCCATCATATCGGGGAAAATACTGGGGAAAAACGAGAAATCAGAGAGCGAGAAACGCTGAACTTGCTGGAGCTGCCTCCAACCTCTTTTTTTCATTTTCTGAGGGGGAGGAAAAAAAAAAAAAAGAGGGAGAGAGAAGTCATGGAGTTCATCACACGGCTTTCCAGTTCCAAATCCCCCAAATTTAGGGGAGCAGTCGGACGGGGGGGGGGGGGCGGTGCAGTACCTCATCCCCCCACCGGAGGGAGACACCACCGCCGGCCGCTCTGCAAGCCCCGGGCCCGTCACTGCATCGTCATCACTCGCTTTGCAGCAACACCAAGTCTTCAAAAGCACGAAGCCTTTGCACTCACTTACAGCTAAAACGGCCCAATAAAAATTACCAAATAATCCGCCTAAGAGGATCCTGAAAAACACGAGAAGGATTTTGCCGGGTGATGGTGAAATTTCGCGAGGCTATTGCGAGTTTTGGTGTTCACGCAGAGCCTTAAAGAGAGTCGTGTGAATAACAGCCAGAAAGGTCTAAAGCTTTTCGGTTCCACGGAAGTGGAAAACCCCATTTCGGATTTCTGCGCTCATAAGTCTGCTCATAAATAGGAAAGAGGGGAATGAGGAGTTTTGGTTTTAAACAACTGAAGTGCTGTCTGACTGAAATACAAGTGGGATGCAACACACTTAAGTAATGATTGTTTTGGTGTCAAGCCCTGCAATACATGTATAGAGATCTTACTAAATGAGTAACAGCAGGGTCTGCCCTCTATCTAGTAATAAAATGCAGAAAGAAAACAAAAATCTGTGGTCATCACCTTCTAAAGTTAATAAAAACAACCTATGAGAAAATGTATAGTAAAACACTTAATTATAAGAAATATTCCATTAAAATAATGTGATTCAACCAGTCTTTCTTGAGATTTTTCTTGACATTCTTAAACTGATTTTATTTATGAAAGTAAGCATCTCTGTATTTAAAGGTGTTAAGAGCTCACGTTCTTGCAAGTTTACTCAGTACAGCTGTTGAACTCTTAGTTCTTCTTCCATTACTCTGAGGAAAATTAAATACTGCAGATGTCATCCTTTCTAATGCCATATAGACCGAATCAGTTCCTCATTTGCAAGTTATTTATTTTTTCCTACTGAGCTTCAAGGCAATCGTGATCATTAGATAATGCTGGGGTTAAATAAACATGACCTAAAGTGATCACAAGTCAGATGTTATTTGAAAGAGATATTCTCATATCAATAAGTGGAAATCCAGGAACTGCACTTGAAATATTTTTAAAAAATCACCTCTTCAGAAGCAAACATCTTAAAAACACAAATGAAAAGGCAGAAATATACCTGAAATTAAAATATTTCCTATCTCCATGATATGTTTCAACTATACAGGCTGCCCTGCCAGGAGTTTAAAGCTGCTAGTGGTCCCAGACAATCAGTAGGTTAAAGCCCATGAATTAAAGCAAAAAACCCCAAACCAAAAATAACAACAACAAAAAAATGGATGGAAAAAAATGAGGAAAATAAATGAGTACTCTGAAAGTTTTATATTTACCCATTCCAGTTTCACATGTCCCCTCTCTCTCCACAGTAACACCCACAGGTAAGGAGATGAACTGCCTGGATCCTGCACATGCACTGGCAGCATTTCTGCAGAGTGCAGCCCAGACAAGCCCACCCTGCCAGGAATTCCCCTAAGGACAACTGCAAGAAACTTAAGAAGATTTGCATCCATTCATAAAACATCACACTGCTTAAGATGAAGCCAGTGTGGGACAGCTTACAGGAACTTGGGGTACTTTCAGAGCTATTGCCTAATTTCTCCAGAGCTCCAAGCCTATGCAATTCCCAGTTCTTACTGGAAAGGGGAGCCCTGAACACCAAGTATATCACTGCTGGCCCTCATGGCAAGTAGATCACTCACTTCAGAGCAACCTCTGAAACCAGAGTCATTACTGCCTGACTGTTTCACATCACTAAGCTTTCCTCACCTCATGAAACCTCTCGTCCTCCCATCCCATAAAAAGGGAAAAATGTCTTAAAATCATTTAGCAGAGAACTATCGCCAAAGAGTATTTGAAAAATAAGAATGCTCCCTGCACTATGATCTAGTACAAAAGCCAACTTCACTCCTCTTATCCCTTAATGTAAATACCCTGTTACCACCATCAACCTCTCTGATGCTTCCCATGCTTCTTGCAATTATCCTCCCAGTCCATCACTCCAATCTGGGTGTTTCCTCAGGCTTGTACATGATAAAGGTCCACTGTATTCAACAGAAACAGTCCTCCACCTATCCCCCTACCCCATTCCAGAGTCTTCTCCCAGATTAAATCTCAGGAAATCTGAGAATCTAAGTACCAGTTGTTGTTATAAGACAATACCAACATCCCACAGCCAGCTTGTCACAAGTGGAGATTTTTTTAACAATGAGAAAAGAGAAACATCATGAAACTAAAAATAATTAGAAAGTCATGCATCTTTATTCCTCTCATGTATAGCACCAGCATCTTATGAAACACTGCATATAGTGCTGGCAAAAAAAGTACATCTCAAACAGTTTTTATTTAAATACTGCAAGATATTTGACAGGAATAATGTTACCAGTAAAACATTAAAATCTGTATGATAGCTTTTCAAAATAAAGTCTTCTACAACTCTAGACCATGAGGAGTTTTTCAGAGCTACAGGTGGGAGCTGGGAACAGTTGTCTGCCTCTGAACGCATCTTTTATTACAAGTCATTCAAAATTTCAAAGAGTATCTGAGATCTTTTAGTAATGAAAAACTACACTAGGGAAGAACACTTTCCATAGTTAATGCTTAAAGAGAAGGGAGTGTGGCACAATAAGCCAGGGATAAAAACAGCTAAAGCCCACTTTTATCTGTCATGATCATCAGGTATTTTTATTTCGTAGTTCTTCATTCATAGTAAGTGTACTTATTACTGGTTTTCTGTTTTGTTTTCTTTCTCAGACATTATATATCAGGAATTAAGGAATCAGAGCCCTCTGAAGCACCCTTAGCACCTAAGAAGACTCTTTCACCAGGTTCTTACATACAAACAATGAAAGAAAAGATGCACGAAACCGAGAAAGCTGCACAATCCTCCTCCCCAGTCAACTGTTTCTGTCCCTGCTGTGTTTTGGGTCATAGTCGGCAGACTTTTAGCTACTTCAGCTTTGCACATCTTTGGTGGTGGGGTTTTTTTTTTAAGACATATTTCACTACCAACACGTACAAAAGCAGCTACCCAAGGCTGAATGGAGTTTTTATCCTGAACTGTTGTACTGGTCCTTTAACTTTTTATGACTCATGCTTTAAGTATTTGGGAATTCCCCTCTAAATATGAGTTTGACACACTCGCATTACAGAAAGTTATTTTATTCAAAAAGTAACAAAATGCAACATTCATGCAATACCCAGGACTATATTTAACACCACACAATTGGTCTTTTTTTTTTTTTTTTTTTGCAATAAAGCTTCTAATCAAAGACAGATTTTAAAAAAAAATCAAGAACAAGACTGAATAGCAGAAGTAGCACCATTGACACAGACAATCACAATGTTACACACCCAAGCAAGTCAGGAATATTTTTTTAAAACTATTCCAACAATGCTAGGCTGTTTATCTTCTCCCCTGGACCCCCCCAGTTGCATTAAAGAGTATACAGCTTCTCTCTTACCTGTGTGCTGAAGTGCCTTCTTGGTGGGCTGACTACTCATCAGGGATCACCTGACTGAAGCCTGGAAAAAAATTAAAATAAAATCAGCTGACCACCCTTGCTCACTGGCTTCCAGCTTAAATACTCCTCTCCACAGCACTTTGTCATGTGAGGCAGGACAGAACCAGCTGTCATTGCTTCAGAAAAAGGGAAACGGGCCCCTCCGTTTCCACCTCCTTCCTTCCTCCTCTCTCACTCTTTCCTATCTGTCCCTGCCTCCGACCTCCTCCCTTTCTCATTCTTCCACTCTGCTCATTCACTGCCCGCCCGGCTGGGGTCTCCCAGGGGAAAGCCGCATTCCACAACGTACAAGCATTTCCCCTGCATCTCGAGGTTTCTCAACAAGCTGCCTACACACTTCTACTGGGAAAAAAGAAAAAAAAAAAAAAAGGAAAAAAAAAATTATAAATCAGAGAGAAACAGAGAAAAGGCACCACATTCCACAACCCTCAGTCAGCCCTGGCAAGACTGCGAGGCATTTTCAGTCACACAGCACAAAATGCATTAGTCAGAGCTGAAAGACCACACACTTTGTACCACTACCATGCTAACACAGAATGGTCTGAGCAGAGCTACAGGAAAAAGGAAAGGAGGGGTTCCTATCGGTGCTTCCATTCCGCATGGGGCAGCCACCTAAATATAATGAAAAATTCGCAGGAAAAGGCCCAACGTTGGCATTCCCAGCAGGAACAGCACGAGAGTCGGCGGCAGGGAAAAGCTCTCTGCTCACGGAGCGCGACCTTTGCCGAGAGGACTCCCCCTCCAGCAGAATGTGTCATTCCAAAGACTGCAAGACATTATCTAAATCAGAACTTCTATCTCCCCGATGGTTTGTTCATAGGAAATGCAAGCCCAGAAAAAGTGAAAGTAATACAGCATGATTCAGATTCCCCGAAACCACACACACTTTCAATTCAAACTTCTCTCTTCTTCGCCGCTCCTGAACAGTCCTGCAGCTACATCCATCTATGGAGTTTTCTTTCCTCTACTTACGCAGTTTCAACCCTCCGTGTACGCGGGGAATCTGATCAGCCAGAAGTGAGAAGAGCGTGAAAAACCCTCCGTCCCTAATCCAAGTGACCTAATCGCTCATCTATCTGCTCACTGCTTCCGCCCCCCACACGCACTTATCATATCGCCTGAAGGCGTTCTAGGAGTACGGGTAACAGCCTAGGAGAAAACACCCCTTTTTAAATCACATCAGAGAGAGACAGAGAGAGAGAGAGCCCAACTGTGCTGGACCACATCCTTCTGTCCACTGAGAACAGCACCACGGAGTCCCCAGCCCCGAATTCCCCGCTCTGCACAGGGACCGTCCCTCGAACACCCCGACCAGACTCAGCAGCTTAAGTCAGAGTCAGAAAAGTATCGGGAGGCGGAGGGGGGGGGAAGACGGGGGAGAACCCTTAACTGCCTGCACTGGAATTTCTCCTTAGGAAAGTCCATGCTTTAATGAAAGACTGATACTAGATACCACAAAGAAACTTTTATTTCTGTAAGCACATGACTCAGATACATTTTCTGTGTGGGTTATGTGGTTATGTTATGTTTCATCTTAAAAAACTGTTTCAAAGAGACCTTTAAACATTAGTTTTAAGAGAAACTTGATGTGTTTATGTACAGGGAGTGTTTTTAAGCTGCCTTTTATTGCACAGTGCTATATACAGCAGAGACACTAATGTCTGTTTTCATTATAGATATAATTTGCATCTAATACTAAACACAATAATCTGTAAAAATATTTATTTTACATTACATCCCTAAATAGTTCCCAGGAAAGTAAACAAACTGAACCCTTCAGCAAAACCAGATCCTCTTAGTTATAATATTATTATTCGTCCTCTTCTCTCATTCTCTTGATTTTGAAAATACGTTTACTCACTGTGTTATTGACTTAGATGCATTAGTTTATAAAACAAATGGTAGCTGCTGCTGTGTGGTATTTCAGCAGGGGAAGGCTGTCCAGAACTGCCTCGGAGACTGAACACTGTCGCCATTATAACAAAAGCATTAAAATGAATAATTCATGAGCAGAGGAAGTACCCTACTATTAAAAGGCACCGACTATTTCATGAATTGTCCAAAAGCTACCCCTTTTACTGCTCAGTTTCTCTAACTACTTAATTATTCTTCATTTTTCTAAAATAGCATCAAGTAGTAATTAACAGAAACACATGGACCAGTTGTAGGAGACTTTCCTGGGGAGTAAGAAATGAAAGCCAACAAGTAAGCCAGAAAGAGGAAAAAGGAAAAAAAAAAAGGTGTTTATATTTGATGTTGGATATATTAAGGAAACGAGACTTCAAACTTCAAGAGGCTTTTCCAAATTGTGCTTTCAAATCCTGAAAGGGAAGACCATCGATAAATGCAAGAACAAAGGCAATCAGTTGGTCCTTTACCTTTATCTGGTGCCTTCCTTTTCAGGATCCCAAGGCATAATGACAACACTCAGGAACTGAAAAGCCTCATAGCAGAGTTCTTAGAGAACTTTTCTCCTGTTTATAGGTGCAGAAAGTAAGTCCCCAAAAAGACTAAGTTGTTTTCTCCAGATCATATAAGGAGGCTTGGAGACTGAGGGAAGTGCTTCATCCCTCGGTTACCAGTCCTGTGCCCAATAAAAAGAGCAACTTCCTTGCTTTATACTAACAAGCATCACAAGGTCCAACAGTCCTGTGAGTGTTAACCTAATAAAATGAACAGTGGTGCACAGGCATTTTCTGCAGGGATAGAGAAATTATTCGAACCATTAACTCAACATCACACCAGAAAAAAATTACAAACTTACGTTTTGAACAACATATTTAAAGGAATTCGACCTAGAATAGTAAAGTACGTCTGCTCATATTTCACTGCTGCAGGAGACACACATACTGTGCCTGGAAAGAGATTTATTTATAATATCCGCTTTCAAACTTTTCAAGACATCAAAAATTGGTACACTAACATCAATAAACTTATCAGATTTCATCTGAATCAACATCTAGTTCTTAAAAATTCAAGAAATTGTATCTCGAAGACATTTTGTTCAAGGGACAGTATTCCATAATGTTGAGCAAAAGCCATGCTAAGGATCCTTACTTACATCCTTACTCACTTCTAGGTGTCCTACTCTCTTGCACTACTGGGATAAACTCGAACACAATTCTTATTCCAAGGCTCTCATTGCAACAAGTTCACCAATTATGTGGTAGCAAGCCTGTTAATACTGAGATACAAAACCATACCCAAGGCAGAACATTATGGATGGAATGAAAGCATTAGGTATAACTTTTCAAGACCAGACACTGGCGCTGGTCAACTTTTTGATGCCCCTGGGATTTTTATTTTTAAACCAGTCAGCTTCTTTGCAGAACCTTGGTAGCCACTTTTCTGATTGTGACTTTCAAGTTTCTAATTTTCAAAAGAACCTGTTTGATTTTCTTTTTTTTTATTCCAATACTGTCTATTTGAGAAAGATGCTCTCTTGATCTGCTATTAGATGGATGACTTTTGTTCTGCCAAAAATTTGCCCTTCAGTCAACTCAGAGCTGCTCCCACAGCAAGTCCTTGCAGGAACCGAGAAATGCTCTTCAACAACTAGAACAATCTGTACAGTTAACCATATTTTTAGTCTGCAGCCCCCAAGGAACTGTGAGGAGAACTGAACTACAGAACAAACATAAAAGAACCCACAATTTGTTGTTAAATATAATTAATACAGCCCAGCTCACAGCAAGCAGGTTTATTGTAACTAATCGACTATTTCAGTACAAATGACCATTAATGGTTTGATAACTTGTGGCAGGAAGAAAGAGGAGGGAAAACCACAAAGTACTTATGATAACTATTCCAAAGATGGAAGAAGTTCACTTTTTTAATACTGCACCCAAAAAAAGCAGTTAAATAAAGAAGAAATGTTACGAATACTTCCAATTTATCTTCTTCAAAATATTTATCTTGAGTCAACTTTACAGGAGAAATTCACTGTTGATGTGAGCCAGTATTAGTGTGTTCACCAAACTAGCAACCTCCATCAGGGCATCCAGACTACTGAGTCACTACCTAAACACAAGTGTTCCAGAGAACAAATAGCATCAAATAAACTATTTCAGAGAAAACAATGCCAGAAGTGAGTTTAGCACCAATTCTACTTGCAGGTAAGTTAACAGCCCCGCCCCCAACCAAACCAATGAAGAAAACAAAAATTTTTATGTCCATAAGCAGAGCAATATTTTGAAATGCAAGAAATTTAATTAACATTTTGCTGCTTAGACAAGCCAGAAAAGCTGGAGAAGAGAGGAGACTTTAATACAGTAGTAACAATCAGATTCACACAATATTCAATATGCACAACTGTCTCACAACTGGCCATATTATGGCCAGAAGCAAAAATGAATGGAATTACATATAAATACACATCAAAGTGACGGGTAAGGTAACAGTCAAGTGAAAAATAAAAAATTTAAATACATCACAGGGGGGAAAGAACTGTCCAAGTATCCAAAAATAATCCACCTGACTGCAGTGTGCCAAAAATCTGGTCAGACAACATGTACAAATCTACATCTAAGGAGCTTAGATAAGTTTAGAAAGTTTTGATATTTGTTTTGCCTCCAAATGAGTAGCCTTAAGTTCCAGAGAGCAGTGGTGTTCTGCCACAATAGCTGCTGTTTACTGGTATCAGCAAGCACCAGTCATGTAGACTGTGCAAGGCAGCACAGAAACAGGAACTATTCACAGACCTTTCAGCACTTTGGAGGAACAGTAGAACTATTAACTATGGCTTTTAAAATAAAAAATAATTTTAGCCATTCATATGAATTAATGTTATAAATCAAAAATAACTTTGAGAAGACATTTTGAAGGCTAAATAAACAGAGGCAGATGGAACAGTAGTGAAGGACAGCAGAACAGTCATTTCCACCTTCTTTATTGTTAAAGAAATACAATAGAGGACGTGTCTCAACACAACTGGAAGATCACAGAATAGTTGAAGAGAGCTCTGGAGGTTGTCTGGTCCAACCCCCCCCTGCTCAAGCAGGGCCACCTACAGACCCCTCCCCAGGAACATCTCCGGACAGCTTTTGAACACCTCCAAGGACGGACACTCTACAATCTCTCTGGGCAACCTGTGCCAGTGCTCAGTCACCCTCACAGTGAAAAAGTGACTCCTAATGTTCAGATGGAGCCTCCTGGGACTCAGTTTGTGCTCCTTGTCTCTGTTCCTGTCACTGGGCACCACTGAAAAGAGCCTGGCTCCACCCTCTTTGCAACACCCATCAGGTAATTGGGCACATTGATGACACCCCCTCAGAGCCTTCTCTTCCCCAAGCAGAACAGTCTCAGCATTCTGAGCCTTTGCTCACAGGAGAGATGCTCCAGACCCTTCATCGTATTTGTGGCCCTTTTGTCGACTCTCTCCATCTCTCTGTTTCACTGGGGAGTCCAAAACTGGACCCAGCACTCCAGGTGTGGCCTCACTAGGGCTGAGTGGAGGGGAAGGGTCACCTCCCTTCACCTGCTGACAGCACTGCTCCTAATGTAGCCCAGGATACAATGAGCCTTCAAGGCAAGGGCACATTGCTGGCTTACGTTCTCCAGGACCCCTGGACCTTTTCTGGAGAGCTGCTTTCCAGGTCCCAGGATGTACTGGTGCATGAGGCTGTTCCTCCCCAGGTGCAGCCCATGTAGGTCCTTCAGGTGTACAGGTCGTTCAGGGTGTTATGAAAAGTTGCATATTTGGACTAAGGTGCACACTGCTTTCATTAATACCATTATTTCTTACTTTCAGCCACAGGCTGGACTTTATGAAAGAGATTTTTCTTTCCTTCCCTCCTTGACAAGGAATCCCTCAGCCTCATTACTCTCTTCCTCTCTCTCAAATATCAGTTATTCCCTGGAGTAGAAAAGGTAAGATATTAGTGACAGATCATTTCTGTTACCTTGACATTTTCTGCCTCGTCCACTATGTTTCAGCATTTTGAGAGAGTGGGCTTAGAATACTTAGATGAAAAATATGCATAGAACATTTACCTAATTAAAAGTAGTAAAGTTTTTCAGGTATTTGTTTGTAGAATGTTCTCATGGTGCTTTCAAACAGAACTGAAGCAGCAAGAGAGCTCTGAGTTTGACTGATGAACGAGTAGCATCCCATTGCATTCTCCGAAGTGTCAAATTGTCATAAGAAGCTAAGGAGTGTAGAAAATGTTTTCTTTTGGGTCTCATTATGAGACAATCTACTGCCAAATGGGCTAGCTAGTAACCAAACAAACAGCTTCTCTGGCACAAAAAATGGTAACAGCCAATTCAGTTCAGATTTTATGGGTGCAATTCAGTTCCTCCAGTCCAGGTCTCTGGTGCCAAGTCTCCCCTTACCTCCAGCAGACAGTTCTCCAAAGGGCTCACACCCAGACCTGCACACCCCATGCAATGCCCTTGGACTCACTGCAGCACCTCAAAGAGCATTAGATGTTGATGTGTAGGCAACCAAAACCCAGCCTAAGCACCCCAAACTACAGTGTGACTCTTTTTCATGCCCATAGTTAGATTAAGTTGGGCAAGATGTGTGTCCAAGGCCCTAAATCTCTTTACATACAATGTATACATTGTCTGTCCCAAAGCAAGAACAATTATGTTCCGCCATAAACTAGAAACTATTTACAATTAATAAGGAACAGAGGCAAATCTAGCCCATCTTACCACAGCACAAAAAGGGAAACAAACTAGGAGATCTACTGTCTTTTCCCATATCTCAGAGGTCACCAAAAACCCTTCAGATACTGGCAGCACAAGAAAAATCAGCCAGAACATAACAAAGTCCTGCACCCGTGCCTCATACTTACAATGAAATTTCATACACTCTGTCCCACAAAAATAACTACATTGCCAGGGCTTGGATTTTCCTCACATCTTTTCCAGGGTCCTCCATGTTCTGTTTTTTTCTGTAAAATCCTCTTTAATACTCTGGAATATTTACAAACCCACGATCTAATTAAAAAAAAAAAAAAGAAAAAGGAACCTATCTTGAACATATTTCTTCTTTATAATCAATACACTTTTGAAAACAGTTAAAAGCATCTCCATACCAACATGTCTAAGAAGAATACAAACTCAATCACTTGGCTCAGGAAAGTGTAGAGGTATTATTGTAGCTCTGAACTGACCCCTCAAGGACTAGCATCAGTTTAGGTATATTGGAATATATTCTGCTCCCTTAGAGAGGCCAACAGAGCCAATCAAGAGACACAGTACCAATAATTACTCATTTTTAATGTAGTGTTTTCAGGGGATGCAGCATTTTCAGGCTTTTGATGTTGTCATCTTCTCTTTAAAAAAACCACAATATTAATTTTGTGACTGTAGTGTGAATGGACACCCTTAAACACCCCTTTTGGGGAGAGGAAAGGAGGGGACCTTGGCAAACTGAACAGAAGCCAGCTTTCCAGCAAGGGTGTAGAGGAAGAACAAAACAGAGAGAGGGAAGAGTTGTTACATCCCAAGGAATGTAAAATTCGCTTATGCAAGTCTTCAGATATAACATCCATTGCACCTAAACAAACAGAACTGAAACTCATGATCTTGAAAGAGATTATCTCAATTACTTTCTAAATCTGTCTTTCAGGTTGTTAGACAGATGGAGGCACATGTGGGCTTGCCAAGTGACCAGCTTTTTAGAACTCTTTTTAACTACTTACATTAGGAAAACTTTATTGCTGAATTAGCATTCCTGGTTACTTAATGTTTTTATGGAATCATTAATGAGGTAATAAGGCATACAGGTCTGTAAAGTATTAGTACTTCTAAAAATGTATGATGCACAAAAGGTATCCTAAGCAGTGAGAAGCCGAGCACTCAAAAGGCAGATAGGGCCAGACTGAAGGACTCTTGTGCAACTCTAAGTCCATCTTGCTTTAGGTGTGCACACGTCATAACAGTCCTCAGTTATTGTTCGAAACCTAGTTTTGTTCTCTTTTTTTCCTTGAACAGGTCCATCCTATTCAGTGCACAAGTTCACAAGCTGTTTGCTCAATGAGCAAAGTGATATTTCAGTTTACTCTGCCATTCATCCCATGGCCAAAGACTTTCCTGCCATATCCTATTTAACTTTAGCTTTGAGAGCAAATTTCTTTGTGGACTTATCCCCACTGTACATAAACTGGAAAAATGACTTCCGTAATATTTATAAGCACCACCTCCCTATAAAAAAGGGACAAGAACTATCTTAATTTTACATCTTGAGGTGTAATGAGAGCAAGGCTTGGATGACTGTGATCATTCAATTTAAGCTATAGCAAATAAAATGAGAAATGGTGCCAGGTGACCTTAACAGGCTGAGCTGTAAACTGCAAAGCCACCTCAGCCATCCCTGCAGCACGACCCTCCAACATTTCTTGGCTAAGGGTAATCATCTCTGAAGAAGGTGTCTCCAACCAGGAGTCAGACCTCCAAAATGTAGCTGTCACTGCCCTCACTGAAGGAGAAGACTGCACAGCAATGCCAAAAATCAAGCAGCCAGATTCTCTGAAAATGGCATAAAGGAGTAGGGAAAACAGTTTTCCAGCAGTGGTGGGGGACTCGAATCTGTCTTGCAGGTCTCTGTGAGAGAAGCAGAAACAAAGTCCCTGGGCACCACTCAGCTGCCCTTCCCTTAAGTCATCCTTTCTTTGCAAACTTCTCTCATTCACAACACACCTTTCACTGTCAACAGCTGTCAAATTTGATGCATCCCCATGCAAATTCACCTGAACTAGTGAGTGGAAGAAGGAAGTCCTGCGGAATAAATATTATGTGAGCATGTAATTAGATCCTCTAACGCAGCTGTATAATCAGAGCTATGGTGAGCTGAGACAGCATTGACAAAATTAATTCCAACTTTGTATAATTTTTAGCACCTATCTTATTATTTTACTAACTTCTTATTCGATGTATTTATATTCAGTATATTTTTAAATAGGGGGAAAATGTAGCAGAAATACTCCTAGGCAAGTGTCACAGTGCAGAACACTTGGATCCACACTACAGTGTCTATCATTTGTGCTACTAGAGGAAATAATTAAAGCAGTAAGATGCTGTCTTCCATGTAAGCCATCATTTTGACCATGGGTCAGCTACAAAAGACATCCAGGAAAAGATGGCAGGCTATGCTCAGAAAATCTTTGGTTCTTCACTGCAGGGAGCAGTGCACCTGAATTGCACAAAACTTTTGACCCATTTCCTCAGCCTTGATGTCTTCTGTTTATACACCCTTCATTTTTTTCCTTACAAGACTTGTTCTTCATCCATTCTTAAGCTTCCAAGCACTAGCCCTCATCACTATCATGCTCTTCCACTCCCTCCAGTTCCTCATTTTGTTCCATTCTCTAGTCCATTAGGTTTTCATATGCCAGTTCTACTCTTCCTCTTGAGACTTCTTTCTTAAATTCCCTAATTTCCCTCACAAAATGGCCACTCCTCATCTCCCCAGCTGATATAATTTCCTGTGCTTCTTTCACATCTCAGATCTTTGTTCTGGACTTCTCAGGGCCCCTGTCTCAGTTCTTATACAGTTAAAGTCCAATCCCAGTACACTCAGTCCCCATCAGGGCCATTCTTTCATTTTTTTTGCACTCTGTATTCCACAGTCCCTCTTATGTATTCACTGCATAAAAGTCAGGATTTTATCCAAAACACTATAAGATTAACTTAGAGGGTCTTTGATCTCAGTTGTAGTAGCCAGGGTCCACACTACTGGGTACAGCACATTATTTCCAATTTAAGTATACTTGTCAAGAGCAAAGTAAAAGGATGTTGCCTCAGCTCCAAGTTTCAAATCTCATAACACAAGGAAAACAGCACTAAAACTACAAAAAACAGTCACAAATAACTGAACTTATTCCAGATGACAATTTAATTCCTCCTCCTCCTTACCTTCAACAAAATCTGCCCAAGGCAGAGATGTGATGAACAACTGGTGTGGTGTGGTGGAGTCATGCTCTAAAGGAGAGCAGGCTCTTGTGAACACAGAAATTGTCCATTTGTCTCTCCTTCCATCCTTTACTCCCCAGCATGATCAATTCTCCTCCATGCCCTCCAGCACAGACAAGGAGTGAAGCTGACACATTATCCAGGCTCTGGTGTAGACCTCCAGCACAATTACACAGCTCAGGAGCTGCATCTGGCTCCATCAACCACACTCCAGTGAACTGCAGTGGTGGCCTCAAAGAGCAGCTCAACAGCACAGCATTCCAAGGTACGGGTGTCGAGTGATGGATAAACACAGAACAGCAGCCACGGGAAAGAAAACGTCCCCTTCTAACAGTTTCCCTTTTCCTGGTCAGAGAGCACAGGTCTGTCCCGTCCCTCCCACCAGACTGCTCATCACAGTGATTTCACCCTCTCCTTATCTCATTATTACTCATAAGCCTTTCATTATAATTTCTCTCCTCTGTCCAGCTGAGGAGGGGAGTGAGGGAGTGGCTTTGATGGGCAACTGGCAGCCAACCCAGGCCAAACCACCACAGTCCCCAGCCCCACCTTTCCCAGCAGAGCACTTGTGAACAGCTGGTGGGGCAGGGTGAAGTGGGCATGGTCCTGACCACACCAGCTAGACACAATTCTGAGCTGTACAGCAACCTTCTAGGTCCTGATTTTCAGGATCAAACCAACAGAGGTGATCACACCTAAATCCTGGAGGATGTCTGTAAGTGAAAAAGGATGTTTCCTAGACTAATTTTACAGTTCAGATTTACAGCACCACTTAAGGCAGGCTTTTGTTATTTATTACAATTTTTATTGTATTTTATTTTGTAGTCATTTTATATTACATGTATTTTTGCAAAATGCAGCTATTTCAGAGTTTTTAATGTTCTGAAAGCCTGTCTTAAAAGTTTATGTGAACCAAACTATTTGTGTATAATTACACTTTTATTATTTTTAAAAGAACTCTTAATCCACTTGACAAAAAAAAATATCTTTTTTGTTTTAAAAAACAAAAGAGACGAAGCCAAAATATGCAAGATATTGTGCTGGCATTCCACTTTTAAAAAAATAAAAGCTAAGGATACTTTTCTAACAAAGCTTTCACAAATTATGCCTACTTTAATTAAATCCCTCTTTGCTGGAAACTAACAAAATGGCATTAAGATCAGAAGACAGTGATTATCTTTCAGTCTTTTTTCCTTTTGTATAATACATTATTACCTAAGTTTCAGTGATTCTTGCTGCGTTATCCACCTCTCCTTTAAAGAAAATACTCTGTAACCATAGCAATACCTTCCCACCCTGGTATTATTTCCCGCTGGTTTGTTCTAGGCTTTTGCACATAGCAACCACAGCAATCCTCAGCCCAAACTGTCAACTTCTTCTTGGCAACTTTTAGCAAAACTGGTGTATCTGTAAACTACCAAGTATGCGGCTTTACATTTTCAAAACAAGATTAGTACCTATGTTCTTAATAAACTGAGTATTTAAAAGCGTAACACCACTGTGTGTGATATTTATAATACCACATATATGAGATGTTTATATTCTAGATGCTGTCTTCTGTTTCTGTCATTTTCTGCAGAGCAATAATGCATCAGAATCTCCTCAGACAAAAAGGAGCTTTGTGACCTCTCACTGTCATTCACTGAACTCACAACACAACATTAAGCTCATGCTTCAGATCCACCCCATTTTTAACTGAAGTCACGCAGAGGAACACCAGCTATGCCTTCTACACTCCACCAGCTGGGCTGCAGGTTCACAGCTGCAGCACCAATTCTGCAAGGCCTGAGACATAAGCTTTAAATTTCAGATCTGAGCACTCGCCCTACAGAAGTCACAGTACAGATCCCAGTCATGTGCATAAATTTGTAATACCACCCAAGTAAGCCACGCTAGCGACTTACATGTGTGGGTATTTGCAGAAGGATGTGCATCAGAAGCACAGCAAGTCCAAGTCAAACGACCCCAAATTCCTTGTATTATTTCACTACTCATCATGTAATGCCATTAAGCTTCTCAAGGCTGAGCTGACTATCAGTGCTCTTCTTGATCACTATTTACTGCTGAAGCTGTAACTGAAGAGAAACAATTTTTTCTAAATTGGAAAAGCACATGACAGAACAAACTGCTAAAAAACCCCGCTAAATCTAACTTAGGCTGGATTTTGTTCAACACCTTTTTAATAGTGCTTGAAGTTGCTGCATAATACTGACAACAAAAGCACTAATACACTTTGAGATTTAGCTGAATTTTGCTACTGAGTTAGTTTTCATAAGCTGCACAGTAAGTTACAGTCAGTGAACCATGGTGAAGCAGCACGAGGTACATGTGGGAGCAACAGTGATTTAATACACCGGTGTGTTACTGTGCATCCTCTCATCCCATTGCAGCCAACAGGGGCTTTTGCCGTGGACTTCTGTGTCAAAATTCTACCCTCACTCATTATTTTTCCATATGAATCACCCAGTGATACTCCCTTTGTGTGTTCTCTATCGGGGGAATTCCACAACAGGAATTAGATACACAGGACAACTACAAGTACAAATCACCTACTGAGAGGGGCATTGCCATTGAAGAAAAAAAAAAATGTTTGTCTCAGTCACAACAACAGAAATAACCAGAGGAAGTTGGACAGGTATCAAATATACGTGTGTATATATACGTACACCCTTCCCCATATATTTTTATATATATATATAATCTCCCATATTTTTAATATATATACACACATATCCCACATTTTTATGTATATATACACATAAATAAAACATAGGGGACATGTATCAGACAAAAATTCAAATTACTTAATACATTTGTGAGAGTTGGCAAAAAATGAAAATAAGAAAGAAAGGTTACTCACTAAGCCAGTATCAGCTACCTAGCACTTTTTTTAGTCTAAAATGCTACAAAAATAAAACAGTGGTGTAAAATAATTTTTACAGAAACATTATTCCAGGAAGGAGAGGAAAGACTACAGATTACCCTACTGTTTTAAATCTTGGTTATAGCGTAATCGTATTTATATTCTAATTTATGGACACACTAGATATCCATACATAAGCAATTCCTCTAAAACTATGAGCCAGTTGGGAGGCCACACTAGAGGAATATAGCCCAGCCAGATGGGCCAGTATAGGAATATAGAAACACATTCCTGATAAAAAAAAAAAAATTAAATCTTGACACCATTGTTGCCTGTGGGTATGTTTTGGTTTTTTGTTTGGTTTTTTTTGTTTGTTTGTTTGTTTAGTTTGGTTTTTTGGTTTGGTTTTTTGTTTTGTTTTGCTTTGTGGGTTTTTTTTGTTTGGTTGGTTGGTTTTTTTGTTGCTGTTGTTTTGGTTTTTTGTTGTTGTTTTGGGGGTTTTTTGGTGTGGTTTTTTTTTTTTTTAATAAAATGGAGTTAGATCTTCATGCATACGGAAAACAAGAGTCCAGACTAGGACATAGAAAGGAGATAAAGGTATTTAAATACTTTTACCATAACATCTACAGAAAAGAACAAAAGAAACTTATGTTTTGTAATTCTGGTACTTGGCTAAGTAAATTTTAGGAAGATTAGTCATAAATTCGTGTCTCTGTCTCATAAATTAGTGAATCTCTGTTCACTAAAAGATTAGCAGAAATACAAAAATGTCATTTTGTCACCAGAGCATCTCAAAATTAAGACTGTTGAAACCAGCAGAGCAAAGTGCCCTATCACTGCACAGTACAATACTACTTTGTACTTAATCAGCTGTTATGCTCAATTTGTGGTAGGATTTCCAAACAGAATCCTTCAAATGAGGATCATGAATATGGAGAAAAGGAGATAAAATTTTCTCTTTCCAAAAATGGTGGTAATAGTTTTATTAAATTCTAACTCAAATAATGTTTTTTAACGTGTTGATCAAATGCATCATGAAAACCAAATATTACTTGCTTCATTTAATTTTATGAGGGTACGGTGGGAAACGACATTCTCTCCAATCAGGGAATTTTGAAGGTATCCACTTCATTGGTCTCTTAACAACAAATGGAATTACATTTTACTCTAAAATAATCAAATATACTCTTCCTTGCTATAAAAGCTGTTTTGCTTTGAATGTACACACTCTGGTTGTTTTATCATCTCTTAAAGACACTGTTCTCTAAAAGTCACCATTCTCATTTAGAAAAGTGGGGAGTTTTCTGACTCTTCATGAGATTTACAGAGAGACCTAAAGAAAATGGAATAATTGAGATTAATTTTAAATTTGAAATTATAACTCAATTCACAAGGCTAAGGAAAAGGTATTTTTTAAATCTATTATTATTTCCTGTGAGTTTATGAAGGATTTACAATATTTTTAAATAAGAACATTTTGCCAAGGTGTTCTTGCCCCAACCACAAGAAATAACTGAGAACTTTTGCAGGAATTAAATACAAAATGAAGTCAATATTTTTCCAACGAAAGGTCAGGTTAAAACAACATATCTTTTAATTTTGTTTCTGTTTACGATAGTTCAGGTTGACACGACTGTAGCAAGACTTCAAAAATTTGCTTAATATTTTAGGTACATCTTGTGCTTCTTCTATAGATAGGACCTTAATGACATTCATTATTCCTTGCAAGAAGTTTCCCTTTCTTGTTCTTATTTCATGTGTTTTGGAGACCTTTAATATTTATCCCTTTTTTTTAAGAGGATAACTTCCAGAGAGGTCTGTCTTTTGGAAGATGTGAAAGTCTTATCTGTAGTACTTTTTGTGGTTTTGGTTTTCCTTTTTGTTTTTTTAACTAGCAAATAGTATCTTGCTTTTAATTGTAAAGGCCTCATTACAGTGACCATCCAGATACAATTTACATACTTCCCCATAAATAAAAAATGAGTATTGCTTTAATGTTAGTCTACTTAAAGAATGATTTTCCTTTCCAATTTTCTGAAATCTCAAAACCCTCTTTCTGAAAACCTGCTGTAACTGGATCTCATACAGGGACAGCAAATGATCCAATAACCACTGGAAAAATAAAGAAGCGCTAAAGGAATCCAGGAGAGTGAGCTCTGTGACAGACACCAGGTATTTTGGGAAACTAAATAATATTCTTTATAAATCCATCACTTGAAAAAATCTGTTTGTATCCCATTCTTATTGGAAAGTGTGAACCAAACCCACAATTCAAGCAGCTTTGAAACGTGCAACAGAAGGAAGACACAGCCCTATTTGGGACATACACATTAACCATTGTGGATGCAGTGCTTCTATTAGAATGTATTATCACACAGTATCCAACTTTATCAATCCTGGCCTCAATTCAAATATGCCGTTAGATGCCTTACTAAGTGCTTCACTAAACTGAGCCTTTAATGCTATTTAAAACTAACTTAATATAGAAAAGAGCTATAGATTAACTGACACATCTATTGCCTTTTTTGTTTCAATCACTTCTATTTAAGTGCACTGCTCTCTGGGGAATATAAAAACTAGGGGGGAGGGAGGGAGAAAAGTGGAATCTCAGCAAGTTATGTTTGACCTGGAATTGAAAATTAAAAAATTCAAACACTAGATCATTCCAGACCTCAGGCTGTCTGATTCTTCCAGTCTCACGTAATCTATCCAATAGTTAAGTCTCAGTCCCTATTACTCCTTAATAGTGGTTGTGCCTTTTATTGAATTCCTCAGAGCAAGTCATCTAAAACTGGCTTTGAATGACCATGTGGCTCCTGGAGTTGATTTGGAAATCCCGAAAACAAGACACGTACCAGCATTTGAGCAGCTGGCCACAAAATGACAGCCTCGGGCAGGAACCCTGTGGTACAGGCAGCAGTGCCAGAATTCAGCTCCCTCTCATACCACCTGACGTCTCAGCCATGAGACCCTTCTCTGTCCTTGTCCAGTGCCTTGTCAATCACACTTTCCCCCTCGTGTGACAAGGAGAGATTTAGAGATGAGATGTTCTCAGAGCACAGCACGTGCACCATTAGTGGGATCCTGGCTACTTCAAAACGATAAATGAGGGCTGTCCACGGAGCCCAGCACACCCTCTGGAGTACAGGGGAAAATGGTGTGGAGCCAGGAACAGCTGCCACACTGCTGGCTCACTGCTAGGGTACAAAGTAGGGAACACCCTACCTCTAGGAGTTTTCTAAGGAAGGACACTAAACATATGTGAAGTCCCAGAGGCTGCTGTTGCCACAAGCACTGTTACCCAAAAGAGGGGAGTTGGACACGATAGCAGGAACTCCTGGGAAGAGAAGGTCGCCTAGGGCAGACAAATGTCTGTTACAGCTTTGTGCTAACAACTATCCCACTGAACCACCTCTGTGAACATCTTATTAACTACATATCCCTGATTCATCCTAAAACACACCTATGATGAAATGATGGCGTTTAATTCCAGGGGGAAAAAAAGACCAAACAAAAAACAAACACCAGAAAACCCCAAGTCACAATACCTTACATTTATTAGATTTTACACCAGCACATACATCCAGGAAAACAGAATTAAAGTAACATATGTTACCTTGATTTCTGCACTTCCCAGTTCTGGTGGCCTGGCTTTGCCACTTTAACATGTCTTTTGAAGTGCATTGTGTATGTGCAAAGCTTCCTCAACTTTATGGGAGGGGAAAAAAAAAGTAATCAAGCCAGGCAGACAAATTCCTTTTTTCTGGTGGCAACCTATGGACAACTGCTCACCTGAGAGACACACTAAGAGCATTAAGGCTCAGTTCTGTTGCTTGAGTCCATCAACAAGCCAAAGCCAGTGTCTGAGTATCATCTTTTACAGTTCTAGAAGAGAAAGAGGAACCCAGAAATCTTGTGTTTCAGGCAATGTTCTGGAAAGCAGCAGCATCCAACCTCCCCATGCTTGTCCCTCACCTACTGCCATCTTGTCCTCATTACCAGCCTGACTTAATGTTTCCCTTTCCTGTGCTCACAGCAAGTCTCACCCTATTTCTTGACTGTTCTGCTGTTTGCACTTGACTTGTGAATCAGAACTGCAGCCCAGCTTCATTCACCATCTTCCTCTGCTACAAGGAGCTTAGGAGGCTGCCAGAGGCTTGGACAAGCACGAGGTCTACCTTATCTATGCATTACATCCTATGGTTAAAATCAATGGGATACAATGGTGCGTTTAAGAGAAAATGTGCTAATACACAGTAATATGCAAAATACCAGTCCTTCTTCAACCTCAAGTTTTCTACCTTTAAAGAGGCTTAGCTGCCTTTATTTTTACCCTGTTTTCTGCTCCTCTCTTCCAATCAGAAGACACTTTCACAACCAAGTAACTCCATATTCCCCAACATACAGGCTGGGGTTTTTCTGAGGCAGAACAAAAGAAATAACTTCTTCCAAGTGGTGCACAGTGCAGTTCTGCAGTCAGGGCAATTAGGCCTAAAACTGACAAAAGAAAATGACTTCACATCCCAACTGAAGAGAGCAAATGGAACAAAATGTAATGCAAGAATGACACAGCTGAAAACAAAACAAAGACATGCCATATTTCATAACAATGCAGTTGTTAAGATATTGAAAATATTTTTAGCATGTACCAGGGAACACAAAAAAAGAAAAAAACCAATTGGGAATAACAGTCCAGTTCTACATTGTTCCCCTGTTTTTCATGACGTTTACAATAGTGTGATTCCTCTGCACCCGCCACGAATTTAAACACTTAGCTGCAAAACAAGCTCTTCATTTTGCCAAAAAAACCCAAACAAACAATATGTTCACTATTTTTATATGTATTCTACTGAATTTTACCTGAAGCAACCCATTCAACTCTGTGCAGCTGGTTTTCTGCTTTCAGAGGCCTCACTTGTCTGTAGATGAATCCCACCTTAGTCACAACCACGTTGGACCTGTCACACCTCCACTCCATTTTTAGTTTTGAGTTCTAGTATTAAGTATCTAGTCTTAAGCCTTGCACACTTAAATCTCAAAAACTCCAAGTAACATAACTCAAAGTGTATATCTTTTATTTTAAAGTCAATTTAACACTGTAGGAGTTGATCATGTACTCTCACTCTATTGTTTGTTATTATCCTTTTCCACTGCCCTCTCCTCTAGAAATTGCTTTTATCTATAGCTGGGTTAACTACACATCCTTCAGCTACTGAGAAAGGTAAGTTCTCCTTTTCTTTTGCCTGTGGGCTGCCCTTCTGCACACACAGAGATAAACTATACAGTAAGAGACTGTATAGACCCACTGCACCATGTCAGTACTGCTGTGGTCCCCAAACATAGCAGATTACCTTGTGCCTTGCTTAGTCTCACTCTGGGTCATCTCACCTGAACATGCCCTGCATGATGGACCTCTGCTGTGCATCCCTTTGTCCCTCCCCAGATCCCAGCGACAAGATCCGTTTCTGGCTTTGCAACTCTGCTCCCTTTCTCCAAAGGGTGAAAAATAAAGCACAAATGCAGCCTATGTGGGGGTTCTGAATTCCCCCATCCATCAAAAAAAAATTGGTTTGCTAGGTTAAGCAACTCGGGGGAGAGACAAAGGAGTCACATTTTCTCAATGTAACTTGATTCTCCAGTTTCTAACACTTCCTCAAGGACCAGCATTTGTGGCCACCTAACAAAGTGGGATGGCTGAGAAGCACAGGAAAAACTCCAGCCTCCCAAAGCTCCACAAAGACATGGCAAACACCATGACATTACACCTCCTTCCTCAGCCCCATGCACACCTTGTGAGACCCCCAACAGCATCATCTTTCATTTGCACATGAAGGCTCTGCATATCATAGCATCACAAATTCCCAAGAGCAAACACAACTGTGCATTTGCCTGGATTCTCCCTTGAAGCATCAGGGTTTTTTTGAATGAACATTTGATACAACCTGGTTTGTATCCTCACCTACCTTCTGGGATGGGAAGTCAAAGGCCAGGAATGGGCAATTACAGCTTGGATAATTCACACCACTTGTAGTTACTCCCAGCAACAACTCATGCAGAGATAAGGAAGGGACCTACAGAAACTGAATTATGCTGGTGGTGGCAACCCATGTGCAGCCATAGTGTTTCCTGAGGAGCAACACACAGAGTGGCAACTGAGGGGCTTCAGGGAAAACAGCACCAATTAACAGGGTGCTGTCTCCAAATCCATAGTCTGCACTGAAGAAGCCTTTGGAAAAGAGGATCACATGAATAGCCACATATAGACTTCAGCAGCTGAGCAGTCTGAGTCTAGTTTATATTGGAGAGGAAAACAGAATATGTTTTTGTATGAAAAAAGTCTTCAGGCTGAAGCTCTACAGGGCTTTTTCTAGCAGCACACCTTGTTACAGGGAACCACCACACACCAGGAATATTTAGTGCCTGGCAAATCTGATCATTAGTGCAACATGTAAGAGGCTAAAAAAAGGGGTTTAAGTGAACAGAAAGCACATGTGTGAAGGAAGTTGAGCAGCCCTGTGATGATCCTGACTTGTCAGTTGTCCAAAACAGAGCAACAGTCCTTCCAACCTCATCCATGGAAAAGCTAACATTTCATCTCACGTTGTCAGGAAAGAAATGCTGCTTGCTTCTCCTCCCAAATTCTGAGACAGTTTTACTAGGACTTGGAGGGCACTGCACAGTTAAGAGTCTCCAAGACCTATTTACCTACAGCTGCCATCACCCATGACACAGAGTCAGGGGAAGACATACTAGACTACTTATATGAGAGAAGAAGCTTAGGAAGGCCTGGCTTAGTCTGCCTGTGTTTAGTTACAAACTACCAGACATGGGTTTCAGAAAGATCTGCCAAGATCAACTAGGAGGTGAAGGACTTGTGGAAGAAATGAACTCCTGCTTTAATATAAGATGACATTATATTTACAAAATCATTTCAGTAAACCAGAACTTTATAAGAGAGTTATTTTACTTGTAAGCAGCTCTGAGCAGGTTTTGAAAGGGTCCAGAATGTGGTTCTATAAATATAGATCATAACCCTGGTTTATTCCAAGGCACTGGACACATGGAGTTACTTCATAAAACAGCATCCCAAAACACAGTTTATCTATCAGACACGAACAAGAGGCATGAAATAAAAACCAGGCACTTTAACCCTTTCCCCTCCCGATGACTGCAAGCCATGAGGCAAAACAGAGCCTGAATGCCAAGCAATGTAGCTCTCATCCCTCCACAGTCTCCAGATAAACTGTCCCTGCAGACAAGGCAAGTCCCCAAACCCACACTCCAAATGTGTGACTGCAGGTGGTCAGGATCACAGAAGAAAGGAGCAACAGCCTGCAGGAATGTCCTCTAACTTAGGAAAACAAATAAAAATCTAACTCAACAAAAAGACAGAAACAGATTACAGAAGGGCAAACTGGGAACAGGGGAGTTCCCAAAAGGTCTTAAGAGTGTGTAGAAAAAAACCAAAGTAAAATTTTTCTAGTTTTTCCCTACGTAAGAGGAAAGTACAGTTCGACTTAATTGCAAAGCATAATGATAAGCAAGTGTACATGTACATGACTCATTTTTAAATAATTACAAAATGCAATGAGTTAGAGAAAACACAGTTTAGGACCGTTTTCTTACTCTTAAGACTCACACAGTAGAATCAGGTCTAAAGGAGTGTTACAAGACTCAGACACCCTATATAAGCAGTGTCATATATTTATATATGTGTGTGTGTATATATATATATATATATATATATATATATATATATATATATATATATATATATATAAAACCCTATATATCTCCATTCAGGCCTGGCATTTCCACAAAATTCCAGCTGCAGACACAAATAACAGACAGTGAAAGCAAACTGATGTAAAACAAAGCCATACTACTCTAAGAACACACAAAGTTGGTGCATATTTGAAACCTGGGACTGTAACCTGGATAGCAGCCACTCTCATGGAGGTGTCAGATCACTGAAGAATTCGCTTAAGGTGTGCCTTGTGTTATGGAAAAGGAGGATTAGGGCAATCCCCAGACACGTAACAGAAAAAAGTCTTCATGCTTTTTCTGTGCAAGGTGCGATCAATACTGGAATACACAGACACTGGAAGTGTGTGCAGAAGGTGCTAAATAAAGTGGAGAAGAAACAGAAAAAGCCCCAGGTGATTTAAGGGATAAAAGTGAAGTGTCTTCAAGTGAGACTTAAGGATTTAAGTCTGTATAAATTATCGGTGAGGATAATTTGCTTGAACAGAGTACCAGGCTAAGTGATGGATTCTGTGTCACCCCCTTAAGTTTTTGCAAGATACTGAACACAGCGGAATCATTGCTGAGCACATTGCTGTGTCCTTTGGCGTGCAGGAGGTTTTAAAAAACAGCATGAGGATCTTTCTGGCCTTGAAAACAAGATTCTGAGGGCTGTGCTAAAGCCGAAGACTGAAATCTAAAGAAAACATTAAACATTTTAAACAAATAATGAGTATCCTATTTAAAGGAAAACACTTCTAAAGACTCAGCATTAAGCACCAGCATTTTCAAATGCCAGGTTAGCATAACAGAAATTTTAAGAAATAATTTAATTTCTATGAAATACTTGCTGCTCATTCTCTAATTGTGGAAAATTCATGTGAATGTCAGTCTCGCCTCCTACCAATTATGACCAAAATATTGCCTTTTACTTCCCATCAGTGACACACTGAGTACTGGCATTTTTTTTTTTCAAAATTTGTATGTGAGGACAAAGTTAACATATTAGTAAAAGGTTGTGGTTACTTAGGTAAACTCCCCGTGGTAAATTTAGTTATTTCCTGATGTCACAACTTAGTAAGACAGGAAAGACTACTGCCAGTCTCTACCTTCTCGACATATGGCAACTCATTTCAACCCAAGAGGAGATACAAAAAGCTCCCCTTTTACAATGAAGTAATTAATCACTGTCTGCTAACTTTCTTCCCTGCTTTTGTGTCACTTTTTAAAGGAATTCCCCACAGCCTTCTTCCAAACTCAGATTTTAGGTACAGGATTAAGCAAATTAACAACATCAAATAAACAATTTAATTCTATGCCTCACACACTTTCACATACTTCTGCCACCCTCAATCGCCTTCTAGTAGAAAAATTAACATAGAAAATGAAAGCATAAAAAAGGAAAATTAAAATACATGTAGAAATGCGGGGGGGAAAAACAGGTAAAAGAATAGCAAGGTCAAGAAGTGCAAGTATTAAACCCAATCACATTAAAAAATGAGAAATACAATTAAATTAATCTCAGGATTCAGCAGTAGGTTTCCACTTGTATTACATGAGATACAAGCAACAGAAATATTACAAATATTTCTGAGTTTGAAATTTACCTTTAAGATACACAAGTATATAGATTTGAGGTAAACTTTCTGAATGAGACGGGATAACGAATATGATGGGAAACAGAAAATAATGAGCTAAGAGAAAGCAAAATAGTGCACAGCAAAAGCTTTATCTCTTGTCTGGTGTCTTTCTTATTCTACAAAAAGCTACTTGAGAGCAGAGACGCCATTTACTTCTAAAAGTCCCAAAATCTATACACGGTGAAGCATCACGTATATCCTTGGCAGCAAACAATAACTCTTGATTTAATACAGCCTGGAAGCAGATCTCATGCAACCACACAAAGGTCTCTAAGGTAACTTCGTCTCCATAAAAGTCTCAGCTTTTTCCAGGACAACAACAAAGATAGAAACGTACTACAAGAACTGAAGTTCTTGAGTTGAAATTAATTTATTAGTGTCAACTTTGCAACAGCACCACATAATATCTTAACCATGTACCAGCTTCAAAAATCTCTTCAATTCAGGCAGGATAAAAGTACAGTTTCCTACACAGCAAAACAGGACAGGTTTTTTAGAACTATGATGAAAATTATTGACTGTATTATAAAGCCAATGATACCAGCCACCAAGTATCTGCAGTACAATTATATGAAAGACACCCTGGGAAAATCCCAGCTAAACTGTTTGGATTCTCTGCTTTCCCAAAGTCACTGAAAATGGAAAAACAGCTGAAGCACTGAAACACTTGTAGGGTACATTTTGTATCAAGTATACACATTTTAAGCCAACATAAACACCCAGGCCCTGCAATCTGACACAAAGGTCTTGTTCTGAATCATTCACCTTATTTCTCCTTTCCCAATACACCCAGCTCCCATGGGCAGGGAGATCCACCAGTGACCATCAAATCAAGACTTGCTGCAGCTGCAGGAGTCAGAGGCTTTTCTCTGGAGGGCAATTCAGAGAAAAAACCCAACTTACAAACTCAGAATTGCCCTGGAAACCCCAATCATTTTCCATCAGCCAGGGAGAAAACACAGTCAGTGATCCCAACTAAAGACAGCCTTTGTTGAATGCCCCACCAAAGTCATCAAAGCTAATGCCCTTCAATGAATACTCCAGAAAATAATGCTGCCTAGAGGAGGGGTGGGAAAGTCTTGCCTGACAAAGTGGGAGCATAAAATGGATTCATCAGAGTGGGAGGAAAAGGGTGATAATAACTAACATTTCAGTAAAAACAGCTTGAGAGAGATTAACATTCAGTGTAAAAAAAAATTTTTAAAAAAAAAGTCACAGTAAAGTGATTGCCTTGGAAGAAGAAAAATGTGCTAGATTTTCAAGGTGCCATGCAGGCCACATGTCTTTATCAGCAGAGCTGGTGGAAAACCAAGGCGACTAAATGGTAACTGCAATCAGCTTGTAAAATAAGAAAAGAGAAGCTTCTTCTTAAGGGTCTCAGACTAAAACAGGCTGGAGATGGAAAAGGTGATAGAACCTTTGAGACAACTAGAGCAGGCAACAAAAACATCTATGAACTTTATTAACAAGACAGCAATATTTCTTTCCTCACATAAACAAGAAAACACACCACTGGCAGCCAAGGAAAGTCCTTTGCTATTTCAGAAACATTTGGTCTAAGAGATAAAACTTTTTATCAGTTCTGATACACTTCTGCACAAAATACCAAATTTGAGGGTTGCAGATCCATAAAATTTTCTCAATAAAATATTCCCCAGTGCAAATGAGGACAATTAGATGGACATATTTTGGCAGAGCACGACCACTGAAAAATAATAGGAAAAACAGCCTCAGCTCATAGGTAGCAGTCAAAATTAAGATGCAAAAGTGGAATCACGTGAAATGACACATTTGACAAAATTATTGTTAAACACTTTTTAAATAATACCTATTTAGTTATTCAGCCATTATGTCTTTCACCTGGCCTAACTTTCTGTTTTCTTTTTATTCCCTGAAGCTTTTGATAGTTTTTTATTATAACCTCTGACTGCAAAGAACTTGAAGGACATAAAATCTAGGTAAACATTCTTTCCCACTGAACAACTTAACCTCTACTGCTAGATGCAAAATTCTTACCTGAGTGCCACTGCTCTCCAAGGTACTTAATGTCTGTGCTTTTTACACTTATTTTTCTTTCTAAATCTTCATTCTTTACACCATACCACTCCCCAAAAGCCTTGCAGCTAAGTTTGACTTAATTCTTGTTACGTAAGAATTTTCCATTTTCCCAGCTTTGTGTCATCCATATGTTTGATCAGCTTTTCTCTATGTTTCAAGACATTATATAATTAACGATAAGTAAAACAAAAGGAAATTTCAGTGGGACAAAGCTTTCTTTTAATCTTCTAACTTGAATCATTAAAATGAAATAAAACTCAAAGTAATTGTTGAATCAGCCATAAATCATAAATTTAAGTTAAGTAAGTAAGTAATCCATCTGGCTTCAAATTCTTATGAGCTTTCTAAGTTTTGCTGAATCAAAGGACCTATATCAGGCTTCTTGGAATGACTGCTACCTTCTGAAGGTTTCAAAACTCATTACAAGCACTACTACCATTCTCACCCAGGCCCCAGCCCCACAAATGCAAAGCAATTCTTTTTTAGGTGGAAATTTTCTACAGAGGATGGGGGGAAGTGTTTCTTTTCACAGACTTTGTGAAATAAAACAATCACAAGACATTTTGCAATAAATTCATAGAATCGTAGAATCATTCAGGCTGGAAAAGACCTTTAAAATCATGAAGTCCAATGTTAACCTAACACTGCCAAGTTCACCACTGAACCATGTCCCCAAGTGCCACATCTACACATCTTTTAAATACCTCCAGGGACAGTGACTCCACCAGTTCCCTGGGTAGCCTGTTCCAACACCTGACCACCTTTTCCATGACATTTTTTTTCCTAATATCCAATCTAAACATCCCCTGGTGCAACTTGAGGCCACTTCTTCCTGTCCTAGTGCTTATTACTTGGGAAAATAGACAGGTACTCCCACCAGCCTACAACCTCCTTTCAGGTGGTTGTAGAGAACAATGAGGTCCCCCCCAAGCATTCTTTTCTTTGGGAGTTAAAAGTTAAGAAACATCAAGCTGATGAAGAAGAATCACAAAATTCTTGTGTCTTGGTCTTTGGATTTTTCCAACCACCACCTTGCTACAAAACATTTTACATTAAACCAGGCATACAACAGAGTTTATGAGCTACTTATGCTACCACCTTAGAAATCACAAGCCATTCAAGAGAAACCCCCTATTCAAAAGCATCTTCACCACAGCTGACAAAATCTTTAGAGATTCAAAGTTTAGCAGGCAAATGCCAACACTGGCAAGCATTTGAGATAACATGGTTTAAGATCATATAAATCTTTATTCGATGAGGTAAAAAACTATTAAACTGAATAACCTCACAAGGCATTTGCCCTAAGAAAACTGAGACAGCACACTACCACTTAGAATAGCCCAGTTCAAAGCAAACACTTCTTTAGACTTCATAAAATTAACCAGTTTGGGTCAATGGGGATAAAACTGTTATCCCTCTCTCCATAACAATTGATTATATGTATGTATTTAATATTCATTCCAATTAGATATTATTTGTGTACAAAGTAAAGGAACCAAGAAGACAATGTTTACAAGGTTCAGGGACACTGAGATAAATGAAAATTTAATAAAAAAAAACCTAAAATACTATAAAATTTGTGTGATGATTTGATGAGTAAAGGTAAAATTGCTGAGAAGCAAATAAAAAGATGACACAAAAATAAAACCATAAAAGAAGACATATCTAAAAGGAGAAAAAGCAAATTAGCAACAGTTTCAGTCTCCAAAATTACAGGACTTACAATTTCTTTGCATTCTCAGGAGCCAGCAGGATGCAGGGCTGTAGGAGGTGATGTCAGAAGTGCGTCTGTCCCTCACCCCTGGGCTCAACAGAGACCTGATAAGCAGTTTTCTGGTTTGCTTGGGGCTCTGGCTCCCATTTTATCAAAGGTTTCATAAGAATTCACAACTTTCTTTGTGAGCAACACAGACTTCATATAATCTGAGTCAAGTACAGCATGTGACTTTCATTTTGACTACAGAATTATTATTATTTTCATTATAGAGTGCACAACCACCTCAATCATCAGGAACACTAAGAGCCATACAGATAAAAACTAACAACTACAATCAACTATTTGTAAAGCATTAGAGAATAACTACAGAGCCTGCCACCCTCCCCAAGGCAAGAACAAAAATACACCAAGTCCAGTCGATTTTAAAAAGGGAAAGAAAAGGTACATATGTAGGACCTTCATAATACTGAAATATAAAACCTGCCTCCTTGGATGATTTCGCATTAGGAAAGCATAACTGAAATAGTTTCCAAAGAACCAATTTCATTCAATTAAAAGAATATACAGCAGTGTACAGTTTCTGAGATAGCATTGGAATAGATGTTGCTTGAGAAGGATGCAATGGCTGGTGCATCCTCTTATCTATTTAAGACCATGTACTACGTTTTAAAATATGGTTTTAAATAGATGTGAAAGTCTAACCCTCCAAGTGAAGCTCAGTTCCATAGTGCTTGATAACAAACTACTTTTATAGAAAAATCAAAACTTACTGTCATCTGTGCTGACCTAAATATTTTTTGATGTCAGACTGACAGTGGTTCACCTTCAACTACTTCACTACATTAATTACACAAGAAAGAGAAAAACAAGACTTTTCCTACACTTTTTTCCTTTTGGTATAATATTCATTATAGAAAAATGAAGAAATTGTTCTTAGAAGTCTGTTTTGCTATTGTTGAACAAATAGGAAAACTGAAGAGCATTCAAGGAAATCATCAAAATAACTGAGCTAATGACAGGACTGATTCTTCTCCCATTCTTGAGAAAGAAAAGGGTCTTGGGGGGTGTTTGGTGGGGTACATAATTAACCCCTTCTTTCAAACAGGGTCTGTTGCCTAACTTTTGTTATGTAAAAAGCTCCATATGATCTCTTTTTGTGTGATTCCTCTTTTTATTTCAGAAAAATATTTTACTTTTTTTTTTTTTTGCTTAAACAGAAAAGTATTTTAGTCTTAATTTTAAAATACAGCTCTCATCTTTGCCAGGCAACTATAGAAAACTCTCTGGGACAATCTGAACTTTAAGAACTATGAGACAGGCATCTCTTCATGAAACTTTTGCTAATGGGTTTAGCTAGTATTGTCTCCTATGTATTTTTATCTTAGTACCACTGGGAAAAAAAGTAACCTACTAAAACCTCTAGAAAAATCAGATCTGACAGCAGCATATAGAATGGGTACATTCAAAAGCCAGCTTTGACTTAGGGAGGCCAGTCTGCTTTGTCTCCCTCATCATTCTGTAGCCAGTGTGGACAGACAAAACCTCATCTAGAGGGTAATTCAGAGCAGAAACCATCTTGGGGTGCTCCTTATCACCCCCTGGGGAAGTTTATTTATTGTACTGACCCCAGGAACCCAAGGAAACTAATATTCCTGGGTTAGAGTTAACCTTTGTGTACACTGCCACATCCATTCCTGTAACTCCTTGTAGGGTACAGCACTGTGTTTGTCCTGATTCTGTTCCTTCAGAGTTGGCTGTGTTCACACAGGTTCATAAGATTTACCACTGGGAGACTCTTCTTTCATTTCATTTGTTACTGGGTTGGAGGACTGCCTAATCCTTGTTTCATAACTTCTGCATACTTTTAATATTTAAATGACATTTTCATGTCTAACAGTCGAGTCATCCTCTGTTCTTAACAACCTATTTTCTCCAAGTCCTTATTCAGTTCAAGTCTAATATAACATTAGTCACTGTACATGTGGATAAGGAATGAACTTAAGTGTAATCTCACCATATTTATAGGAAAAGAGATTTCATCTTCCATGTTCATGACTCAACACTGTATTTTTCATTTTATTATACAGGTAAGCACTTCATTATGTGAGTAAGTCTGTCCCCAACTTTTCCAGTTTATTTTGGCATGTAGGTTTTTAATTTAGTCCACCTGAAGATAAACTGCAAGGGATAACAAATGCCCAAGTTACTTTGAGCAAGAACAGAATTAAAGCTGAATACTGACACTTCAGAACAAAGAATCTTAACTCCCTTGCACAGAGTCCAACCTTTGACCAATCATCACCGTATCAACTAAACCATAGCACTAAAATGTGGTATAATATAAAATGATACAGTCTTCAAAGCAAAACTGAATTTTTTTTCTTTGGGAAGTTATTAGGCCCAACAAAACAACAAACACCTGTCCTTCTCAACATGTGTTCTTCACCAGTATTTGTTACACATCTGGAGTGGCATATGGTCAGCATTTTCTTTAGGGGACTGCAATTTCTCTTCATTTTCCATACTAATAGCCATATTCAGTCAGACCAGAGATATATCTATCCCCATACTGTGTCTTTAGCAAAGACTGAGAGCAGAAGTCTGGGGAAGAGCACTAGGACAAGAAGTTTGCAGGGATGCACTTCAGGATCCCTCCACAGTCTCCAGGGACTGGGCTTTGTGTTCTTCTAAGCAAGAGTTGATGTTTTTGCACTGGATATTCACACCCCGATAATCCTTCAGTATATACAGTGGCTCACAGCTAAACTGTGCACTATGAAAAAAATACAACCTTTTACTTGTTCTGAATCTGTCACTTGATAATTTTATTTGATCCCCTCTGGGTCTTGTACTACAAAAGACACTTAATGAGCATTCCCTGTTCATTTTTTCCATTACACTACTATGTAGACTTTTATAATTTTCATCTTTAGCCAGGCTGAAGATTCTCAATCTATTTAATTGCTCTTTATTATCACTGCCACCCATTTCTACTTCTGTTATCTCTCTTTTTTTCCTCACCCTTCTTTAAATACGGGGATCAGAACTGTACCCAGAGGTCAAGACAAAAACACAGGCAGTTTATGGATTGGCATAGCAGATTTCTGATCTGTGAGCCATTCTTTCCCATTTTTTTTAATTGTTTGACCAGTCCTAAACACTTGATCAATACTTGGATTTACCACGATAAACTCTCTACAGCATTGCTTCCTTCAGTGCTAATAGTTCACAGGCTCAATAATAGCAGGATTATTCTCCCCCACATGTATTACTTCATAGTATCAGCAGCAAGCTTCATCCCCAGTTACTAAGCATCACAAGATCCCTCTTTGGTTCTTCATAATTAGCTTTCACTTACGCTACCCTCATTAATTTAAAATCATTCTGCACTCTCTCTTCCAGATCACTAACGCATACGCTGACTGGTGTTAAACTTAGCACAGATCCATGAGCAACTCTACTGGTGACGTCCGTCCCTTCTGTGAAAACAGGTCATTTATTCAGCTTTTGGCCAACTATCAATCTAGGAGAAAAATTTCCTCCTATGTCAGAGCAGTTTCATTTTGCTCAGCACCTTTGGTGAGTCGTTCTCAGAAGACTCTGAAACCCAAGTGTACTGCATCAGCTAGATCACAGTTACTCACCACCTCAGCAGTGTCTTCAAAGAACTCTACCAGACCTGTGAGACTGTTCTGACTTTTTCCTGGTATATCAAATTGTCCATGAATGCTTTAGTTTTCTTTCTGTATTTACCAGAAAACTGGCTGCTATGAATGCCAGTCATACTCATCCTGTTCTTTCCCAGAGGCTTTCTTGGAAGCCTTTTTAAAAAAAACTGGCATCACCTCTGGCATCTTCAACTTCACTGCTACCACAAACATGAGTATCCCACATGCTTTTAGCTACAGATGCAATCTTCTTTGAGTTCTTCTGGATCCTGGTTATCTATGGGACCAGTGGCCTTCCCACTTCTGATGTTTTTGAAAGAGTATTTATGACAAGCTTCTCTGCCTTTTACAAATCACAGATCGGGCTTTAACTTGTTTTACTGCATAATTTATGTTTAATTTGCATGATTTTTCCCCCCTTTTTTTTTTTTAATTTTTGGACATGTTTTTGGAGAATATTTTTCTGTTCCTTGCAGCCTGCTCAACTGTGCTAATTATTCTTTAAAACTTTTTGAAGGGTCAAAGAACCAGTTTTTAGGGGATATGCATTTGTTCTGAGTCTCTCCACAACAGCTGCAAGCATTTTACTGTTTCTCTTACCAGGTTCTCCACAGAATCCCTAATCAGCATCCTGCTAGCTACCTTCTCTATGGTAGACCTATACTGTCAATAACTCATCAGAATTAAGCTTTCAGTCCCTCCACTTTATTTTCCAGTCTTCTGACATTTACATAAAAACTCTCCTGTTTTAGTCTGACTGTCTATTCTTCTGTGCTCCTGTCTAAACAGGACCTAATTTTTTGAGGCAGTTCTTCACTGTTTTCTACATGACCTTCATTAACTTCTGTCCCATGTACTTCAACCCCAGAAAATGTGTCATCTTGACCTGTGTGCCCTTTCTGCCTGTCCTCATGCAGGTTATTGGAATTGCACTTCAGACTGATGCTGCATAGGTCTTTATTCTTAACCTTCTATCTAGCAACTCACATATTGCTTCCAGCACTATTCTGGTAGCCTTTGTCACCAGCACTGATAGTCTAGATTCCTTTTGTTGTGAGCCACCTTGGCACGTAGTTGGAAGGTTACTATATGCTGCCTTCCAGCACCATAAATCCAGTTAGTTGCACTCCACTTAGCATCTCCACCATGGCAGGAGATGTCCCTCTATCATCTAGAATCAAAGAGCAAAAGGATACTTGGTCATCACCTGAGAGCAAAGTTTCAATCTACAGGATCTAATTTCAGGGTCATTTCTCCTTTACAGGTTTGATGTGCTCCGACATCAGAACCTACTTTTCATGGAAGCCCAGTGGGAGCATCCCTAGAGACAGCAGTGGGAATACCTGCCTGGAGGTTTACTTTACACATTTGCTAATTAAGGATAATTTCCTTACACTTACACTTCACATGTTGTGACTTTCACAAGAGTTCAGTTGTACTAATCTACATTGAGCATCTTGCAATGTCATAACTATCCCTTTGGTTTAACAGCTGCATTAATACTGTTGAGTGTAAGTAAATGCTACTCTTTTCTAATTAGAGACCTGATATCAACCTCTAGGCCTGAGAAGCCAAAGCCTCTAAGCTAAATGGTCTCAGACACATTCCTTGTGTTTTAGGGTTACTGTCAGTGTATTCCACCTGACATTTTCACTTTGTCTCCCCCTCCAAAGACTTTGATTCAGATTATCCTCATCCTCCTGATAGACAATGGTTTTCTAGTGATTTTCTAAAAATCTAAAACCATTCTAGTGGTTTTCTAAAAATCTGTCTTTAATACTGGACTGGTTGGTGCCTCTGACAACTTAAAGTATTTATTTATTTAGTGAAATTTTAATATTTTCTCCGCCTTCCATTCAGCATCTTTAATCCAGGGGTCTAGTACATTCTTCAGGTTCCCACAAACCACTTTCAAGACAATTCTATACAAGTACAAAGGAGTGAGAAAGTTTAGTTTTTCTTGTGTAACACCCTGGTATCATTAACAGACATTTCCCATAACCCCCAGGCAATCATACTTTATCATCTAACATATTACAGCCACTTTACGATAGCATGAAACAAGTGATTGTGCAAGCCCTTAAACACTGTTTCCTTAAGAAAACAGAACACAACCAGACACAACTTTTAGTTCAAAACAGAAGCACAAAACAGTTTTCTAAGATGCATTCTCTACTCCACTGTTGATGGGAGCTGTACTTACAAATACATCCTTCACCAAATCAAAGAGGATTCTATATAACCAAGACCTGCTGATTCAAAATGGGACCTCACACTTTCAGACTCCGAATTTAGATTTCCTACCTGTGAATTCTACTTGCAGTTACATCAAGTCTGCTACCTTTTATTAGTTATGATGTACACAACTTTCGACACAAAAGAAGTCTTGAGAGGTTCCCCCCACACACACTGTGACTGCTGTATTTACAGGCAAGATGATTAAACATTTGCATTTGATTGTAAGGGATAAATTGCACTATACAGTAAAAAGAAATTCAATATTAACTGATTAATAAAAAAGGCTTGATTTTTCAGTTGATAGAAAGTGGTTCTAGTTCCCTTTCCACCATCAAATCTAATTTAAAGTAACCCAGTGTGGTGCAAATACATTAGATACTCAGTAATCTCTTGTAATGGCAGAGAAATTCATCACAAATTGCTGAATGTTATGAATCATCTTGTGAACACAACTGCTATACAGTGAAAAAGGCGCTTTAACAAGTAGCTTCATTCATTTTTGTCAATACTTCATAATTAGCACAGAGAAGTGTCTGTAAATTGAACTCTCGAGCATCACACTGCTTAGTTACCTTTTTTTTTATTTAATATTTTGAACACTTGATGAAATGGAAGACCCCATTAAAAGTTTGTACCAATGACAAACGACATTTTCATTTTCTGTTCTAAATGTGTTAGCACAAGATAATGTTCAACAAAGCCATAAGCATATGCTGATCTGTACTACATAAACAGTTCAGCTGACTTTATCAGAGATATTAATGTAAGTTTTTGAGGGATGCTTAACCCTGTTGCTCAATAACATATAACAATAAAAGAACTACTGTTCTATGTGGAAAATGGTGCTGATGCCTACTCAGAAGTAACAGGTGACAAGAAAAACATGACAGCCAAGAAAACATGCTTAGTATAGGTTGCTGCTGTACAACAGCCTGAAGACCATCTAGCTGCTTTTATTTAATTGAAGAATTGTGAAAGCTTTTCAGGGTATTCTATTCAAGGCACATCTTATTTTGAAAGCATTCTGGTGACAACCAAAAACCCCAATCAGAGACCAGGGTCTTATTATTCCCCAACAGATACAGCTTCTCTACAGAGAGCTTACAGTTTCAGGGTTTGAGTGCCCGCAAAACTGCACCTGAACTATGGATTCCTGATTGGTTTTTTAAGCACTGGGTAGAAATAATGAATCATTTTTATTTGGATTCCATAATCTCAAGATGCCAAGCTACTACAATTTAACAGTTTATCAGTGAGAGCTGGTTGGTTATGCCTATGGCACATACAGTCTTTGGCCCATTCTAACAGCAAAATCAGTCTCTCTGCAACTTAGTTTGCAACTGGGCATAACTAAAACTGTGCCCAAGGCCAGTCACTGCAGGGTAGCTGACACGAGGTGACCTGGTCATCTGCAGGCATTTGCTATATAACCACATCCTCTCAGGAGCAATTTAAGGGTTGAGACAAAAAGCCCTCTTAGACTAGAATAGGAACCGCCAAATGCAAGAGTATAAATATATTCATGATCACAGCGTTAATTCCACTTTGACGCTTCTTACCACGGTAACTTCCCACTCATCAGTTCTAAAAAATCCTCAAGCTCCAGATCTGAGTTAGCCTCACCCTCCACAGGGTCCCAGGAATCCTGGAATCCAGATCCAGGACTAATGTCTACAGGCTGTGCACACCGATGTAAACATACAAGAAAAGGTCTGCCTTACTCTCATGTTGCTAATTAATGACCAAATAATTATTAAGATAATCCACTATTTCCCTTTGCTTTGAAATATGAGAACTAAACAAGAGCTCCTATTACATACTGCTTATTTTTATTTCTTAATTGAAAACACTGTTGTCACTTTTTTTTTTTTAATTTTACAAGATTTAACCCTTGAAAAGACATACAAGTCATCACTGGACAGTTATTTGAAAGAACATCTTAGTTTTGTAATTCTCCTCATGCTTTCAATTCTTCAGTGCTCATAGAAAAACCACTACTGGTAAGACATCCAAAACATCCAGACATACAAACCTTTCTATTCCATCTAAAGTTTCTCCTTTTCAAGGATATTTAGGCCTATAAGTGCTTTCAGGTTTATCAATACAAAGACTATTTGTTTAAAGGGGGGGGAACCCTCATGCAATTTAGTGCTCCAATTCCATATAGTTACAACACAACAAACCAAGAAAATCCCACCTCTCCTCACATACTGCCTTCAAAGTATTTTTGCTTCTTTTAGTAATCAAATATAGATTTTTCCATGACATTCTGATTAGGTTCTTACTGTGAACACATTAAGTGATAATTGGTCCAAAAATACCTATTGAGCCAGGAATATCAGGATACAGTAAATACTGGGAGCACCATAGGCAGTTGTATGAATCACTTCACATACCTGTGGTTTTCCAGGTTTCTGTGCTTAGTCATGAGTACACTCTTCATATTCTCGCACACAGAATACAATTTCTGCCAATTTTTGTTCTTGGCTTCTACACTGCCACCTGTAGTCATACAAGAGAAATTAGCCATATTTTATGCTGCAAATTCCCTTAGCACAATGTTTCAGCTCACTTGTTTTTCTATACAAACGTTCTAAAGCACCCCCTTTGTAAAAGGTGCATTAAGATACTCAAACTGAGTTATTTATATTTTTCTCTCTAAAGAAGAGGAAGAGAGAAATAAAAAAACCAACCAAACAAACAATCCTAACCAATTTAAACCAAGAAGACATTTAAAACTCTCAAAGACAGTTATGGGCTTAACAGATTTTTATGTTATCCTTGTTGCTTAGTGGACAGATCATAAGCTTGACAGAGCAAGGTGACTTCTGAAGTGGCAATGCGAAAACATGTCCACTTAATTACTTGGTAAATACAAAAAACCTGATTTGGTCTTCCATCTGAAACATGAATATAGTTTTACAGAAATAATTTCCATGCTCAGCTTAGTTACCTTATATAGGTTATAAAGAAATGCATACAATTAAAAAATTGCTTATATTTGAAAAATATTTCCAACTAGAAGTGATGAACTTTTTTATACAATGAAAACCACTCGATTTATTCCAGGCTTACTGCACTTTGAGCACTATGCCACCGACTCTGACATACTAACCATTCATATCAAAATAACACCTAAGCACGCAGCACCCAGAGCCCTCACGTTAATCCTTTTCTGAAAACAAGACAAAATAGAAAATTCAAGCCTTCCTGGAAAAACCAAAGCTTCCTGGTGTTCAGAAAAAGGGGTTTCACCGAACAGCGAAGTTTCGGAGTACAAGCACTGGGGGAAAAACCGGCTTTTGCACGCACACGCCTTCTCCTTTCTTCTAGTTAAGAACTGCTCGTGCCACCCCAGGAAAAGGCGCCCGAATGCTCCCACTATGCGTGTCCCTTGGAAAACGCTCCCAAGTCACCAGCGGGCAGGAACAAACTCATCTCCCCGCGCCGCGGCGGCCGCACGGGCGGCTCCGGGCACCCGCACCCCTGCGCTCCCCTACGGCAATCGCAGCCTCGACCAGAAAATCTCAGACTGGAACGGAAACCGAAATCAAAGGCGATCTCTCAAGAACAAGTTGGTCTTAACAAAAAAAAAATGACAGATAAATAAAATTCCCAAGCGCCGGCGAGGCTGCCCACGTCCCGCAGCACACGCACGCAGGTAACCCTCTCGCCTTCCCACGCCGCCGCCTCTGCCGGCCACTCCCGGACGGGAAAGCTCCCATGGCCGCGGGAGCCCCCCGAGACCCCGCCACCATCCCAGCCCGGCTCAGGTGCGCCGGGAGCCGCCCCGCTACCTCCATCCACGGGCACCCTCCGCCGCCTCCCCCGGCAGCCGCCCCACGGAACCCCGACACATCCCTGAGCCCCCTCGCACTCACGCCCACCGCCCCACGGAGCCGCTCACCTCGACACCCCCCAATCCCAACCACAGGCACGCCAGGAGACGATGCCTCCCGCCGGGACGGCGCCGGGGGCGGGGGGTCACCGCCGCACCCGCGGCGGGCGCTGCCCACCCACCTCACCCACCTGCGCTCGCCGGGCCGGTGCCGCAGGATGAGGCGGCGGCTCCTCCTCGCCAGCGCCGCTCTCCCGCTCCCTCCCTCCCTTCCTTCCTTCCTCCCGCCGCCGCGCGTCCCGGGTGCCGCCGCGCCGCCCGCCCGCCCGGGATTCCTGCGGGAGGGCGGGCGGGAGCGAGCGAGGGAGGGAGGGAGAAAGAGAGGGAGGGGAGGCGGCTCATCGCTCGGCACAGCCTCCTCGCTCCTTCTCCGGCTTTTCCTGCCTCCATCCATCCCTTCCAGGCACGTTCTGCCGGCACGGCGCCCGGGCGAGACCCGCAGCGCGCACCTCCGGTGTCCCCCGTCCTTCCCTTTTTATCGCGGGGCCGGGGCTCCCGCCGGCGCCGTGCGGGGGGACAGCGCTGCGCGGGGGGGGGGCAGCGCCGCTCGGCATCCGCGCCAGAGCCGCCTGCCCACGGCCGGCCCGCCCCCGCAGAGCCCACCTGTCCGCGCCCCGGCCCCCCGCAGCCGCCCGCCCCCGCACCGCCCACGCCCCGGCCCCGCTCACCGCAGCGGCCTCCGCCGGCGCGGGGCTCTGCGGCTCCCGCAGAACCGCCCGCGGGTGCGGGTTCGGGCTCGGGCTGTGCGGGGGAAGGAGGTGGCGGCGGTGCCCCCGCGGGCCGCGCTGCCGCACCGCGGCCGCGTCCCACCTGTGCTCTGTCGGGGACGTTCGCCGCCCCTCCGGCGGGGAGGCGGCCGCCAGGCGCTTGAGGAGCTCCGAGTGCCTCCCCTGCGCTGACGCCCAAGCGACCGAGGAGTCTTGGCCGCTACAAATAATTTACATGCTCAGGAACGTGCTGGAAGCCCAGTTGTTGATGGGTCTCTGACAGATGACGGTGAGAGGTGTCCTAAGCTGGAGGCGGTCGGCTCTTAAAAATTTGGTTTGCGATGCTTAGAAAATTTTGAAGAAAGCGGCAGGTAAATACCTAAAAGTGTTAGGGAAATGTCTGCGTTGTAACTGAAGCTGCAGCTAAACTTGAGGTTGTGTACATGCTTTCCTGGCTCTTGCACTGATGGAAGAACAGTCCATTCCTTATGAACACTTCTCTCATTGTCTGTCTTTTGCTTGATGTGTTTACATCTTGGAAACCTGTATTTAAATTATTGAGTTTCTGTTTAAATTATTGAGAGTGTATCTTTTTGTCCAAATGGGTGATACTGACATTAAAAGTATGCACTAGCACAACCCAGTAGTTCAGCCAAGTTAAAAGAGGGTTGAGAGGAGTTGGGTGAATTGATGCAACGTCACAAGAATAACATTTTCAAATTTGTATAATAAAAACATATTGCATTCATTCTTTTCACAGCAATAGATCCCACTTTGTTAAATTCAATCTTTACTTTTCCCAAATGTTTTATTCTAATTCTGTATTTTGGGACCCAGCCTTTTCAAGGCAAGCCAGAAATCCATACTGTCATGTTACAAACTATGATATCATGCTGTAGTCTAGTCATATCAAGATGTAAGCTACAAAAATAAAATGGCTTGTCTTTGTTTAGCCTTCCACAGAATTAAGGCTATTTTCAGTTCCTCTTCTTACGTCTCATAAGTGAGACACCAGACTACCTGAATATTAAATGAGTAGTAAACCAGAAATCTGTAGAAGTAGAACGTATAACACACATTTTTTTAATAGCAACATAGACAGGTACTTATCTGAAAGAAGCTTGAACAATTCAATTTCACAAAATTAATAAACAGCAACTTTATATAAGCACATCTGCAGCTATTCATAACGTAAAAATGTCAAAATCAAATAAAGCTTACCCAAAAGAAATTATAGAGGAACACATAGAGATGAGGGTAAAAATTGATACAGGCATTTAGAAAAAGCTTTTTGACTCTACTCCAACCAAGAAAATGGTTCTGGTCTTTCCCTTCGAAACCTAATAACCTAGTGGCACACTGGTGCAATGATTCAGGAGACTGTGAACATTGGAAATTTGTGTGCTGTAACTCTGCTTGTAAAGGCACTTTTTAAACACACAGAACAAGCTTTTACAGCTGATAAGTAATAAAGAATATTTTTTCTCTAGACTGAATGTTTATGCTCTTTCTCTTTGAGCTTATAGTGCATGAGATGCATTAAAAAAATGTTAGATTTTCCAGTGTTACCTCCTCAACTAAATTGTGGTAGTGTAACTAGCAGATATTAAGAGTTACCAACCAGTAAATATCACACTGAAATTCCATAGTTACCTACAGTAAGGTCTGCCAATGGCTTCAAGGACTGGATTGTCTGACTGTGTCTCTTCAAAGAGTATATCAGCAACAGAAACTACTGACATGCCTCAAGTCTAGACTAGAAGAATTCATTTTCCACTAAACCCTCCATAAATGCATTGCTTTGTCTACAGGTGTCTTTCCTATAACTCTTAAAAATGTATTAAATTCTAGCAGAAAGTTCTTGTCTTTTTCACTGAAGCATGTCCACTGCACAGCCCCTTCCCTTTACCAAAATGTCATTGCTCCTTTCAGATCTTACACAACACTGCTATTCAATCTAGTCCATCACAGGAGAAATGCTCTCTTAATTCTTATTTTCAAACCAAGAAAACCAGCATTTGGTCACTTCACAATGACTATTAATCAGACATTATCATATTTGCCTTGAGTGTGTGAGATGCAGAAGATTAAATCAGTCATGCACAGACTTTCTTTCCCCTCCTCTCCTCTTTCCCACCCACCTCCCAAACGGCTCAGCCTTTTTTTCTTCAGCAATTCAGGTTTGGGAAGAATAAATTCCATTGTACCAATGATTCAGAGACAAACTGAAAGCCAAGTAAAATATTGTTCTCCCAAATCTGACAGGAAAACTTACAGGATGGAAACATCCAGAAGATAAAACCCACTTGTCTTATAATGTACTCCAAAAGGTGTTACTTGTCACTGTCCCCTTGCTCCCAAAATATATACAGAAACTACTGGGTTGTACTGAAAATTTCCAGTTTTCCAGATGATGAGCTGTGACTCAGTACTCCTACTGATATACCTCAGTGCACCATCCATTTACTTTATGTGATGGTAAATCATCCCTCACTTTCCTTCCACTAGAACTTATTAAACACCATCATGTATTTGTGGGTCTAATCTACCACACCATATCCCACCTTGTCCATCTGAGATCAGATCACGTAAAAGTTCTTCTATTCCAGCATTTTTCTATTCCAGCTCTTTGTTTCAGTTGCTACCCAAGTGTTCTTGCATCTCTGAGAACATGCAGATCATCACCTTAAATGTGGCTTTCTCCACTGTCCAGCCTGGACCATATCCCTGTTTATTGTCTAGGGAAATCTGAACGGCGGGCACAGAGATCTTTCACTTTATGCCAAGGTAGTTTGTCAAAACTACTTCTAGGAAAAGTCTGGTTTTTTCTCCACATGCAAAATCCCTTCAAAGAGTCAATGAGATGATGAAGCAAATTTTGATCCATTTATAATCAAAAGAATGACTTCAGTCTATTCTATGGAAAACAGAATTTGGCATAATAAAGCCAACAGCTGGTTGAGGAAGAATAACAGTGTGGGCTCTTTGATGTTCACAGATGAACACGCACGAACAAAGACAGAGTTAGGAGAGCACATGATGTTTCTGAGTAGTAGTAAGGAGTTAAAACATTCATAGGCGTATTTATCAGGAAACTATCTTATGGGAAAATTATTTTATTTAGTTTTTGCATCCACACTAGATGCAAAGACTGTCCTATAAAACATCTAACATGCAAGAATATTGTGCTGATGAGAAATCTTTGTTAGACAGCCCTTATGAACTATCCACTGCAAAATGTAGTGCAAGCAGCTGGAAAGCTATCCTAATTTCAGGGGTCCTCTTGCCTCAATTTGCTATGTACAGTGAACATCAACACAGTGCAATGAGGGTACTTGAATATCTTCAACCTCTGTCAAAGCTCCACAACATTCCCACATGGACATCAGAGGCAAAAGGAAAATGGGCAAAGCTATGGGCAGTCAAGAGTAACAATGCTGTTCTAGTTAAAACTACTACTTTAGTATTAACATCTGCTTAGAGACGTTCATTGGTCTGTTAGCACTGAAATTTTCTCCAGAGAACTGCAGAACTGGAGAAGAGATTAAGTTCCCCGACATGGAATTCAGAAGAGCAAAGGAAATGAGCTAGCAGTGGGAAGGAACTGTTCCTGATGGTAGTCAAAAAAGTGTGGCCAGACCCTGCAAGGGTAAGAAAATGTTATAATCCTGCATGTTACATCTAAGCAAATGGCACTACACAAGCTATGTCTGCAGCCAGACTAGGAAACCCAGGAGGTAGCAGCTGATCAGCTCTCCCTGGAAGAATCTGCTTTATCTGAAATTGTGGAGGATGAGTAACAGTTGCCTATAACAACAACCAATATCCTCACATTACATCTTTCCTCCAAGGTTAAATTATCATCCTTCTATTAATAGGACCACCAAAAGCCTTTTTCTCCTTCTTTGGAAAAGAGTATCATAGAGTTATGTTCAGTCATAAAATGCTAAAATAACCCGGACAACATTTTAAGGCAGTTTCAATTTGATGTATCTCTGAAAACAATGAGTTTGGAAAGATACAAACTCTCCAATTATCAGGTGAAGAAAAAGAGATTTTCCTTCATATCAGTTTCTTCATTACCAGCTATTTCTGGTCTCTTCTCAGTGAGTATGATCATGTAGCAACCATCCAGCTTGAGCAAAGTAAAGCTAGGGTGTCAGTTCCATGGAAACACAATCACTTAGTAAAACACTTCTACTTCATCTACTGTGCTTTAAAATATTTCCTTTGCAGTCTGTGTAACAGGTTCATGATCAGTGCTGCTTGTAAACTGAACACATGTAGCAAAATCAGTCTTAGAGTGGTCTCCACCATCGGTCTGGTCAAACCCTTACCATGCTCTTCTCTGAGTGGATTTCAGTGGAGTTCAAGTCACTTTTTAATTTTATTTTTTTCCACAGAAAAATACATGGGTTTGCTGAAACCCCTTCAGGAGGAAGCCAAAAAGAAATGCAGTTTACATGTAGATTCCAATGCAGTTTTTAAAAAAAAAAAACAACCAGACTATATTTTTCATCTAAAGTAGAAGAACTCAGATCCAACAGGGAAATCATTGCATTTTTTTTATCTACTCTTAAACTGATTATAGCTAATATGGTTCTACAAATTAGATGTCCATGACCACATGACTCCCTTGGAAATTTATCTATTTTTGTCCACATCAACAGTCGAAGCAATTTAATAATCTGTTTTCTAATGCAACCGTTTCCCTGGACCAGACCTAGTTAGAGACACCACCGGTTATTAAAAGCAGTGATAATAAAACTGACAGGCATTTCTAAAATCTGCTGTGTAAGTCAATATAATGTCTTAATTGGTTAACCAAATAGCTGCCATGCTATGAGTCACTGCAGTTCTCTGTGAACATCTCTTTCTGCCTGGTTACACTTCTTTAGCCACTCCACAGCCCCTCAGGAGGAAAAGTTGCAGGGCCCCTCTTTCTGCTCTCTGTAGTCATTACAGCTCATAACGCTGCAACATGTGGACTACTCGTCTTCCAGTAGTTTGGATCTCTTCAGAATATTTTCTTAAAATTTATTTCTAAGGACTCTGTCTCCAACTATCCATGCAATATATGTACCTATAAAGTGAGCGTTTTATAACAACAGTGAATAGGATAATCGCATGATTAACTGCCTAAGGAAGAACTGTAGAACACCTTGGAGAGAGAGCTCTAGAGAAATCATAGATTTTATATAAGCAGGTGCCAAACTTAGTTATGGGTCAGTTTGATCTAAATAAACTCCCAGATCTTTCTGTCGTAACGCTCTGAACTCGCAGGTTGTGAAACTGAGTTAACTCCATGCAGTGGTATCACTTGCTGTGTGAGGACCAAACACTTATTCAATAGACACCTTACAAGATATGAGTGTCTGATGCTCCTAAATGATGAGAATAAATATCAAACACTGAGCCAAGACAGTCTAATACAACTCTTACATCTGGGGTGACACTTCAAATGATAAAATACAGCCTCCTCACTGGCAATTGTTTCTGTTAGTGGAAACAGTTTTGTCAAATATATGGTGTTTTGCCAAAAAGAAAAGGAGCTGATATAGCTTTCTATAGTGTCATACTGGATGATTTGCCACTGTTTGAGGCAATGCAGTAGATATCTGAATTGACTTTCCCCCCTCTATGAATTCAACCCTCATATGCTGGGTTTTAGATTTTAATGTAGCCCATTCAAGAGGGAAGCACCGGCCACAAAGTTCAGTTTGTGACTTGGGTCACAGTTTCCCCAGAGTGTGCTGAATGAACTGCTTTTGGTTTAGGATCCTGTTTAGACTTCCTTTATCCTATTCACAGTCAGGAGAGGGCAAAGAGAGAGAGGTGGCATCTCCCATTTTGCTGGTCAGGTCGAGCCAGGGTTGCGTTCCATTTCCTTGCTTGCTTGTGAGAGCTGCATCCATGATGAAAATCAGCAGAGCTATGGAAAATTATGTAATAATGCTCCCTAAACGGAAGTTGGGCTTCAGATTTAAGAGTGACTCTTTTCTAATCATGTTTTTTTTCCCTTTACTTCTCTATACTGAAGGGTTGTATCTTAAATATGTTAATATAGAGGTTATTCCTCATGTAAAATGAGAAATTTCAACACTAGGTATAATACAGGGTTGAAATTACTTTACCACCTACATTTAATCATGGACTCACATGTCCCAATTACTTCACAGGTGCACAGAAATATCAGGATGAATTAAATTCCCTGCATGTGATTCCACATACTTTTTCAGCACTTCCACATGCTGAGTTTTCATTTGTTATTAGAAATGACTGATTTCTAAGCAAGCTACAGTATGAGATGGAAACTTTCATTGCCAATTATAAGATGAATGAACGACTTCTGAAAACAGGTTGGCCAAGTTAGAAGGCACTAGCCAGTAACCATCAAATAAGAAAATTAAAAAAAAAAAGCCCATAAAAAAAAAAAACCAACCAAAAAAAAAAAAACCTCCAAAAAACCCGTACAAAAAAAACCCTGAACAAAACACAACAAAAAAAAAACCAGGAACATCAAGAACTTGCAACTGCTCTTGGAAATTGGAAGTCTTAAAAGTAAAATCTTCAGGCTCTATTCCTCTCCTGAGATTAATTTTCATAGAGGTTAAATCAATACCATCAAGGGCAAAAAATGAAAGCCAGAGAAAGAATGCCATCACCATTTCTGTTCCTTAGCATTGCTATGGATCATCTGTTTATTGTTTCAAGCAGTGAAGGAAAAGTAAAATTGTGAATGCCATGGGAATGTCTAGAGGTCCATTCTGTTCCCTTGACACAAAAGGATACCATTCCTCATGGGCCCTGAGATATTACTGCAATGAACTTTATTAACAACAACTAATAATGCACAAAAATGACCTGATAAGATAGATAGATAGATAGATAGATATAGGAACATAATTTCATCAAAATAAAGGCTCACAACTGCCCTTTCTGGTTTTATAATCAATATTGTAGATTAGGATCCGATATCATGAGTCTGTTGCCATGCGGATCCTTTAGAAAATGTTGGAAATTGGACATTTACTCATAAGGATTTCCTGAGGATCCCAGAGAAATAAACTTTTCTGTGGTCAAAACTCTCAGTTTTCCCAGAGTCACAGAGTGGTTGAGGTGGGAAGGGACATCTGGAGGCACATGGCTGCTGGTAGCTCCATCCTATGGATTCTTTTTAGAAATTGCTTGGACAGGAGGAAAAATGTTTATATTTACATTTAATAGATAAGAAGATTATAAAAAGCACTAACAACTTCAGCATAGGGAATTTTCAGGGAAATTAATGACTAGCCAGGGTTAATGGCCCTCAGCTTCACGTTGGCCCATCAACTCTCCCAGTCAGCCATTAATTCCCAGGAAATGCCTTGTGCTTTGATTGTTATTGCTTTAATACATTAAATTCAAGTTAAAGGCTCAACTTAATATTTAGCCTCTATAAAGTAAAACTCAAGGAAATGTTCCCACTGGACATATACACTGTCAAATATATTTTTGTTTATTTTCTACAGGTGTTTAAATAGAGGAATTGAATACTTATTTACCAATTTGCTCTGGTTTTACTACTCATAATGGTACACAAAAAATCCTCTACTTCATCTTTGACATTTATTTAATGTTTTACTAAGTACAGCTTGTCTGAGTTCAAATATGATTGAATGTGCAAAGTATAGACATGACTACATTTAGTGATAAGATGAAGAAATTAAAAACTGATCAGAAGTAGTTTTGTTGTAGCTAATTACTGTCATACTAGTGAAAAAAACTTGCAGAAAAAAAAAGACACTGTAACTGTTTACAGTCTCCAGCAGAAAGTGAAAAATCAATTACTATTTTGGCTCCAAACCAATTGAAAGGTGGAAATCTGCTGGTGCCAGTTGTCCTTGTGAAATTTCTGCCATTGTGACGTCCACCACTAGGAAAACTGCTGTGGACAGGATTTTTTCTGCCATGTTCTGATAAATCTGAGTTGGATTCAAATTTTTTTAAAACGTCAAACCAAAAAGTCCCACCACCTGGATTTAGTGTGAATTCTGGTCTAAAAGCATAGTTTCCAGCAATGCTGAAAATGTCTTTTTTTTTTTTTTTCTTGAGTCATTTTATATGTTACTTAATTACTCATCAAATGTGCTTGGCCATATTTTTAAACACAGCTGGTTCACTTTACTTCAACACATGAAGAGAACAGATGAAAAAAACCTTTCTTCAATATTACACTCAAATTGTTGGTGTTCCTCTTTCATTCACTGACTGAATAATGTACTCTTGCCCCTGTGGAAAATAGTTGCACGTGGGCTGAAAAGCCTTTTTCTGGAACTTACTTTAACATTTCATAGCCAAACCTAGTTTCTGGTGCTGCTCCATTAAAGCCAACAGAGTCACAATGGGGACAGAGCTGACACTGGAATGTGACTGTACACTAAGGTGAGGTTTGATTTGATGTGCACATAAAAGCACATCAGACTCACCACTAGATTTCTGCATTAAGTTTTCAGGACTCTGGCAAATGTCACGCAGTCACTGTCATGCATTGCTGAAGATTATACACTTAGAAGTCCTTGGGGTGTGAGATGATGCTAAGTCAGGCTAAAATATGAGACAAAAGCTGCTTATAAAGGGATTCAGACAACTTAGTCTATATTTTGACTGATACTCACTGGATGAGTGACATTGTATAAGTCACCTGACCTATCTCTGCATCAGTTTTGCCAGACTGAAAAATGAGAAAAATGCTCGTAAGGTAAAGAGAGAAAGAAAAAAAACCCCGTTATTGTCACTTTTAATTTGATACTCCACACTGGCAGGCCTCCCAGTGCAATGCTTGTAGTGAAATTCTGAGCTACAATCAATTCTCCCTTTTCTAGAATCAGGGCCTGGGGTCATGCAGGTGTTGGAAGCACAGGATGGAGACACTCACAGTATTCCTCCGTAGTCAACTTTGAGTTGGAGCAAGGAGGCTGCCTAGAACCCGGGAGGTGCATGCTGGGCATCTCTTCGCCCTGCTATAGATGGTCTGGATTACTCATCTTACATAACAGAGAGCTGGCTGCAATGATAATGTGGTAAAATCTCCCAAACAGCCCAGTGCAGCACTGTTAAAATGCACACAAAAGTCCAGGCAGCCTATTGATATCCCATTCCTGTAGAGGAGGAACTACAAAAAAATTAAAAGCTACAGAGAAAGAAGGGGAAAAGTGTCAGACACCCTGAATGAAGAGGGTTTGCAGCCCCACTGAGCCCCCTGCACAGGTCTGGCTGCAGGCTCGGGCAGATTTCAGTGTGTCCGTCCACCCTCTGACTCTTGTGTGAACGACCCCTTCATAACTGGGAAGAGCACTTGGACTGCATGAGAGCCAAGGAGTGCCTTCAGATATGGTGCACAAATGTGAGGTACCCTACAAAAATCTGCTTTCTAGACTGAACTATCTCACCACACAGGACAGAACTGCTCTAAATTTTCCATTCTTGAAACCAGCGTTTCTTGCCTTCTCCTGATGAAACCTTTGAGATGTATTGGGTAATATGTCCAGACATTTACATTGCTGATGTCAGCTTTACAAAACTGCCAACTCTGCTTTGAATGTGCCACCTTCCCCTTTCTCAGTTGGCTGGTCTTCCCCCACCTTCAGTATCAGGCCTATCACCGGTGCCTTTGCTCAACAATGGGACATGATCACGGAAATATATCACAGCACAGCATGAAACAGGGGAGAGGTGGTGGCTTAGGGCCACATCGTGAGCCACGGACTGTCCTGCAGGACCCAGGTAAGCCCCTTTCAGGAGATGAAAAATCCTGGCTGTGTGTGTGCTGCACCCTTGCTGCACTCAGCAGACGCACCAGGTCCTGTATTGGAGGCAGCAACCGGCCTTCTCACAGGGCTCTGGTGTGGCAGATGTGCAACAAGATGTGCAAACAAAGATCTGGGAGTAGCAGGTACAGGACTGGCACATAGGAGAAAGTTTCCTGTGACAGTGGGGAAGAAGTTGACAGCAGGGGGACATGGATCTCATTTGAAGAAATGCAGTGAATGCAAGTGGTCATCATGGCCCTCAGCACCTGAAGTTGGTTTGCAGTGGGGAAAGGTGGGACTGTGCTGGGAACTAAACCATCATTAACAACCTATTTTGTGATGAAGCAACCTTCCAGACATTAGCTGAACAGGAGTCTAGCACAGGGAATTATGCCCAGCTCTTCAGACAGCCTGAAGGAAGGGAAGGGCTCTGTGTTGTTGTGAGCTGATTCCATCCATCTCAGTGGGGTGTTCAGGCTGAAGGCTCGTGATGATAATTGAAATGTCAACATCAATGATTTAATTGCACAGCAAACAAATATCATTCAGCTCTACAGATATTTTACATTTATAAAAAGAGATCATTTTAGCTACCATGGTACGTAGATGCAGTGTCAGCCATTTGCTAGAACTGCTACAGATCTTCACCTCAAAACTGTGTCTTAGTCAAGGTGTTGCTTAGTTTGTATAAAAAGAATTCCTCAATTTTCCTGTAGATACCACAAACGTAAACATTTCATAGCTGCTAAACCTGCTTGTTATCCCCTCAGCCAGCTGCAAAAGTATCCACATTTAACATGTTTCCAACAATTGGTCATTATTTATTTAAATATTGTATAAGGAATTTTAATTATTTATCCTATATTAATTTACTTTATAATAATTTCTACAATATATTGAAATTTTCCTCAGTACGAATAATGCTGTCAAATGAGAAACTGAAAAACAGAGGGACTCCGAGGTAGGTTTCATTGAATCTAATAAAAGCTAATAACAACAATAAACAAACAACACAGCTATTCTCTGAAGGCACTGGATTGCACAGAGAACAATGAAAAAAAGCCGTATGTGAGCGCCTGTCTCATAATTATCCAGTTTCTCTTAATATCAGCCATGGCCAATCCATTGCCAGATTTTCCAAACAATGCTACTGTGTCTAATTAAAGCATAGTCCTGGCTGATCCAAAATTATTTCTCGGATTATTTCTGAGAAGATTATTACCGAGATCATTTCTCAGGACCCACAGAGCACTGTGCCTATCCAATCCCTGCCCGTGATCTTTAAGGTCCCTTCCAACACAAATCATTCTATGATTCTGTCTTCCTGCTTGGGGAGAGCAACCCCTGTGCCAGAGGGGTGAAACAGTTCCATGGTTAGTGGTGCTCTGAAGGGCCACACACCAGCAGCACATCCCTGCCAACACCTGAGGGTCCGTTTCAGCTCGGGGAGGTCCGTGCACTTTAGGAAGTGCCTGTTCCAAGCACAGCTCTGGCACAGTGAGGTGCTGCACCTTACTGACACCTGTTTTGAAGCCAGGCCACTGTGATGCCTCCAAGAGTCTCACCTTCAGTGTCTCGCCTGGGACTAAAACCCTGTGTCCCACTTATCCCAACAGCCGGGATGGGAGCTGACAGGCTGCAGGCGGGACTGGCTTCTTCCTTTTGTCTCAGAAAGGAGATCACCAACACGAGTCAATCTTGAAAAAAATTTATTAATACAATGTAAAAACAACAACCACCACAACCCACTCACCTCCTACCCCCTTCACTAGCACAACATCAGACACCTTTCATACACTCCCTCTTTTTTTCATCCATTCTAAATTTTCCAAAAGATCAAAAGCTGGTAATACTACTGGCCAAGTCATATTTTCCTCTTGTCAGCTAGTACTATTTTAGCAGATACACAGGATTATAGCTGTTTTTGTTTTCTTTTTTGTTTTGTTTCAAATGAAACTTTGCTAAACACAGCCTGAAATTGCAAATAACTTGCTGGGCAGCTACAGTAAGCAGTTCAAAAGACCATTCTGGCAGTAAAATTATTTTTAGCCAATTACATTCTCTATCTCTGTCTCTCTTATCATTGCCACTGCTCTTTAAGCAAGCTGTTTGTTAACATTTTAGAAGTAGCTCACAGAGGTCTTGATGTGGTTTAATGTGCTCTTTGCCTTCTAAGGACTCAATGTGCAAGTTGCTTTGCATACATCTCTTGTTAGGCAGGGTCATACAACACCAGGGTGCTGCACAGCTCACCCAGTGGCCTAATATATATTTTTATATAGTTTGCAATAATTTTTTTAGCCTCTGTCCTGCAGACTATTACTGTCTGCCCACCTTTCTTCAATATTAATAATCAACCTACATCTAGGCAAGGACTTTCTAAGGATGCCAATACAGCATGGCTGAAATCTACTTTGTCAGATTATCTTGAACAGAGAGTTTGTCTTCCAGGATCCATTAAATGAAGAAAAGAAATTATGACATTTGCTCTTTCTAGGTGTCCAATACTCTGTTGATTTGTTGTTTATTTGGCCTCCCGAGCTGCTTCTCTGTACCACAGCTCTGCCTGAAACTTCCTCACACTGCTGTTAGTTTGGCAAAATCCAAGTCTGACAGGGAAGCTTGGCCCACTTAGTGACTGTGCATGGGGAGTTCACCTCCCTGGTGAAATTCAGTTCCATCCACAATCTCTTTTCGTAAGTTCATATTTACACAAAGGCAGCCTTCACGCTCCCAACTCCATCTGATCTTCCACGTTGTCCCTCCAAACAGCTCAGCTCCTATTTTATTGAAATCCTCCCCAGATCCACTTCCATTGTGCATTGTAGGAGCAGTCCCTTGGCATAATGAACTCTCTCACAGCTGTAGCAACCATTGTTGAATTGTCAGTTCTGTTTAAAATGTCAGGATTAACTGTTACCCAGCTGGTCATCTGAGCAGGAAGAGCCACCTCATGGGCTCATTTGCTGTTGCCTGGTACATGGGAGACGTGAGAGATTCCTGCAGGGCAGCTGGGCAGCACCACAGCTTGGTAGGTTGAGAATGAAAAACTCTTTCCTTCATGATTAAATATCACCTCTGCCCTACAAATATCCAAATGAGAAAATAAAAAGTTAAGTCTAATTATAATTTTTACGTCAAGCCCGTGTTTTGTGCAGGAAAAAAAAAATTAATGCTTTAGTGCTAGAAATCATTTGTTAATCAAAAAAAGTGGCTGAGACTTTCGAGCTTCAGGATCTGTGCCTTTTCAAAACAAATATTGCAGTTTCACAATACTTGCAACACAGCCTGATCAATGCTAGCACACAGCTTCATGTATGGATCACTGGTGCTGGAAACTGCTCTGGATGGAATTTTTGAAACAGTCCTACTCAAAGTCCATAAAATGCATAGAGAAAGAGAATTTTAAACCCAAACATTTTTTAAACACGTGAAGCACGGATTTCTGATTTGGATCCATACTCAATGTTGAAAGAACATACTAACTTGAAATGATTGACTAATGTACTGGTAAAGGTATTATAGACTGTCTGTATAATTAATTTCTACAAATGTTATAGTTTCATCCACTGCCAGTCTTACTATAACATTTCCTCTTCTAGACAAGAGATCATGGTTTTGAGAGATTTGTCTCAATTAGTTTGCTTGCCAGTTTAAACACTTTTCCCAATTTAAGATAATTACGTATCATTTAAAAATAAATTTACAGAAAAATGTCTTATTTGAATTGCTTGTACTCAATTTAAATAATTATCCATAGCTATTATAACATGTTATACTGATAGTATCTGCAGATGAGATCAATTTATCATTTGTTGGTCATGGTTCAAAACACAGGTAAAATCCCAAGAAGCTACAATCCAACGCTGAAAGCACAAAATTGTATTATCACGACTGAACTGGAGTGGAGGTACTGGGATTTGATTGCCTGAATTTATTCCTGGGAAAATACCAGCCAGAAATCATAGTGGAGAGACTCAGATGTTGCTTGCTTTCATTTATTTTAGGTAACACAAGGACATAGTATAGAGATTATCCTGATAAAAATGTTGGAGAGTATTAAAGTCAAGAAGCCTCATATACTTTCCAGAGAAAACAATATTTATGTTCCTCTGGGAAGAACAGCACTATGTTACAACCAACAAACTGTCCAGAGAGGAATGATGGGCTCAGACATCTTTGCAAATTACTAGAGACAATTTTTGTATTTTGTACGGCCAGGACAGCTTTTGCTGATGCATTTTTTCCATCCAGAAATATAAATATTAGATTAAAAATAAAGCTAAAGGCTGAAATGGAAGTTTGTACAGTCTATTATTATTATTATTACTAAAATGGAAATATAATTTCTCTATGCATCCCTAAATATGTTTCTGTTCTAATTGGCCTGAGAAGTGAAACAGAGTTGCTTGCTAGAATATCTATTACATATATATATATAAAAAAATATAAATATATATATAAATTTAATAGGAATTCCATTTAATCTTTCCCTGTTTGTAAGACTTCACAGACTGAGTAGAAACTGTAACTTTTAAGTAAGTGCTCCTTTTAGTGTCCTACCAGTGTCATGTTCTGCTGGCTGTGAATGAACACACTTCATGATGATGCTGGGAGTGTAGCAATTTCCATCATTGTATGCAGGACTGAAAGACCACAGAGTGTCCTGCATTTTAGGGTACCTAAGTGTTTGTCTCCTGAAAGTTCTTTTCCAAACATTTGTTTCTTTTTAAACTTCTTTTCAAAATGTAGCTTTTCAAGTTTGCTCTTGCATATCTTTTGTTTTGTGTTAATGAGAGTAAAAGTTGTCAAATGCATTCTCTCAGTCTCAAGTGTGGGAAAATCTGGTAAATCTTGCCAGCAAGGTACATATAAATTATCACTGATCTCAATTTTCTACCTCTCTGGAACAGCAGGAAATCAGTGAAATGATCCCTGGTTTTTGTTCCATTACCTCTTTTCCTGGTTCATCCCGTGATCCTCCAGGCCAGGAACAGGTTCCCTGATACCGAAAAATGTAAAACTCTTGCAGTTTTGTACCTGGGTATTAATTCTGGTTCCTAGCTTCTCTTCTGGACAAAGAGGATTAAATTCTATCTCCATTGCAGACAGTTGCAAAACACCTGCCAATGTCAATAGGGCCAGAATTTCACCCAGAAATTTCACTCCAGGCTACCTGTGAAGTTTCTGCACCGGGGTGATGGCATGTCCCCAGCTGGAGCTCCCACTGCTGCTCTGCCAGAGCTCTGCAGGATCCCAGTGGGACAAAGGGCAGGGCATGCCCTTAAGTGGTTTTAGTTTTCTAACCAGTAAATGGATGTAACTCAGGGAGGTTTCTACTGCAATTCCTATTGCAACTTCTCTTTTCTTGCTTTTTCTTTAACAAGGTAGACCTCAGCATGGAGTTTTAGCTATTATTATTATTATTATTATTATCGAAAATGTATCTTTTTTTAAATCTACTTTTCCAAATATAAAAATGAAGTACAAATACATGCATATTCCCTGAGATTTGATCTCTTGTGTCATGTGTTTATGTCTTTTACTGCTCTTTAAGGCAAAAAAAAGGAGATGGACTTGGGTGGTTTGGTGTTTTTTTACTATAAGAAAATGAAATTAAAGTATAACTGTATTTAATAATTCAATACTGTTGTGTATATATATATATATGTTTGTATCTATGCATATATATGTACATATACATATAAATGCACACACATGTGATTTGAGTTGAAGGGCCAAGCATTAAATTGCAGACTATCTCTCCTGAGATAAAGTTATTTTTTTGACTTTTTTTAGCTGAGGATGATACAGTCTTCACATGGCTGTTGAACTGGAGGAATGTAGCAGCAGTGTAAAGTCTGTGTCATGCATGTGTCATGGGACTGAGAGTGCTGTTCAGTCCACAAGAATGGCTCACTATATGCTCTACACAGAAAAGGAAAATAAATCTAAATGTGACTGTACTTAACCAGTCAATTTAAAAATCTTTATGTGTCAAAAATTCACTTCTTTTGATGTCAGTCCAGCCAAGTATAGTCTCATGGTCATGTGCCTCTCACAGTCAACTTCCTCTTTGCTAGAGTCATGAAACCCAGCTGACAATGGTACATTCTGTGGTTTAAGAACTCTTCAAAATTTAGGCTGAACATTTGTCAGAGGCATTATTTAAATAAAGGGTTTTTGAATTCTGAGAAAGCATCAGTTCCACTGTACCTCTATTCTTACTTTCTCTAGGGATAGCACAGTCCTTTTTAGAAGCATCACTGAAGTCCAGAGAAAGATGGGCATCTGCATGGGGCAGCACCCAGGTGTAGAGGTGCTGAGATAGACCTGCCATGCCCTGTACCATGGTCCTCTTTTAGCTCTCCCTCTGTCCACCAAAACTGCAAGGGAAACGTATTTACAAATAGCAGAATTAGCTGTACCATGAGATTAGTTAAGATCTTTTTTAAAAACACGTGGGCTGGCCCCCTCTCCACCACAAGCCTTATAAATAACTTGCTTCCTGGCTGTTGTGTTGACAAACTGAGCTCCTTCCACCACCTCCGCCACCCCCACCTTCTCCCTTCACAAACACATGCTACATCTCTCAGGACTTCAAAGTTTATTATCAAACAATTTTGGGGGGTGGGAGGAGGGCAGGAGGGAGGAAAGAGAAATCAGAGTGTTCATATGGGTCAAAAATGTCAATTAAAGCCAAATGCTTTCTTGTTGCATGCTGGGACACATTGGAACTAAGCCTCAACCTGTTCCAAAAGTAAGACAAAATGTTAGCACGGAGTTCTTCTGGAAAGATTAGAAACCCTGAACTTCAGAAATCCTGCAGGATGCTGGAATAGACTGAAATCCACCCAGGTGTTGCACAGAGCCAGATGCTTCCAGCCTGTGTCTTGCTTAGCTGTCTCAGTGAGGCTCATTTAAACCCCCATTCCAAGGCTTTTATGCTCTCACTCAAAGGCCAGCTAATGACTGACCTGGTGAAAATCCCTCTTCAGTGCCAGTGGTTCAATCTACAGCACATCAGAAACTAAAATATTCCCCAATTTAAACGCAAAAACCTTACTTTATACTGGTTGCACAAACAAAAAATACCTTCTAGTAAGTGCTTTGCGCCCAGTGCTTTAAGCACAGGTCTGAAGGGTTTTATTTCTGTGTCAGTCATAAAGATGCAGAAATAAGTAGCGAGAAGTTGCAAGTGGCCCACCATGAACACAAAGCAAGTTAAATGCACAAACTCAGAGGTAAGGGCTTATCTCTGTCTCTCGTTCAGGAGTCTCCCAAATGCTGACTTGTTTTTTACCTATATGAAGCATCTGATGTCACTTTTGTGTGTGTGGGTGGAAAATGCTGTACAAAGGTTAAACAAGTTCTTTCATCCTTGCTCATGAAAGTAAGCTCGTATTGCATTTCCAGTAACCAAGTGCATTACTATAACAGGTTGGGGATTTACTTTCTGCATACGTATGTACCTCTGGTGACTAACTGGCCATGTGCTCTCTCCATTCCTCCTAATGTTGCTTAAATTATTGCTTAATATGAATGGTTTTGGCCCGAGTTTATAAAGGTAGTGCAGCCAACATTTCCAGCTATCAGTAAGTAGCCTTTGTACCACGCAGTCACAGAACCTGTAGCTGTTCTGCGTGCTATAGAAAGGAACTTTTCAGAAATTAAAGTGTAAAGGTTGCATCCCATAAAATAGCTGATTTCTTCAGCCAGGTACTTAAACAGAGAGACGTCACTGAGCCCAACATAGGAGCATGCATTTGCATTTGAGCACAGGAAAAATCCCACTGGCAGTAGCTTAATATTAAGCAACTGATTGTGAGTTTTACTACATGGAGGCCTAAAAGAACCTGGAATCATTGGAGTTACCTCAGTGGATATTATGCACTAGAGCTAACCAAAAGCCTCTGATAATGTGTTTTAGTCTTTTTCATTCTTTCTGGAGTGGCTGCTCAACACCTGTGGAGAAACACACCTCACAGCTGAGATATGAAGACCACGAACAAGTTGCACTCAGAGGTGCAGCTGGAGGTTGAGGAGCTTTACGTGAGTAATTTTTTTTTGCTGGTGTAGTTCCCGCACTGCAGGAGGGTAGGTGTATCAGCACGGAGATCATCACAGCTACCTAACGGAGGCTGTGCAAGCCAGGAGGGCTCTCAGCCTCCCACACTGCCTTCTGCTGCCAGCTTCACCTGAGCTAGCAAGTTCAAAGGCAGCTCAGATGTGCCTGCATGAGCTCCAGTAACAGCTCTGCACTAACAGCGGGAGCGCAGCACAGAGGCGTGAAATGAAGAGTAAGAACAAACAACCCAAATGGCCCGGCAGGAACTGAGGTGGGGTGTCCCATATCTTCTAGCAGGGCTGTTGATGGGAATGAACCCAGGAAAAAGCTATGCAGTTATGTGGGTGCATCTTCAGAACAACACACAGGCACAACACACAGAATCCTGGAGCCATTTGAGTTGGAAAAGACATCTAAGATCATCTGGTTCAATTGTTAACCCAGCACTGCCAAGTCCACCACTAAAGCATGTCCCTGGCTGCCACATTTACACTTTAATATATAATAATTTATTATATAGAAGACCAATTATTGTTCTTTTAAACACCTCCAGGGTTTGTGACTCCACCACTCCCTCGGGATAGCCTGTCTCAATGCTTGAAAACCCTTTCTGTGAAGAATTTTTTCCTAATATCCAGTCTCATCCTCCCCTGGTGCAACTTGAGACTGTTTCCTCTTGGTAGATCCCTTTTTATTTGGAAGAAGAAACCAATCTCCACCTGGCTACAACCTCCCTTCAGTGGTTGTTGTAGAGAGTGATAAGGTGTCCCTTGAGCCTCCTTTTCTCCAAGTCAAACACCCCCAGCTTCCTCACTGCTTCTCACCAGGCTTGTGTTCCAGACCCTTCCCCAGCTCCGTTGCCCTTCTCTGGACTCACTCCAGCACATCAATGTCTGTCTTTCTTGTAGTGAGGGGCCAAAAACTGAACACAGTAAAGTATTGGCTAAAATTGAGGAAAAACATGGTGACAACCCTTACAGGAGAATGTCAGCCCAGTACATGCTGATAAATGAAAAACAATGACAATCAGTAAGAAGAGTTTGGAAAGTCGCAGATATTTTGTTGACTTATAAACTGTGACAGTCTGGAAAAGGGTTGGATCACTCCTGATGACAACTCTGCAGGAAAGCTTCTGCAGAGTATGTAATCTGTGGGAGAAAAAAAGACAAATTATGTATTATGAGGCGAAAGACACAGGGAGGAAAACATTATAAACAGTATAATGTGATAGGTAAATGAATAATACACTGCCAACTGGCACACTGTGTTCAGCTTTGGTCAGTGCATTTGGAGGAGATAATACAGTAGCAGAGGGGATTCAGATAAAAAATAATTAAAATAAGTAGAGGAATGAAGAATTTTCTATGTGAAAAGATAAAAAGGATTAGGTCCATTTAATTTAAAGATGAAATAAGAGGGAATATATTAGAGGTTGCAATATGATGACTCTAATACAAATGAAATATCCTGTGCTCCTATTCAATGTTTCTCTCATTCAAAAAGTGGAAACATTACATGATTAAAATCCATAAGGAATGATAAAAGACTGCATTTTTTCTCACAACACAAATACAAAATTATTCTCTGTACTCTTTGTTATAGCAGCATTAAAATGGACTAAACACTTATAAAGAAAATTAGAATATGCAAATTCATTAAGTTCAAGAAATATTTTTCAAGAAGTTGTGTGTACATCATCTTTAGATTAAACAGATCCTGGTCTGATATAATATGCCAATTCCAGCATACATTCAGGAGAGGAAAGTATGGGAGGGAGAGTGCCATGAAATTTGTTTTCCTATAACTAGTGGCATTACTACTTTGGATATGATATCTCATGCCCTGTTGATACTAGTGACAAGCTGTTCATGAAGGTAAAATTCATCCTTTTACAATGGCAAAGCTTCTGGACTTTTCCTTGCGCTGCTGTAAGCCAGTGAAGTTTAAATTCTGCATGTTTGCATGTGGAAAACCCACTGCCAGTGCAGACCCAAAGCGTGCCTGCCCTGTGCCTCAGGCCAGAATAACAGAGAGGAAAAAATCCTCTTCTGGTGTGAAAGGGAAAAAAAAAAATTTTCCTGACAGATTATTTAAAAGCAAATAATAATACTGAGAGCTATTTGTAACTGTTTGGAAAAAAACTGAACAAGTCCCAGCAGAGACAGACTGGCAGGCAGAGAGCGGAGGAAACATTGCAGAGCTAATTAATTTATTACATAAATCCATAGCTTTTTAAGTGATTATCACTCAATATAAACGCCATGAGAAAAAAAAAAAAGGAACAAAAGAGCTTTCAGGAGCATCAACTAGCATCCTTTTGGGAGGATAAGACCAGTGTAGTATCGAACCTTCAGGAACAGGTGACTCATGACATGCTGCACGTAGTGGCCAGATTTGTCCAAAACCAAAAGCTCTTCCTTCCCCATACCTTAAAAAGTGAACAAACCAGACCAAACCCCCCAAAAAATCTCCAAGCCCACATACAGTACAATGAGAGAGAGAAAGAAAGAAAAAAAAATTTAAACCCCCTGGTCTTCATAACCCAGTTCCTCCTACATGCATTTCCCACAAACTGTCAACATCCCACAGGAATCTACCCACGTTACACATCACAGCACAATGCTCCCGACAAAGGCATCTCAACCCATGATGTTTCAGGCAGCCTTTCAAACCGCCTTCAGTGTATCTGGGTTCACAGCTCTGTAATTAGGTGTTAAGTTTGAGCAATCCGGGAATTTATGCAGGGAGATACCTCTTCGGCTGCTCAGTGTGATTTATGCCTGCATGGTCTGGCTGGAATGAACAAAGGTTTGCCCCGTGAAGAAAATGAGACTTTCCATACTTCTCGTAGGCTCCAGTTCAGTGAAGCACTTAAACGTATGTTCAGGTTCATCCCTATTTAAAACAGCCTTTAAACAAGCACAGGGAGCTCAGTGGTCCTTTCAGCTCCACGGGACTAAAGCAGGCATGTAACTGCTCTCCTGAACAGGCTTTCATTTACAAACAACATCAATAATAATGTTAATAATCATCGTCATAACAACATCTGCTCTGCTTGGCTTTACATGACAACACCAGGCTTCAGAAGTGAACTATGATAAATTAAAAGCATAGGTTCTTGCCATAAACAAAGCTGGGAAGATAGCATTGTGAATAACACTGATCCTTGCCAATACAGTTTTCTTTGGTACATACCAGAGTGTCGCAGGGTTAAAATGACCATTCAAAATGCCTCTTTGATGTGTGATTAACTCTCAGCAAGTGAATATTCCTAATGACCCAGAGAAATGAAGGCCGAGTAGTATATTTCATTTCAGTCTTCAAAATCAGGGGGTTGGGACAAAAAAAAAGTGGAAGAATATCATTTTAGGAGACCAGGAGGTAAAAGAGAAAATACAAGGCAAAATTATTGGGCCATGCCAGCAGTCAGTCCTACAGAGGGCTGCACAGCGTGTTTTCAGATGTTTTACTAATCATTACACTGGTACATGTTGAGAGAAATGCTGCTGGATGACTCTTCTCATACCCTAAGATATCTGCCCTGAATGGGAATAGCAACAAATTTGGCAATCAATTCTTGAAGTTTCAGCACCTACCATATCTCGCATAACTCACTTATCTAAACACGCATCTGCCTCTGTTTTCACCACACATGCCTTAATTACCACAAAACCTGATTTACATTGTTATCACTCAGGTGTATTAGATGTCTTCCTGCGGTCCCTTTCAACTTCCAGATGAACTTCGGATACACTGTAAGCCAGACAACACGTTGTGGCTCTATAGCTTACAATGGCCTATTACAACTGATACTCTGATATTCCCTTTATTTTATTTAATTTACCTTCCTATACATTTCAGTTAACAATTATGAAGAGCCACTGGCATGCAGAACTCAGTGGTGTTCAAGGACACCTGCCACACTGCCTGTAGGTGACTATCCAACCACACTGTGATAAAAACACACTTGCTTATTGTTGCTGCACATTGTTCCATAGTAATTTTTGTTTTTCTAAATCTAATCTTTATTCACACTTTTTTATGCTTCAAAGAAAAATTACATTTCTGAATTTTCTGAAGTAATTTTGCTTTTGAGGTTGCATCTGAAACAACCAAAATCTTTGCACTTGCTGTATATGTGGGTATGTATATAAATACAGATGTATGCACAATAAAATATATGGAGGTATCTTGATTATGTTCTTTTGGAGGAAATATTCAAAATTACAAAAGAGAAAATTTAGTGGTCAAAAGACTCACATATCTCAACTGGGACATGGTGCAATTCTCCTATTTGATCTCTACTGTGACTTTGTGCAAACCACATTATTTCAGGAAATGTTCTGATCTCTCTAGTCAGTGATTGTGAAGCAACATTATAAAGGAGGTTTTTCAGGCATATTACCAGTTTCTTATTCCATGAAAATGCAAGGGAGGAGAAAAAGAACTCTTATCTTACTTAGTCATTCAACATTGGTATTAATGATATGCTCATATATATGTATTAACTTTCTGGATTTTATTTGTATCTTAATAGTAATGTAAAACACATTGTAAAATCATAAAAGTAGAATTTTTTAATGTCTGAATCAGCACTGAAAGGACAGAGTGACAACATATGGATGTTCTAACAGATGGTCCCAAGCCTGTAAACCTTAGGACCTGCCTGAGTGCATCACCAGACCTCATGGCTCATGGAAAGTGATTTAAACGTGAAACATCTGGGGTTTACAATTAGCTCTGAAAAAGCAAGCTTGCAACTCCTCCAAATATAAAAACTTATTTTTGGGGGAAAAAAAAATCACAATTTTTTAATTGTTTAAAGTACTTTTGCTCAGGTCACAGCTTTCCCATTGTGTGGCCACAGCTCATAGAAACCAGTAGGAGAGGGGACAGGTTTGGCAAAAAGGAAGTATGAGGATGTTGACCTGTTTTTGTTTGTTTGCTTTTTGTAAAAGTCATGGTGATAAAGGCCAACATAAATTACAGTTACTAATCATATGGGTAATTATTAGGGAGAGCTGTTCCTAGTTCCAGTCCTAATTATGATGCTAGTAATTTCAGATGATTTTTTAACTCAGTGTGAGGTACTGCACAAAATCTGCCCATGAAAACAAGCAGTGACCATAAAGGTGTAAAATGAGATAATTACAGCCTGAAACAAAAGACAAAAAATGTTAGTACTCAATTATCTGAATGATAATTAAAACTTACATTTGATGGCCATAACTTAAGCATCTATTTAGGAACAGCCATTTTGTTCCTTCTTGGTCCTGATTTACATTCCTACAACAGTGCTGGAATAAAAAGACAGAGCAGTGACCAAATGGAGATGTCTGCACAGCCTTGAAGCAAAACATGCTCAGGATTTAAACTCCCCTTCCTGCAATGTGAGTTTTGTCAGGACCGATGGGCTCTTTGCTTTCATTCACAGCAGGCACAGAGGCAACCAAGTTCAGGTTCAAGAGTCTCTCGAAAGGCTCTTCAAGCCCACGTGCCTTTCTCTGTCTCTGTGGTGTGAGAGCAGTGGACTCCTCAAGCTCTGCAGTGCTGCTGCAGCACAGCTGCCACTGGAAACCTCTGGTGGGAAAGATCAATGGCACAGCTGCTTCCATTTCTCAGGTGGAAAAAAGTCTGCTGTCAAAAAGCTCCTCCACGGAAAGCGAAGGAAGGAAGATCATCACGTGGGCAGCACTGTAGGGTGATGAAGCCCTCACCTGCAACAGGTACAGCACCTCTCTTAACATCAACAGCGAAATCCTGAGCCCTCATTTTTTGATTTTTCCAGAGAAGGCATGTTTGGAGGGTTCTCCAGGAAGGCTGAAACCCTTTGAGTGCATCGAGGTGGGACCAGCCCATCCCAACCCGTGTCTCTGCACCAGCTCACAGACTGCCCAGTTTTTGCAAAAGAAAATAGTCTGGGCTGCACAACAGGGAGCAATAAATAAGGCAAAAAGGAGAGGAAAGAGCAATTATGAGAAACAACTTCCAAATGATCAGATCTTGATGTATTTATTTACACTGCTTTTCATAAATTCCACTGGCCACCTTCTTAATCCCAAAGATTCTGAAATATGCAGCAGAATTGTTATTTTCCTTGGATTGGGATACATTCACCATCCACAAGTCATTACTTGGGAACCCTTTTATGGTTAAGTCTTTATTAAAACCTTTCAGGATAAATAGTAGGTAAACTTAAAACAGGTTCCCTCCAGGTTTTACCAATAGAAACACAAGTGCTGTGTGTCCTGAGGGACAAGTGGTTTGTTGCCAATAATTTATCAGAATGCTCTTCACAAAAATATTCTCCCTTATTCCTTAATAAGCTCCATATCCCAGGTCTCTGTGTTCATGCACACTCCTACAGTGAACAGGTGAGAGACTGGGAAATCTGTTTGTTTGGGATTTTTTTTTCCCTTTTAAACAAAAATGCTTTTTAAATAAAAAAAAAAAAAATTAAAAAAAGGCAATACCTTGTCCCTTAATACATTAACTCTGTAGGAAAACAAATGTTTCCACAGAACATTAGCAGCAATCAAAGGGCAAACAATCTATAGTTAATCAAAGTAAACATTACGGATGACATAAGTCTGCTTTTGCTTACAGTAAATGAATGTATATAGGTATCTACTTGGGTAAATAGGCTTCACAAAAGTTGGTTTTTGTTTTTTGGTTTTTTTTTCCTGGAGAAAACTCATAAAAATTGGAAATTACAAATAGATATCTTTATGTCCCACTGTGTAGTTGCTCATAAACTTCATGTACATTTACTGTAAAAGTAAGATTGCCACTGATTATTACTGACTTAATGCAAGCCAAATATTTCTTTGAAGCAATCTCATGAGGAATATTTTAAATAGTTAAGATTAACCGATCACAGATGCAATTAAATGAAGTCATTATTTGAAAGTCCTGCTACCATGCAAGGTGTACTTTCCTCACAATATGCTCACTCCAGCCATGCTGGCCCCCTTTCTGGAGGCTCTTTTCCTGCATTGTTCTAGCCCAGCAGTCACTCTGCATATTGACATTTCTGTGCAAATAAACACGCTCAGAAATGAGGTTCCTTGGCATTTCCTGAACTCCAGAGTGTTTTCAAGTGCACTTCCTAATGCCTTTTACACTTGAGAAAGACTCGTATAATTTTAAAGAAGAAATATGAATTCTCGTGGCGTGAACCCGTGCATCGTGGAGAAGATAGATTTTGCAATGTGCTGCTGTTACAGAGCGGGTCGCACGCTTGTTTCTCTTGAATATTGTGCTGTGAGTAAGTCACTGTGAATCAAAGTGTCTCCTAAACCAATAAAGTACTGCACAATGAGCTCAATAATAACAGAACAGGGTTCAAAGAGCTGCAATCATTAAATAATGTGATAAGATGGAGATGGTCAAATATGTAAGGTGCGTGTTTAACTCTGGAGTGTTTAAAAAACTTTCGGCCTTGTTTAATTACTTATCAAAGACATTTTAATGCTGCTTTGCAAAAGGCCTTTATCTTGCTGAAAATTAAGATTTTCAATAAATTTTTGTTGCCCTCAGGCTGGATCATTGCAGTAAAAGTGCATTGATCAAGGAACATAATGATTCTCTTTCCCCACGCCTGACATTTCTACCATTTCATTTTTAGTAGGTTTTTCTTTGATTTTCTCAATTATTAGCTTGTTTTATGCCTGTGAGAGTATATGACAGAACAGAAGAGATGCATAGTTAGGGCTATTCAGCACAGCTCCATCATACTGTTTTTATACCAGCATAAAATTGGTATAAGACAGTGATAAACCAGGTCTGTAACAGCTAGTGCTTCATATCTCAAGAAGGCAGAGTTAATCTCTGTTTTCATAGGTAGCCTTAGCTACTGCATAGTTGCTCTCATAGTTTCTTTTTGTTTCATAATTAAGCTCACTGTTCTGGTTTGCCAGTCCCTCACATCTTGTGAAAGCCCATGTGATATCCAGGGTACAGGAGCCTGAATGTGCTTAGTTTTGAGAATATTCATCAGACCGGGGGATTTGGGTTTGCAGATTCCCTGTCAGAGGTATCTCACAGCTGCGGCTTGCTAAGCTCAAATGCTCACATTTGTTCATCACAGAGAAGGAAACAAGACTGAATTGATATGTGTAGCACGAGAAGTAAGTTTTTATAAGCCAGATGCAGAAAGACAGTTCTGGCTTCTGGGATGTGTGCATGGACAGAAAGGATACCTCCCATCACGTCAGGGTTTGACGACTGCCACCGCAGCATGTCGAACTTTTTTCACAGCACTATTTAGACATCCAGGCAACCATCACTGATAAAGCTGCAGTTTCGTGATAGCTGTCACATACATTTTGTTTTCAGCTGGCTTCATGTGTTGTAAAATCAATCCACAGCCCTTGCCATAAGGAGACATTTGTTCCTTAAGAGGAGAAAGATGTGCCGAGCGATGTGGGAAGAGGGACGCGGTGAACACTTTCAGAGGGGCTCTCAAGGATGCAATCTCACAGCTGGAGCTCATGATTTCCTCTTCCAAAGTGTCTCTAGCCACCTGTGTCCCACCTATCTGCTGTGGTCCCATGTTCCTGCCCTGCCTGCTCCCTCCCACCAGGGTGGGTGGCCCTTGCCTGCCTACACAGCAAGCAGTGAAGTGCATTTCTGTCAATGCAGCTGGAATCAAGGACTGCAAGGAAGCATCAGGCTTTCTGCAGAGCCAGCTCCTGCAGCTCCTGGAGCTGGTGCAAGGACGGAACAGAAGTGTGTGATGGGAGCAGGCAGGACATTAAGCTACCACTGAGCTTCATCTCCTGGTTATGGTTTCACATCTCACTGAGTCCTGCCACGTGCTCCTGCCCCATTCCCCTTGGGATGGCTCTGGTGATCAGATAGCCCTGGGGCATATCAATTCAGAGAATCGACCCAGTGGAAATCTAACACTGCATACAAATAGATATGCAAATATAAGAACAGTTTACTGCCAAATATGTCAACCTGTCAAGTGAGATGGCTCACCCTAAGGCCATGAGACTTCCAAAGTCAGCATGAGGAGGGAGGAGGGTACCTGCAGCTGGGATTAAGGGGCAGGGGAGAGGGAACAGGACCTTTCTTTTCAGTGGAAGGTGGACACTGACTTGGCAGAGCTGCTTTTAGTATGAAGACACCCCCTCCAGTTCTGTGACAGTAGTGGTTTGGATGGAAGGGGGTTTAACAGGGGGCAAGATTTGTAGAGGCAAATTTTAGCTCCTGGAGGCTCGTCCACCAGGGTTGATTTACTGATTAGTGGAGGGAAATACTCTTCCCTGGTCAGGTGATGAGGGTGCCCCTATCTCGGTTGTGACCATGAAAGGAGCCCAGAGACATCTACAACTACCTGAAAGGAGGTTGTAGTGAGGTGGGGGTTGGTCTCTTCTGCTGTGTCTCAAGTGAAAAGATAAGAGAGAGTGGCCCTAAATTACACCAGGGGAGATTCAGATTAGATATTAAAAAAAAAGTCACTGAAAGAGTGGTTATAGGCATTGGAATAAGTTTTACAGGGAGGTGGTGGAGTCACCACCACTGGAAGTGTTCAGGAGCTGTTCATTGGAACAAACCACTAGGCCTAGTAACAGCAGACACAGATCTTTGGTAGGAAATTGTGCTATGTATTTTAAATCTACTTTATACTAAACATGTATATTTTCAGTCTAATGCGAGGTAGAGAGAAATCCCCCAAAGTTTTTCCTAAATGGATAGGGTTTTGATAATGTAAGAAAACCAAAAATAAAATTTCCAAGCCTCTCATACTAAAAATAAAACTGAAATAAAGTTAAAGAAACAAACCTTCTCAAATAT